>NC_047092.1:147280691-147583721 GCF_902459505.1 Geotrypetes seraphini | reverse complement strand
AACTTCGCCTTATTCGTTCACCAACTTCGATTCTAGAGACAGATGCAATCAAAATTCTGGTCCATTCTTTAGTTATTTCCCACCTAGATTACTGTAACTCTCTTTACAACGACCTCCCCCCCAAAAGAAATCCGACGCTTACAACGAATTCAAAATACAGCAATAAAACTCATTTACAAAATAGGCAAATACGATCATGTTACGCCGCTTCTGAAAGAGGCACATTGGCTCCCTATCACACATCGCATCACCTATAAAATCATCCTGCTGACCTTCAAAATAAAACTCTCTCATTGGCCTTCATATCTTGATAAGCTTCTCATTCCTCAATGCCCATCACGTTCTCTGAGGTCAGCAGATCAGAAACTCTTGCTAATTCCTTCCATAAAAGATTTCTTTTACACCCGGAAAATCAATTCTGCAGTAGTCGCCCCAACGTTGTGGAATGCTTTGCCACAGCAATTCCGAGTTGAACAACATCTTGATAAATTCAAGATAAGCCTGAAGACTTTCTTATTTCGTGACGCCTTTACTTGTGTTTAGAGTTCTTTCCTTTTTTTTTTTTCTCTCTCTCTCTCTTTTCTGTTCCTCTCTTACTCAACCAACCACTTTTAAAAAAAGCGACCCCACCCAATATGTTTTACCCTACTCCTACTTTCTCCCTCTCTCCTCAAAATATGTAACTTTCCCCTCCTTTCCCTTTTTACCCTCACTTTCAAGTCTGTCCAGTTAATGTCTTTGATGTTCACTTTCATCATTTTTTAATACCTATTATTCTTCTTTCTTTTTAAATATTTTATTGTTAACCGGCCAGATACCTGTTGATGGTCGGTATATTAAAAGTTAATAAACTTGAAACTTGAACTTGAAACTCGGGGACTGCCTGTATATGTAAAATGTGTTTGTTTTTGAAGGTCTTTTGAGGACAGCAGTACCTGTAGGAGTAAATCTGGTCCTTTTGGGGCAATTTGTTAAGGAATTAGTTTTAGGTGGCTGTGATGCATCAGTGGCTTCTTTTTCAAAAAGTTACTATATTCAACCCTACAACAAAAAGCTCAAGAAACAACATCAAAATCAATATATCAGAAATAAAAATAAAAATAACACAACTAGTTCACATCAGGAGGATCTACAGGACCTTTACAATTCCTCCAAATTCATATAGACCTAAAATATAACTGAATCAAAATCACCCCCATTATCGACTCAAGTCAAGCTACTGAATGCTCAGAGAGAATTTTTTTCTAAATGTGAAAGTTTCACAAAAATGTACTCATCCTCTGCAAAATGATTGAGGGGGAAGTTATAAGGCTGCATTAGGGCACTAACCCACATTATTTGCACCTTAATGTGTGATAAAAGGCTGTAATACAGGTTGTGCTGTCATATGGTTACCCTGTGGTACATAATAATGAGATGCAAAACATGCAAATGCATGCAAACACCTTACTAGTAAGTGATTTCTCTAATGCAGTTTGCAGTAAATGCTGAAAGCATATAATAGCTGGAAAAATAACCTCGGCCAAAAATTGGGGAGAATAGGGCTGCAGAGCGGTGGCCCAATGCTTCTGGGCTGTATCTTAAAGAGGCTGGCCACATTTTAAATTAACTGCTTCACAAGTAACCCCTCCCCCCAAAAAATCTCAAACTTATCTCTGGAAGAGCCTCCCTGGTCTAGTACTCTCCCAAACAAGGCCCCCCAGTCAGAATCTTCCCCCAAAACAAGGTCCCCCCAGTCACGTGTCCCACACAAACAAGGCCTCCTCTCATTCAAGGTACCCCAAATTAAAGAATGAAATGGGGACAAATTTTTCCCTGTCCCCGCAGGAACTCAATTTCCATATCACTTCCCCACGAGTTTTGTCACTGTTCCTGTCCTTGCCCCATTCCTGTAAACTCCTATGATTTTAAAGTGTTTGAGGCTTGTGCAGATGAGGAGAGATCTTTCAGGAATGGAGCAGGAACAGCAAAATAACTCTCCGGGACAGGAAAATGAATTCCTGCAGGGATGGGAAAAAATTTGTCTCCAGATGTCATTCTCTACCCCAAAGCAAGAGCCCCAGTCAGGTGTCCCCCCCCCCCCCGAATTCCTCCCTCCTTTGAAACATCCCCCCTCCCCTCACCCACCTGTAGATCACCTGGACCTATCTTACATTGTCCCTGGGGTCTAGTGGGGAGTGCAGGCAAAATAGTATTAGTGACCCCTAGTATTACCTAGTATTGCAGTATTACCTCTATGGGTTATTGTCTGTATAAACTAAAGGCAAAGATGCCCTACACTAACACACTAACTTGAAAGCTGGTTCATTTTTAGCTCATGTTTGGATTTTTCCCCAATGTTTGAACTTTTTTGGTTTGTTTAAGACATTTACTATATTTATTAATGTATATTAAATTCATAAATTAATATGCATTAAACTGATGTAGCAAACACTAAAATTTTAAGACACACTCACAAACCAAAGGTGTGCTAAAATATAAACATCCCTATTGTAAATGGATGCTCTAAAACAGTGTCTCTCAAACTTTTTTTTAGCTCCAGCACACTAAACGGAGCAAATGTTTTTTGTGGCACATTATCATTGAAATTATAAAATTGCAAAACCAACAAAAAATGAACCCCCCTTTCACAAAATCATAGCACAGTTTTTAGCGCTGGCTGCAGCGGTAACAGCTCCGATGCTCATAGAAAGTCTCTGAACGTTGGAGCTGTATATTTGAAAATTATTTATTAAAGTTCTTTAAGCTATGTATGGGTAATTGTAACAATGATGAAACTATAATAGATAGAATTGTTAATCAATGCGATGGATGTGCACGTTTTTGAGTGCAAATTAACTCAAACATGGCTCAATAGTCGACAAGCAAACATGCATTTCATCATCCACCATCTGCAGTCATTCTCTTTTTTTCATATTAATTTCTGTCAGAGTTGAAAATCCAAGGGCTCCTTTTATGAAGCTGCATTAGCGATTTAACGCGTATAATAGCGCACGCTAATTTGCCGGCTGTGCTAGCCGCTACTGCCTCCTCTTGAGCAGGCGGTAGTTTTTTGGGCTAGCGTGGGGGTTAGCGCATGCTAAAAATGTGCATTGCGCTAAAAACCCTAGCGCGGCTTCGTAAAAGGAACCCCAAGTTTGCAAAGATAAGAAGGTCCAAATGGTAACAAAGCCTTGATTGCTTTGTTGCTCAAGTTAGGATAGCTACTGCATAAAAAGTACAAATAAAACTAAAATGACATTCTATTAGTTTTCAAGGACCAATCACGTCAAAGAATGATGCTCGTCTGCATGGTTGTATCCTTACGCACATAGACGCTCATAATATTGACAGACTTTTGCATACGTGGAATACATGTCATCTATTCTAGTGTATACTTATGAAGGGAAGTTTTAAAAATAAAGTAAAATTCTGGAATCTCTCGTGGCACACCCGGAATCTCTTTGGGCACACCACTGGGCCGTGGCACACAGTTTGAGAGACGCTGCTCTAAAATATACTGTAGCGATGTCACCACTAGGTGATGTTATGGTGAATGAATGTAAAGGTAAAGAAATTCTTCGTCACTTAAATCACTAAGAGGTCCTTTTACTAAGGCACGGTAGCCGATTTAACATGCGCTAAAAATGAGTGCGCACTAAATGCTAACTCGTCCACTATATCCTATGGATGCGTTAGCATTTAGTGCGGGCTAGTTTGTAGCGCACCTTACTAAAAGATCCCCTAAGGGGGGAATTCTATAAATGGTGCTCAAAAATTAGCACTAGAAAAATCAGTGTTACGCACTATTCTCTGAAGGATCTCCAGGATGAGAGCTCTATGTAGAACAATGTTTAGAGCCAATTCTTGCACTTAAAGTTGAGTGCTGGTATTAATGCCAGCTGAAACCTGGTGTAGATGCCAGCACCCAACTCATGGTGACTTTTCAGCACACCCCTGACCCACCCATGCCCCTTCCCCTGACCACACCCTCTTCTGATTTGCACACTACACGATCTAGGCACCCAGGATTACAGAATAATGCGTAGGTAGATGTACATGTAAATCCAATTAGTTTCAATATTTGATTAATTAATTAATAACTATCAATTCTTTGATGGTTAATAGCTCACTAACCCATTTGTTTGTGCATGTATCTTGAATCCATGCCGAAATTTCAGCACCATACATAGAATCCAGGGTAAGTACACAATAGTTGTAGGGGAAAATAAGTTAGCATTGCTCAGATTTGTCTTCCACTGCATGTTTCACTAAATAAATTTTTCTAGAAAAAGTTATTAAAATCTCATGTTGCAATGTGTACACAATTCTTGCTTGTTTCATGGGTCTATCTTAGTCATACTCATACAGTCATGTGTTCTGACTTAAGGTAAATGCTTATCGTTTTGACAGATCAAATATATGTTTCTGAGGTTGCAAGGTCAGCAGTTGTGAAAAGAAATCTAGAAATTGTTGACTGTATAGCTTCCAGTTAACTAATTGCCTTTTGCTGGCTGAATGATATCCTAACCATGCTCATGAGTATTCCTTTTATTGATTTAGCAAATGGACTGCATAAAATACAAATGAAAGCTTTCTACTACTTCCCACTGATTGCTCTGAATGCTAAAATACCACGTGCTCTAGCCCCTACCACCTCCTTTTAAGCAGGTGGTAATTTTCGGCTAATCCGGTGCGTGCACTAAAAACACTAGCACACCTTTGTAAAAGGAGTCCATTATATATATATATATATATATATATGTGTGTGTGAACAATAGTTTTTGAAAAGGGAAGCTTTCATCTAATCTTTGAAGCACTCAAAAATTGATTAAAAAATGACTTACTAGCTCTTTCATACAATTGGCCTAATTTATTAAAACATAAACCTTCTCTCATGAAAATCACAAAATAGAAGTTGTATAATCTACTCAATATCATCAACTTTTTAAGTAAGGCTTGGGGAGAGCAATACTGCACAACTAAGAGGGCATGTAGTTGAGTATACTTAAGAGAAGACTGAGGGGAGATATAAATAAATAAATAAATAATAATAATTTTATTCTTATATACTGCCATACCGAAAAAGTTCTAGGCGGTTCACAACAAGGTGAGCTAATACATGGGATACAGATAAAATACAAATTAGAATAAATGGACTTAAAAACAGTTAAAGACAGAAAGCATTTACAATATACTGTAATGCAGAAAATACCGGCATGGCAGGGAAAGAAGTAATACATAGAACACATAAAACACATCAAGTTGAATATAAAGAACTTGATTGAAAAAAATGAAGCAGAATGCATTAAGATACCAGCCTATCAAAGAGTTGAGTCTTTAACAATTTTCTAAAATCAAGATAGGAAGAGACCTCTAACATAATTTTTCCAAGCCATACATTCAATTTAGCGGCTTGAAATGAGAGGGTTCTCTCAAGGAACTTCTCATAACGACAGGATTTTATGAAGAGATATGAAAACAAGTGCACTCTACGTGTGGTCTTTTTGGCGTGACTCAAAGGAAAATGAGACACAAGATAACCTGGTAACAAACCCGAAACTGATTTTTAACAAATACAAGAAAATTTGAACAGAATTCTCGACTCTATCGGCAACTAATGGAGTTTTAAATGAAAAAGAGTGATATGCTAAAGACAAACATATAATCAGGACTTATGTGAATAATTGTTCCTACAATCACTATACAAATATAAATATACTCATGAGCTCTCAGAGACCTGCTCTGTTCAATTCACAGTTGTTTTGAAACAGTATATGCAGATATGTGGTATCTTTCATCGAGCTCTGAGTAGCTATCAAAACTTTTTTAAAGTGCAAATGGGTTGTGCAAAAGACTAATTCAAAGTGCTAATTTAAAACTAGAAGCTCAGCACTTATCTTGTTTGTCTTTGACAGTGCTGATGCTTCTGTAAGAAATTGATAATTTCTTATGGCTAAACGCCGGTTGGATATAAGTAGCTTCTTATGGCTTAACGCCCTACGGGACCC
Organism: Geotrypetes seraphini; assembly: GCF_902459505.1. Lineage (NCBI taxonomy): Eukaryota > Metazoa > Chordata > Amphibia > Gymnophiona > Dermophiidae > Geotrypetes > Geotrypetes seraphini. Next base: position 147,577,731 of record NC_047092.1, on the reverse strand, counting down.
GTTTCGCCGTTGTGCAGGCTTCTTCAGGGGTCTAAATCAACTTTAGTATGCAACTTAGCGTCTGTTCACAAACATAATGGCGCTGAATGGCCTGCGTTGCTCCTGACGCTCATTGAGTTCCTATGAGCGCCAGGAGCAGCGCGGGCCAGTCAGCGCAGCTCTCTGCGCTAAAAAACGCTGGCGCGGTTTTGTAGAAGAGGGGGGTAAGTGTTGCATGATAGTTAAATAATGGTTCTTTGGCGACTCTCTGCGCCTGCCTGGGGATATTCACGCTCCATAAGTGACATCACTGCAACATAAAATAGCTTTGTACTTTGTACATTGCAAGGGACAAAAATCTTTGTTATATCATGTAACTTTAATAATATCAATAGTAGTAGTTTTGTTTAAGGTGACCCTGTCAGTCTGAATTCATATAGATCTTTTAGTAACAGTTCTGCTTCTACAAGTTTACGCCTAGTACTAGTCCTGATTTTTGTTCTTTGTAATTTATGATCAAAGTTATATATTGATTTTGATTATTATGGAGGTAACATTATAACTGTCAGAATAGTGACAAATGCATGTGTCCTTTTTGCTGTGCGGACTTTGTAGGATTTTCAAAAATATCCAGGAAAACTATGTGCAAACATGTGCATCTTCTATTTGGTATGTGTTGCTGTTTGAAAAATTACAAACGTAAGTGTGACTTTCTAAAAGTATGCCTAGAAGGGCAAATCCCAGTCCTAGGTAAGTGGGTAAAAGGCAGGGTTACCATATTTTCAGAAGCAAAAACCAGGACATATGACCCCGCCCAATTCTGCCCCCAGTCCCAGCTTGTTCTGCTTCTGGCCCCGCCCAGTTCTGCCTCCAGCCCTGCCCAGTTCCACTTCCAGTGCCGCCCATCCCCCACACCAAGCCTCATCTCTTCTTCCCTGACCAGCTCCGGCTGCATCTGGAGGGCCTTGAGCATGCGCAGATGTGTGTGACATCATCCGTGCATGCTCGGAGGCCCTCCAGACATAACCGGAGCTGGTTGAGGCTTTCCAAAACTCGGGCAAACTATCAGGTTATGGAAAGTCCATCCAGGAACCCAGACAGTCTTCTACAGGACATGTCCGGGTTTTCGTGGACATCTAGTAACCCTAGTAAAAGGGAAGGGGATTTGGATTTAGTTCACGCCTCTGGTAGTAGCTCAATATGTACCTGAAGCAATTGTTAAATGCTGAGCCGGTTCAAGGGACTGCGGTGCCCTGAGTCAACTTTTGCATTGGTGCTCCCTCCACCATTGCAATCTTGTATTTCTATCCCTCCCTTCACCCTTCCCCCCTCTCCTGGACCAAGTGAGCCACTGGATCAAGGTACAAATGAAGGATGCCAAAATCTCAGTCTGGCATCTATCCTTCTAGAAGTCTGAAGATAGACCGGACTGGGATTTTGTCGCCCTTTATCACCGGAGTCCTGGGCCAGGGCTTCACCTAGTCCATAGGTTGAGCTGCCCTGGCTAATTGACTTGCCCAAGATTAAAGGGTGCATCCAGTGGGATTTGAATGCTGGTTTCCCTGACTCTCAGCCTGCTGCTGTAACCATGCACACCGGTAGTAGGTGTTTAAGTTTACCTGCATTTAAGACAAACTTTTATGAAAGCCCTTTTCTGTGGAAAAGCATTACTCACCTTTTAAAAATGTGAATTATACCTTACAATATATGCTTAGGCTGCTGAAATCCTGCTACACCACCCTGTGACCTTTAGGAATGGATCATCTGGAATTACTTCTGCTTTTGTACATTTACACATTTATGCTTATATATTTGGCATTCTTGTGATCCCTGTGTACTTAAAGCACATTAAGGATAGTGAAAGAGAAGGAGGCCTTCAGTTTACAAGTTCTTTTCTCTGATGCTTATTTAACATTCCTTACCTGTTTTTTTAATCCCGTCGCAGGGTAGTTATTATCTCATGCTGCCGCCGACACAGAGAAGGGGATCCAAGTTCTTGTTTTGTCTGTGCTTTTCTCCTGGCTTTGTTGTTCAAATATCTTCCAGACTGCATTCTGAAAACAGTGCTGCTCGTCTGCAGGGAGACTAGACCCCGGAGTGACTAGGCCAAAGTTTGAATCGCATAAGATGCCACTTTTCTGTTTGAAAGAATCTGCAGCACAAATCTGATATTTCAGCAAATAGCTCTATATGAACTGAAGCAGAGTGCATCAGACAGAACGCTACCTGGCTGAGATTAAATTTTTTTGCATGATCCAGATTCCTTAGTGCATTTTTCCATTTAGGCAACCCACAAAATTACCTACCACCCCACTGCTTACAGCACCATTCTACACCTAGTTGCTTTCAGGAAATCCACAATGAATATGCATGCAATAAATTTGCATTCTCTGCCCCAATTGCATACAAATCTAACTCACGAATATTTATTGTGGATATCCTGAAACTCCAATGGGACTAGGTATGCCCTGAGGACTGGGTTAGCAATGGCTGGCTTACAGGATATGCAAGGCAGGGTAATTGCAGGGCAAAAAAATTAAAATACTTCTGAATAACCTCCTCAATATCATATTAATTACATTCAGTGCTAGATAAATTTATGTGCAGTTGACCTCGAGGGTGAGGGCATTAGGGTGATACAGAAACACCCAAATTCTGTATAGGTTGCCTAAAGATAATAATTTTGGGCATGGATCACAGATCAGCGTATAAAATAAATGCCTAAATTGGTGATAACAATTACTAATTGGCCTTAATGAGCGTTAATTGCCACTAATTTACTGGTTATGTGCATATATGCTCAGCACCCTATTCTATAACCATGTGCCTAATTCATCTCATGTAGACTAGTACTTATCACTGAAAAGTGTGCGCAGCGCTGTACGTTTTGACATTTATAGACGGTCCATGGTTGGAAGAGCTTGCAATCTAACTTGGATTCCAAAGGGGGCAAGGCCAAGGGAATGGCATGGGCACTTCTGGGATTTAGGCGTGCAGTTACAGAATGCCTTTGGCAGGTGTAAATGTCTACGTCCAAAGTCAGGCGTGAAAATGATAAGCTAGTGTTCTATAGACATTTCCACGCAGCTGCCTTTATATAATTTGCACTTAGCATGTATCATCCCAACTCTTGGTGCCCTATACAGAATCCCCCCTCCAAGTGTGCAGCACTAACCCTCATAAAAAATGCTACGCACATACACACATTAATTTTGTGCTTGCAAATAGCCCATCTTTACTTGTGTAAACCATAAGTGTGCTTATAGAAAAAAAATAGCCAAGGAGGCTAAAAACTTTAAGCCGTTCTTTCGATATATTAAGGGGATACGACCTGCAAAAGAAGCGATGGGGCCGTTAGATGACCAGGGAATAAAGGGAGTACTAAAGGAGGACAAAGCCATCAATGACAAACTGAACACATTTTTTGCGTCTGTATTTACCGAAGAGGATATATCCAATATACCGGAAGCCGACAGACTATACACAGGAAATGAAGATGGGAAACTGACAGGGACGATGGCCAGTCTAGAAGAGGTATGCAGACAGATTGATAGACTTAAAAATGATAAATCCCTGGGACTGGACGGCATCCACCCAAGGGTAATCAAGGAACTGAAAGGGGTTATAGCTGAACTGCTCCAACTAATAGCCAATCTGTCAATCAAATCAGGAAAGATTCTGGAAGACTGGAAAGTGGAGAATGTTATGCCAATCTTCAAGAAAGGTTCGAAGGGAGATCTGGGAAACTACAGACTAGTGAGTCTGACTTCGATACCGGGAAAAATGGTAGAGGCGCTAATAAAGGACCGCATCATCGATCACCTTGACGGACACAAACTGATGAGGACCAGCCAGCATGGTTTCAGCAAAGGAAGATCTTGCTTGACAAACTTACTGCACTTCTTTGAAGGAGTAAATGGACAGATAGACAAGAGTGACCCAGTTGACATCGTATAGCAAGCCATGGAATCGAGGGTGATATACTCACGTGGATTAAAAACTGGTTGGCGGATAGGAAACAGAGAATGGGGGTGAATGGACAATACTCGGACTGGAAAAGCGTCACGAGTGGAGTGCCACAGAGTATGGTGCTCGGGTCTGTGCTCTTCAACATATTTATAAATGACCTAGAAATTGGCCCGAGCAAGGTGATTAAATTTGCGGATGATACAAAGTTATTCAGAGTAGTGAAGACACCGAAGGATTGCGAAGACCTACAAAGAGACATAAATACGCTCGAGGAATGGGTCACAAAATGGAAAATGAGGTTCAATGTGGATAAGTGCAAGGTGATGCATGTCGGTAACAAAAATCATATGCACGAATACAGGATGTCCGGTGCTATACTCAGAGAGAGCTCCCAGGAAAGAGACTTGGGAGTACTTGTAGACAAGTCAATGAAATCATCTATGCAATGTGCGGTGGTGGCGAAAAGGGCAAACAGAATGCTAGGAATGATTAAGAAGGGGATCATAAACAGATCTGAAAAGGTTATCATGCTGTTATGCTAGGCCATGGTACTCCTCCCACCTGGAATACTGCGTCCAACATTGGTCGCCATACATGAAAAAGGACATAGTACTACTCGAAAGGATCCAGAGGAGAGCAACAAAAATGATTAAGGGACTAGGGGAGTTGCTGTACAAAGAGAGGCTAGAGAAACTAGGCCTCTTCTCCCTTGAAAAGAGAAGACTGAGAGGGGACATGATCGAAACATGCAAGATATTGAAGGGAATTGACTTAGTAGAGAAAGAGAGATTGTTCACCCTCTCCAAGGTGAAGAGATTGAGAGGGCACTCACTAAAGTTAGAAGGGAAAAGATTCCATACAAATGTAAGGAAGTTCTTCTTCACCCAGAGAGTGGTAGAAATCTGGAATGCTCTTCCGGAGGCTGTTATAGGGGAAAGGGATACAAATCAAGGTTGGATAAGTTCCTACTGGAAGAGAACATACACAAATAAGGCTAGACTCAAATAGGGCACTGGTTTTGACCTAAGGGCAGCTGCGTGAGCAGACTGCTGGGCATGATGGACCACTGGTCTGACCCAGCAGTGGCAAATTTTATGTTCTTATTTAGGAGGGAAGTTATCAATAGGACCTATGGTTAAGATGTATTCTTTTGCTATATCACATACTAGTAACAAGGCCTTATTGTATAAAATGGGACTTGTGCTAAAACAGCACAAGTTAGTGGTGAATGGCCAATGTTGGCCCATGTTGATAACTACATCCATTAAAAAGAAAAATGATCTAATATTGTCCACTTAATTTTTCTAATTTACCCTCTCCCCCCCCTTTTACAAAGTCTCGCTAGCAACTGCTGTGCAGCAAAAGACCTGAAGCCCTTTAAATTACTATGGGCCTCGGGGCAGTTACCGCAGCAGCAGCCGCTAGCATGGCTTTATAAATGGGGGGATTTTATTTTTAATGAGAATTGCACATAATCAAACCAAGTATTCACTTGTACAGAAAAAAAACATTAAGATGAAGAATAACAAAGGTGGTTGGCCAAAGCCTCTAAACCAGGAGACCTAACTTAATGGTCTTCCATGACAGGTGGGGATTGGCAACAAAGTTCTATCCCCACCTTCCATAACTGCCATGGTAAATATAAAGATAGACAAATACATATTAAAGACCTAAATTTAATGACATATTTATAAGAGAAGTTAAAAAAAATATATTAAGCTCTCATCTGAATTACTGCAGGTCTTAACAACAGGAATTTTCTCATCCTTCTTTGAGTTTCTCTGGAAACATCTGGAAACACAAATTTTGCTGTTAAGAAAAAAGAGTTTCATGGTACAGTATTTGAAAATATTCTGAAAACCAGCCTTTATCAATTGAAGTGCACTGAGATATGAAAATCATATCGTTTTTGAATGTGGAAGTGCGATTGGCATGTTGGGGGGTTTCTATTTCTGTTTTTGTGAAACCTACTGACCATAATACTTTGCTGCATTTTTTTTAGTCGGCATCCTGTACATGTGCAGGTGAGTATTCCTTTTTCTCAGTTTTTGCACTTTTGAAGAATCTGTTCTGTTAAAAACTATGAAGAGAAAGCATTGGGATTAAGGGACAAGTTACGTTCACGAGTATATTCCAGCCATGTAGTACAGCAGGCCACTAAAAGGGCCTGGTGCAATCATAGAGAAGATCTTTTGATCTGCAGAAAACATGACGTTCAGGCAGAGATGGTAACTTATGTGTTGAAATATAATGCACACACACCTGATGTAGTACGCTTGATATTTGGAACTGCCTTTCAAAAATCACGCTTTGGACATTTTCAGCAGCAGGACTTTTGGGGGGCCATTTTGAGACATTTATCTGCCTCCAAACTGAGCGCCATAGGTGCCTATGTAGCATCAGGTGTAAATATGTGTAGAATTCACTAGGATGTGCATATATTATCCACAGTCCACTCAGACCTGGCCTATAGTTAAAAGTTATGCCATTGCATGTACTTTCATGCTTGGTTGACCTTTAATAAGAGTATTTTATTTGTGTATATTGCCACACATTTGTAAAAATTATTTTCTAAAATTACCCTTTTATGGCTTAACCTGTAGAATGAACCTCTGAGTTTTATAGCATACAGCTTATTTCTTAAAGTTACAGGGAACAATAAAATGTTAAAAACTTTAAAATGGTTTGGATGCATTAATTAGGAAGATTCCTGACAGACAGCAGAATAACAGAGTGGCCTTTTCGCAGCTATCCATCAATCTGACTGTCTGACACCAATTTAGTTTGGTATAATTTAAGATAGCGAAGGAATAAGGAACACTTGTAAAGTATGTCAATGATGGGGTGCATCAGGCCTGAAGGTTGACAGCAAGGTCAAATTTAATGAACAGTTCAGTTATTTTGACTACTTGGGAAAGAAAAGTAAAATTCTTAGATTTGTACTTTTCTTCAGATCCACTGTTAGATTCCAAACCATGTTTTAAATGAAATTACATTGCAAAATATTAAGGGCTAGATTCACTAAGCAAACCGATCGTGTACCGATCGGTTTGCGACCCGATTTTCCTCCGACCCAATTCACTAACCTCTCTTCCAATCTGATTCTGATCCGTGCATGCAAATGAGGGGAAACGGCATGCAAAGTAGGAAGGACGCGATTCACTAAACATTTTTCTGGCACACAGACTGGCTTGCCAATCCAAAAACAAGCGACTGGTGAGGACCAGTCGCTTATGAAAAAACCCTGCTCTCAGCCCCGATCTCCTGCTCTCTGCCCCATATTCTGCTCTCAGCTCTGATCTCCTGCTCTCTGCCCCTTCCCTGCAGTGCAAGCCCGTGGTTTTAACCTGCCCTTTAAAATCCCCCTGTGCCGATGCCCCCTGCATGCTGATGCTCGCTGCTGTCACCGCCTACGGCAGGAGGGATGCCAACTCCCTCCTGCCACCCAAGGAATTCCCCATCCACCGTCCCTGGTCCCCCCTGCCTCCTGTACCTTTAACTGAGCAGGAAGGGTGCTGAATCCTTCCTGCTCCAATGCCTCCTGACTCCCACCAACCAAAAAACAAATGGCAGGAGGGATGCCAGCAACCTTCTGCCACCCAACAGATGCTCCCTCCCCATTCCTGGTCCCCTCACCACCCCCTCCCGTACCTTTAACGGAGCAGGAGGAGTGCTCAATCCCTGCTGCTCCAATGCCTCCCATGACGAGTCTGAGGTCTTAGGCCCCGCCCCGTTATATCATGTGATGCATGGGGTGGGGCCTAATGCCCTGATCGGCTTAGGCACCTCGGGCTTCTCCCTTGGGAGGGGCTTGAGGCGCCTCAGCCAATCAGGGACTTCCTTAGGGGATGGGGTGGGGACCGCGAATGGGGATGGGGAGGGGATGGGGAGGAGACCGGGAATGGGGAGGAGATATTTGGTGGGTGGCAGGACGGAGTCGGCCTCCCTCCTGCGGTTTAGTTTTTTTTTAGGGAGGAGGGAAGTCAGTAGCGGGAATCATCCTGCCATTATTTTAAAGGGCTACGGTAGTGGTGGGGCACATTTTTGGGGGGTTCGGAGAGGTAGTGGGGACGAGACACTTGTCGGGAGAGGGAGGGGGTAATTTTTTTTAATTGGTCTGTTATTTTGCGTGTGTAAAACACACAAAATATCTGCCCAGTTAAAAAAAAAATTTGAAAAGCCAGCAGAAGCCCTGACAGTAGTAACAGGAGACTGCTTCTCCTGGCACTACTGTTGGGGCTCTCCCCGACTCAATCAGCGATCCGTGCAGTCGGTTGGGGGCGTGCCTCCGATCACCCCCATTTGCATGAAGATGGATGGTGAATTGGTCGGCCTGCCTCCAATCGCCCACGGATCATACACAGATCGGAAGATTAGTGAATCTAGGCCTAAATGAATAACCCAGAGTTAACACTGGAAGTTATAGTCTGTCATGATCAAATACTAGTCCTGTATAACAAACTGGGCTGTCACACAATCATGGTTTTATAATCTTGGATAGTCACATTTATTGTCAGTATTTGAATGAACCACTCTTCCATGATTGTGTGACTAAGGGGTCCTTTTACTAAGGCGCACTAACCGATTAGCGTGTGCTAAATTGGTTAGCACGCCTTAGTAAAAGAACCCCATAGACTTTGTGTGTTTGCTTTGATCTTGTAATGCTTTTGTACAGTATGATATTTTATGACCTGGCCAGAATTTGGAGGTGAAAAAGGCAAACAGGTGGTATTTTAACTGACAAAAAAAATAGACTTCCTCAATGTTTCCTACCCTAGCGCTCAAGTACTTACGCTCTTCCAAAGATCCACAAACCCCTGGTAAACTCATAATCTCTGCCATTGTCTCCTTCCTAGAAATGCTGGCCTCTAGTTTTTAATCTTCCATGTGTTGTAGTCGATTAATCATCAGACCATTTTTGCCCAGTCTGCTATTTTCACCTCTATCTTGGCGCTTTTGACTGTTTGCCTTCTTGCTTTATTGGCCATAACTAGGGCATGATCACTGAGGTAATTCCATAGGCACTGTATTTTTCAGAGTTCTTCTGGGGGTGCTCTGCGGGGAGGTTTCGAGTTGTTCCATTGTGTTTAATGCAGCAGTGACCCAAGTGATACAACAGCTGGCTCCAATGCTGTTTTATGATAATAACGTCTTAAAAGAGCAGGAGGAGGTTGACTGGGTTAGTCTGCTTGAATGCACGGAAACAAAGTACTTCAGGGCATCCCAAACCTATCCTGGGAACCCCATACAGTTGGATTTTCAGGATATCCAAAAGGAATATGGATGAGTTAAATTTACATTAACTGAAGACCAATTATATTCACATTAATCTCATGCATATTCTTTGTGGATATCGTGCAAATCTGAATAGCTATGTGTCCCCAGGACAGATTTGGGAAATCCTGGATTAACCTTTACTTCCCTAATGTCTTTCACGAAAGCAGAACTCAGTTTTTGTAGAGTAATGGCAGTTCAGAAGCACTTCTGACGGGGAAATCTGTGAATCTGATTATGAAATCTGTGAAGGATCTGCACGGAAGGTCGTGGTGGATTGCCTTTGATGCAGGAAGTTTTTCATCCCTGACACAGCAAGAGCGAAACGGAGATTTCCCCGTTGGGTGGGTTGCTTATCCACGAGGCCCAGGTAGTGGGGCTTATGAGTAAGCCTGATTGGAGACAGCTGGGACTTGGTGGATAGCTAAGTTTTTCCTTTTTTCCTTGCTCAAGTTGCAATATTTCTGACTGTGCCACTGGACAGCAATCTTTTTTCACACAATGTTTGTATGTGTGATTTTGGCGTGCTGGATGTGAGGTGTTTTTTGGGGGGCTGCTACTGTGCCTCGTTTTTTCACCATTGTTTTTGAATGAGTGAAGACACATAAGTGGAGTTTTTTTTAGCCATATGAAGCTTAACTGAGGCTTTTTTTCCACATTTTTTTTTCTCTGTCTCCTTTTTTTTCAATCTGTTGGTGTTTGTGTGATGTGTGGGTGGCCTTGCAGTGTCCCACAAGACCCTTGAATGTTCTATTTAGGTCGCATTTTGAGATAAATGGTGATTGTTTGTGTCCCTATCCTTAGTTAGTTTGAAGTATTCCCAAATTCAGTCCCAGAAATACATAAATGCCAATGCATGCATTCATATCTGCTCTGTAGCAGTATAAACACATGTACAAATACTATGGGCCTGCCCAGTTAAATCACAATGAGCCAGCCATTGAATATGGGCTCTAACCAACTGTTGGGGCAGTTGGATGGAGCCAAAACTTAGCCGGCTAGTGGAGACAGTCAGTCTGTTAACTAAGTAGGTGGATAAAGTTATTACAGCAAAAATAAAAAAAAAACCTGTCCTAATTTATCTGCCAAGTTAACCAGTGCCAGTGCCTATTTAACTTCCGGGTGACTACAGATACCTTGTAATCAATACTGGAAGCTGGACATACCCTGGCGTTGAATATTCTGGATTATATTAGACTGTGGCTTGAGCGGTTTACAAGCCGCTTACAGTGTCAGGCTGAAAATTGGGCCCAACACGCATATTGGCTATCAAAGGGACTGTGAGGATCTCCAGAAGGATCTAAACCAGCTGAAGAAGTGGGCGGAAAAGTGGCAGATGAAATTTAACATAGACAAATGCAAGGTGATGCATCTGGGTAAGAAAAACAAGGAACATGAATAGGTGTTAGGTGCAACATTAGGCAAATGCGAACAAGAAAGGGACTTAGGGGTACTGATAGACAGGACCCTGAAGCCGTCGGCTCAATGCGCGGTGGTGGCAAAGAAAGCAAACAGGATGTTGGGCATGATAAAGAAGGGCATCACGAGTAGATCGGCAGACGTCATAATGCTGCTTTATAGAGCAATGGTCAGACCGCACTTGGAATATTGTGTCCAACACTGGTCTCCATACCTTAAGAAAGATATAACCCTGCTGGAGAAGGTGCAGAGGCGAGCCACGAAACTAGTCAAAGGTATGGAAAATTTGAGCTACAAAGAACGCCTCGCAAAACTAGGACTGTTCACCCTTGAAAAGAGGAGACTGCGAGGGGATATGATAGAGACTTTTAAAATATTAAAAGGATTTGACAAAATAGACCAAGAAACAGCATTATTCACTTTTTCAGATGTGACACGGACAAGAGGTCATAGACTGAAACTGAGGGGCAGCAGGTCCAGGACAAATGTCAGGAAGTTCTGTTTCGCACAGAGAGGGGTGGACGCTTGGAATGCTCTCCCGGAGGAGGTTGTGACGGAGACTAACGTTCTGGAATTCAAGCGCAAGTTGGATGCACACCTTCTTGCAAATCACATCGAGGGATACGGGAAATCAGGGTCTTCAACAGGGAGCACCTAGCTTGGCCTCCGTGTGTGTGGGTCGCCGGACTAGATGGACCTAGTGTCTGTTCCGGTGAAGGCGTTTCTTATGTTATGTTCTTATATGAGTATATTTTAAACCCATCTATGTATACTCTTCTCACACAGTCTCGGGCAGCAGCTAGCTCCTCAAGTCAAGGACCTGCAACCAGGATTTACAAAAAGGAAAGTTTATTGTCTCTTGAGCTGGGTGTAGGCCGGGGCCAGATATGATCCTGTAGGCCAAAGGATCACTTTTCCGCATTCAATCACCACACTCAGCCACTACCTTATTGCTTGTCAAAGATTCAGCAGAGACCAAGGTGCAACTGATAACTAAGAACATAAGCATACAATGGAAAGTTTTATTGCAATACAGTGAGGATGTTTTAGGAAATTTCAAGATGTGTGAGAGCCATTAACAAAATATTGTACTGATTAGATGACATTTTTTCCCTTAAATTTACAGGTTCAATTATGAGGGGGGGGGGGGGGTAATTTTATTATTACATATTGTACAAGGTATTTGATTTTATAATAGGAAAGGGTGGGGAGGGTGGGAGATAAGAGCATATCATTTGTACTATTGATGATTATTAAGTGATATATTTATTGTTAATCTGTTTTAACATATTAACACACATTGTAAGTTTGAAAATGAATAAAGATTTTTTTTAAAATTATTATTTAAAAGAACATAAGCAGTGCCTCTGCTGGGTCAGACCAGAGGTCCATCATGCCCAGCAGTCCACTCACGAAGGCGGCCCATCAGGTCCAGGACCTGTATAGTAATTAAGAACATAAGAACATAAGCAATGCCTCTGCTAGTTCAGACCTGAGGTCCACCGTGCCCAGCAGTCCGCTCACGCGGTGGCCCAACAGGTTCAGGACCTGTGCAGTAATCCTCTATCTATACTCTTCTATCCCCTTTTCCTTCAGGAAATTATCTAATAACTGGAACTTTCTAATAACTGGAACTTTCCTTGAACTTGCCCGTAGTTTTAATGCGCAACTATTTACTGTACAGTTGGCTTGGGGAAATCCAATGTTTATTCATAGGATAAGCAGCATAAAATTTGTTTTACTACTTGGGATCTAGCTAGGTACTTGGGACCTGGGTTGGCCACTGTTGGAAACAGGATACTGGGCTTGATGGACCTTTGGTCCTAAAGAATCCTCTTTTTCTTCACCCATTCCTAAAATCAATCTCTGCCCTTCTTGATTTATGTATATACTGGAATATATGGGAAAATTTAAATTCCATTGATATAGAAACTCAGTTCTCTGTGGATTATAATTACGAAATAAACAAAAATGATAACACATAAGACCAGACAACACAATATTGGGTATTTACATTTTGTAGATGCCTTGCCTAGAGCTGGTTTAAATTACAAGAACTTATGAATAAAATATTTATAGTTATATATTACATCTGAAGAGTTATATTTCTGTGATGCCCTGGAAAATTGTGTTTATAGCACAAATTCAAAACTGGGTAGATGCACCTGTTTCCACATACAACATTTTTGCAAAGCGTGTTGAGTAAGGCACACTCAGTGTGTCATAGTCACTTAGGATGTTCATCTTTGCCTAGAGCAGGATTAACTCTTTGGCAGGCCCTAAGCAAACAAGTGCATTGGACTGCCATCGTAATAAAATACATGGTAAAACTTCCATAAATGGGACCTTCAGTGGTTCTCATTTGAAACAACAGGTAAGAAGTTCCGCTCACTGACTTCTTCTGCCAATTGGAGGGCAATGGAAAGGAGGAAGAGCAAACAGACATCTTGGTTAATTGTATTTCAACAGTGGCTTAGTAAAGGAGGGGATGTGGGGGAGACCACCCCAGCATCATCTCAGTGGAGGCACCAGTGCCTTTCTCTTTCCCCATGCCAAACTCTTGCTCGCTCTGTTCGCACCTCTTTACCAGCGTGAGCAACTTCTCCGGCCTGCTGCTCGTGCCGGCTTGACTTATGAAATCATTTCTGGGTCGCGGGGCTAGGACCTATACCTGCACTCATTCTGCACCCCTCAATATTTCTCATCTCTCCCTTTGCTCTCCCCTGTGAACTTTGTTCATCGGGCAAATCCCTCCTAATCATACCCTTCGCTTCCCCTGCCAACTCCAGACTCCGTCCCTTCTATCTTGTTGTGCCGTATGCATGGAACAGACAGTCAGAGTCATTACATCAGGCTCCATCTCTTGTAGTATTCAAATCCAAGCTAAAAGCCCACTTTTTCAAGGCTTTTCAAGGCTTTCAACTCCTAACTCCCACTCACTGTAAAATTACATGTCCTTCCTATCATTCTCACTACAAGGAACTCTCTTACCCCTACATGTCCTATCTGTCTGCCTAAACTAGATTGTAAGCTCTTCAGAGCAGGGACTATCTATCACATGTCAAATGTACAATGCTGCACTATAGAAATGTTTAATAGTAGTAGTAGCTCATGCCAATGACCACATGCTAATAGATTAGTGCAGGAGAGGCCTATACTCTACCCCAAAGCAAGCCCCATGCTAAAAAAATAAAATCTATTTCTAAGTGCATGGGAAGCATGCACCAATCACAAAACTACCATGGGATGCCTCAGTTTTTCCCATGGTAGTACCTTTTTAACCTGTGGTAAGCACGCGCTAGTGCTTAACAGCTTACTAAAAGGAACCTAAAATTTGCAGGTTCACATGTAAGGCCCGATATTTAGCCCATGATGGTAAGCAATTTGGCTTAATGTGGCAAAAATCTGCCTATGGAGCCATTGAATTAGCACATTTGAATGGGCACCTTCTCAAATATTTAGGCCCTAGGCACATGATTGTATGCTGCCTTAATTCTGCCTTGTCCTTGCCCTATCAGCAGGTATTCCCAGAGGACCAGTATCTGGACTTCTATTCCTTTCTCCCAAGAATGCTGCACATTTTGAAAGCAATCATCAATAGTATGGTTCTATTTTTATTGATCAAATACAGGCAAAGCAGAAGGAGAACCCGTATTCCACCAATGAGATTGCGAGATGAAAGCACAAAGAAAAATACAAGTTTCTGGATGTCCAGGAAATATTGTTTATTGATTCACATAATCATGTTAAAAACAAATCGAAGCAACCTTAGGACTTATTTAGGTATGAAAGTGTCTCTGATATTACAAGTTCACAAGAGTGAGACTCGGACCCTACACGGTCCGTGTTTTGGCAAATCCTCAGCCTTCATCAGGGGGCCCTTAAAGATAAATAAATCAAAATTAAAGATGAAAATGAAAGAAAATTAGAAAATAAAAACACGAACATCAAAACATGATAGGTGAAAGAATGTTTTTATTTTCTACTTTTCTCTCATTTTCATGATTATGTGAATCTATAAACAATATTTCCTGGACATCCAGAAACTTGTGTTCCACTTTGTGCTTTCGTCTTTCTATTTTTATTGCCCATAATGAATGAGAAGAATTTCCACCAGAGTTTGAAACATTTTCTAGAAACTTCACTGACATTCTTGAAAAAAGTTGTCTTTCCTCACTTTACCACATTAGGTCCTTTCATTTCCAGTTCCAGTTTTGCTGTCCTGACCTCCTTATTTATTTCTTCAAACTTTCCCTTTGCTTGTTTATTTCCGAGATCCCTTGTACTTTCCCTGTGCTTTTTGAAGGTTAATCTGTTTATTTCCTACTTTTTACTTTATTTTTCATTTTTATACCACTGTTTCCAGAGAGGCCAGAATGTTTTACAACAACCAATATACAGAACATCAGGGAAATATAAAATCAATAAAATTGAATTACAATGGAACAATAATCATAGAATTACGACATAACCTATCTGCAATAACAAAAACAGTTTACATATAAAATTAAGTAGCTAAAAAATCACAGCAATATCTTTGGACAATCAAACTGGTCTCTTTTTTCTAACTTTTACTTCTTTTCCTAGCATTAAGATTTGTTGCCATACTATGGCTTTTTTTTTTTAACTTTAAGCATTCTTTAACTAAGGGCTCCTTTTACTAAGGTACGCTAGCGTGTTTAGCGCACGCACAAGATTAGCACGCATTATAGCACACGCTAGCTGAAAAATTACCGCCTGCTTAAAAGGAGGCGGTAGTGGCTAGCACGTGCGGCATTTTAGTGTGTGTTAAGCGCGCCTTTGTAAAAGGAGCCCTAAAATGCATTAGAAAACAAGATTAGCACATTTTTTATGTGGGATTTTCCATGCATTTTTAGCACTGCCATAAAGTAGGGATTTTTTTTCCCTTTTTTTTCTTTTGCGTTAACCACTCCTATTTTACGTCTAGGCACTGGTAGGCACCTTTGTAGTCGCGGTTCCAGTGCCATTTGTGGAGGCGCTGTCTTTTTTTTAAAATTACATTTAAATTGCTTTTTAAAAAAAAAAATGTGATCGATTATCACATTGATTAAAGACAATTAAACCAATTAAGGGGTCCTTTTACTAAGGCGCGAAAGCCATTTTAAGCTAAATGCTAACGCATCCATAGACTATACTATATTAGTGTTTAGCACGCACTAAAATGGCTAGCACGTCTTAGTATAAGGACCCCTATGTTAGGTGGCAGTAGGGTGGCTACCACTGCCTCACTTTCAGCAGCAAGTCACTTAACTCACCATTGCCTCAGTTAGATTGTAAGCCTTCTGGGACAGGTAGGGAAAAATACTTGAGTACCTGATTACTATTCAATGTATTGTAACTCACTAGATGAATCTCGTCATTAAAAGAAGGTAAACCCCCCAAAAAAAACTAAGACCCAAATTTTGTAACCACCACCGATTTCGGAGGCGCCCATCTAGATAGGTGCCTATCTAAATCGCAATCGCAAACAAGCGCAATTAAGCTTTTTAATCAGCACTGACTGAAACATAGGCGCCTATCAAGAAGGCGCGATTCTGAAATGAGGTGCCTCTAGAAATTTAGGCGGCCTTCAAAAAAATAGGCGCTATGCATGTTAGGTGTGGGCGTGGCTACGTGTTAGGCGCCTTCTTACAGAATCACTGCTCTTAAGCGTGCTTAAGCCCTCAGCTAGGCGCCTAACTTTTAGTTGTGCCTAGAGCTGGCCTACTTCTTGGGCACCTCCAAAATAGGTTCCGCTCAGCGTGATTCAATAAACAGCACCCAACTGTACTTGAATCACGCTGAATAGTGCCTAATTAGGCGCCTAACTTTTGGGTGCTTATTATAGAATTTGCCCTTAAATCTTTAATTAAACCATATCAACAGGTCAAAATGTAGGGGTACTTTTAAGATTGATGGGACAAGCAGATCCAATGCTGTCTCTAATCCTCCTAAGAGTAAGGAAAGTGATTCAGGGCCTTTAAGGTTTGCGCTCTTGTTGAAGATCCTCAATATTTAGAACCCCCCCCCCCCCCAAATAAACCTTGCACAACAGAGGTTGTTCTAAAACAAAGGTGTCCAACCTCGACCCTCACCCAGAATTTTGATGATGAATATACATGTCATTAGGAAAATCCTGAAAACCCAACTGGGCTGCAGTCCTCGTGGACTGAGCTTGAACTGTTTTATTGGGTCAGTACATATAAACGAATGATCTGGCCTACAGGGCATTTATATCTGGTACTAAAAATAGGTACAAAGTCCGGATTCACAGTCAATGCACAGTTTGCACAAATTAGAGGAAATTTTATAATTTTTTTTACAGAGACTTTTATAAAATTGCATTATTGTATGTGTGCAGTGGCAAGAAGATGCATGTTTATTTGCAATGTGTGTGCAGGCATATTCAGGGACATGGTTTGGGTAAAGCATGGACAGCGCTATAAACGATGGGTAGTTTACAAAAGATATGGGAGATTAAGTATAACTGTACATGGAAACACTTAAGTCATGCTTTCTGCTGCATTTGTATTATTCAATTAGCATATGCTAATCAGCATGCACTAGCTGGTTAATATGCCCATTACCTCTGATGGCACACTCCTTCCAAAAAAATATTTAAAAAAATTAATTAATGCATGCTTAGCATGTGGAAAATGCAAAATTACCACAAAATGCTTTAAAGCTAAACTTGCATTAGGGCTTAATGCCTTTTTTAAATAAAGGACTCCCTAATTGTCTGATCTGCTTCATAAAGGACTTCCTGCCCTATCAGCACTTCTGTAAGCTACTGCCCCATTTTAACATAGTTCCCTTTCTTTTGATACCCTTTCTGCTGAATTTGTGAAGCTATTTCCTAAAGACACATGAGAGCAATCCAATACCTGGCCAGCTCCTATTAGGTGCCCAGAGGTTGTACAGGAGGATGTTATTCTATAAAGGAACCTTACGAGGACCTTATGAGATTGGAAGATTAGGCATCAAAACGGCAGATGACGTTTAATGTGACCAAGTGCAAAGTGAGCATGTGGCAAAGAAAAATCCAAACTATAGCTACATGATGCAAGGTTCCACATTAGGCATCACCACACCTCTTAGAGAAAGGATCTAGGCACCTTCACTGATGACACATTGAAGTCCTCTGTTCAGTGAGCAGCAGCAGCTAAGGAAGCAAATAGAATGTTAGGAATTATTAGGAAAGGAATGGAAAACAAGAGAATGTAATAATGTCTTTGTATCGCTCCATGGTGTGACCACACCTCAAATTCCATGCACCATTCTGGTTACCACATCTCAACAAAAATATAGCAGAAATGGAAAAGGTACAGAGAAGGGAGCCAAAAGGGATAATGGGGAAGGGCCAACTTCCCTATGAAGAAAGGCTAAAGTGAAGGGAGATGGCTCAGGGGAGATGTGATAGAGGTCTCTAAAATACGGAGTGGAGTGGAACAGGTAGAAATGAATCGCTTGTTTACTCTTTCCATTGCACTCTAACAGGCTGCTTTGGCCCTGTCCGCCCATGAATTCACTGCCGCGGTACTGATGACATCATCAGTAACGCGGCAGAGTGAATTCATGGGCGGACAAGGCCGAAGCAGCCTGTTAGAGTGCTGCTGGCCCGACGCTGCTTAGGGAGGTAAATAGGGCTCACGGCGGGGTTCCGATGGGAGGGTGGGAAGGATGGGGATTCGGCTGCGTGGCGGGTGCGGGTGCTGGGGGGGCCGTGCTCGCTCAAGGGTTCTGCTACACAAGAGATGGGAGGGAAAGAAGGGAAGCTGGGTAAGGGTCCTGCTGCACGAGGGATGGGATGGAGGGTAGGATAGAAGCTGGGCAAGGATCCTCCTGCACCAAGGGATGGGAGGGAGGGAAGGGAAGCTGGGTAAGGGTCCTGCTGCATGAGGGATGGGAGGGAGGGTAGGATAGAAGCTGGGCAAGGGTCCTACTGCACAAGCGATGGGAGGGAGGGGAGAAAAGATGCTGCACATGTGGGGGAGAGAGAGGAAAGAGGAAGAACTGGGGTGAAGGAGAGGAAGGGAGAGATGATCATGTGCATACCCTGAAAATAAGACCTATTGTCTTTTTTGGGCCTAAAATTAATATAAGATACTGTCTTATTTTTTGAGAAACATGGTAATACTCAAAAGAAAAACATTACGTTTACTTCAGACTCTGAGGATGAATTAGATCTGAAGTCACATTATGCGAAGAAATAGTTGTAGTATACTAATGATCCAGTGTGTAACTAAATAAGCGTAATGAAAACATCTGGTGACAATTACCTCACAAAACAGGATAATGAGAGTTGTATTGAAACTGAAATCTCTTACAGTGCAAAAGATTTCCTAACACAGCAAATTACAGACTGACCAACTTGCATATGTTTTGATTTGATAAGAATTTATCAAATAACTTTTTTATTTATTTATTTATTTATTTATTTATTTATGTAACTAGTTAAACATTCTTATAACCTCCTTACACCTAAGCAATCCACAAAGATACAGTATACCCCCAGTATACCGGTCAGAAAATACCGTGAATGATTGACCAATGGAAAAGCTCTCTTACCAGTTCCACACAGCCAGCCTTCACTTTCCCAACCTGCGGTCTTTCCTCGCTTCAGCATTCCCCTGGGGACTCGTAAGGAGCTAGTGCGCACGAGCTTGGGAAGTCTGACTGCAGTGAGCGCCGGGACAGGAGGAGGAGGGAGAGTGCCGATTACAGTACTCTTCTGATATTCGCGGTTTTTAAACATTCACGGGCACTCAACTAATGTAACCCCTGCAAATTTCAGGGCAGTACTGTACATATATAAATGTCAAATAACAGAACATAAGTAAGAAATTCAGTGGTGCAAGCATTTGGGCACAATTTTCATCTGTTTTGAGGGCTTTCTATCTTATTTAGAGAAATAGATGCCATGGGATCACTCTTCTTCTGAGGTAGACTAGGTAGAAATGCACACTGAATAATGACTGGGACCTCCATAATGGTATTTGCCCAAGTCCTGATTCTTCTCCCCCCCCCCCCCCCATAATTCTATGAGCGTCGGAGCTGTTACCGCTGTGGCCGGCACTAAAAATTGCACCCCATCCCACTCTCAACAGTGAGGGCAGCGGTACAGGACATCGTCTTTTCTACCTTGTTAAAAGAAACCAGCAATGTGCAAAGTGATGCATATGGGAAAGAGGAACCCGAACCATAACTATGTGATGCTGGGTTCTATGTTAGGAGTCACTGCACAGGAAAAGGATCTAGGTGTCATTGTTGAGGATACATTGAAACCCTCAACTCAATGTATGGCGACGGCTAAGAAAACAAATAGAATGTTAGGAATTAGAAAAGGGATGGAAAACAAAGATGAAAATGTTATAATAAAAATAGAAATATGATGGCACATAAAGGCCAAATGGTCCATCCAGTCTGCCTATCTACAATAACCATTATCTCTTCCTCTCTGTAAGAGATCCCATGTGCCTATCCCACACTTTCTTGAATTCAGAGTTTCTGTCTCCAACACTTCATCCCAGAGACTGTTCCACGCATCTACTACCCTTTCTGTAAAAAAGTATTTCCTTAGATTACTCTGGAGCCTATCACCTTTTAACTTCATCCTATACCCTGTCATTTCAGAGTTTCCTTTCAAATGAAAGAGACTCGACTCATGCGCATTTATACCATGTAGGTTTTTAAATGTCTCATTATCTCCCCTCTCCCACCTTTCCCCCAAAAGTACACATACTGAGATCTTTAAGTCTGTCCCCATACGCCTTATGACGAAGACCACACACCATTTCAGTAGCCTTCTTCTGGACTGACTTCATCCTTTTTATACCTTTTTGAAGGTGTGATCTTCAGAATTGTACACAATATTCTAAAAGAGGTTTCACCAGAGTCTTATACAGAGTTATCAATACCTCCTTTTTCCTACTAGCCATACCTCTCCCTAGGCACCCTAGCATCCTTCTAGCTTTCACCGTCACCTTTTCAACCTGTTTGGTCACCTTAAGATCATTACATACAATCACACTCAATTCCTGCTCTTCTGTCATGCACATAAGTTCTTCACCCCTTAAACTGTACCATTCCTTCAAGTTTTTGCAGCCTTAATGCATGCTTGAGGCACACTACTGGCAACATCCCTTTCCTCAGAGTGAAATCCATAGACCACTACCCTCTGTCGCCTTCTACTCAACCAGTTCCTAACCCAGCCGTTACTTTGGGGCCTATCCTGAGGGACTCAGTTTATTTATTAGACATCTGTGTGGAACACTGTCAGAGGCTTTGCTAAAATATAAATATACCATATCTAGAACATTCCCTCTATCCAATTCTCTGGTCACCCAGTCAAAGAAATTGATCAGATTTGTCTGACAAGACCTACCTCTAGTGAATCCATGTTGCCTCCATTCCTGTAATTCACCAGATTCCAGTATCTATTTTAAAAGTATTTCCATTAATTTGCTTAAAACAGAAGTCAGACTTACCGGCCTGTAATTCCCTACTTTTTCCTTACTTCCCCTTTTGTGTAGGAGACCACATCCGCCCTTCTCCAGTCCTCCATTACCATTCCCAGCACTAGAGACTCATTGAAAAGGTCAATCAGCTGAGCCACCAGAACTTCCCTATGTTACTTCAGTACCCTCGGATGTTCACCACCTGGCCCCATTGCTTTGTCTACTTTTAGTTTAGCTAGATCCTCACAAACACAACCCTCTAAAAATTGTTCAGGGTCTACCACTCCTCCATCCCTAACAACTGGAAACATTGGTTTCCTAGTATATGATGCTCTCTTGGACCCCTGAGGAAGGAGTATTTCTTCAAAACACAGACCGTGTCGGGTCCTGGTTCACCAACCTTTTTGGATACAAACTGTTTTATTATATTTATGGTTGTTTATTAAAGACTTAGGGGCTCATAATAAAAAAAAAAAAAAAAAAAAAAAAAACGTCTAAAAAGTGGCCTAAATGGGTACTTGTACGATCAAAAAGCTTGATCGTCCAAGTACCCATAATCAAATCTGGTTTTAGACGTATCTAAAACCAGCTTAGGCCTTTCCCCTGCCTCTAAATGCATAGAGCAAAAGAGGCATTTTTAAGAAAGATGTGAATGTGAGAAAAAAGTGTAACTTTGATCTTTAGGATGCATTGTTCTCCGAATATCCATTAGGTGGAGATCAGAAATCAAGTTCTGTAAGTAAAACCATGCTTTGGATTTCCTATAATGAGTCTGTGATTTCCTATCTAGTGAGGGGTCAAGTATTAAATTAATATTCCGGTTGGCCCAGGCGCCTCAGGCCCTACCTGTGGGCGGGGTTTGAGCTGCCTGGGCCAATCAGGCCCTAAGGCCAGCCATTCAAGGGGGGGTCTCACAGGTCGGCAGGGGGTGATCGGGGTTTTGGTGGGGGGGAACATGGAAGGGGGGTGCGTCCAGGGCAGAAGGGCCTGGGATCCCTCCTGCCCGCATTTTGGTGGTGGTGGTGGGGGTAGGGGGTTCACCTGGGCAGGAGGGGTTGGGCTCCCTCCTGTCCAATCTTGTAAGGGGGGGGTCGCGTGGCCAGGAGGGCTTGGGCTCCCTCCTGGCCCCATTGTAATCGGCAGGGGGAGGGGTTTGGGGAGTCGCCGGGACATGAGGGCTTGGACTCCCTATTGCCCTGATCATTGTAGGCGAAGGTCGAGTTCGTGGGGCAAGAGGGCTTGGGCTCTCTCTTGCCCTGATTGTTGTGGGGGGGGGGGGGAGGGTGAATTCTGTAACCGGTGTTGTTTTTAACAGACACCGGTTACAGAATCCAGCTTTTAGGCGACGGACTGGCTCCTCCTTTGCCTAAAAGCTCTTGTTTTGGGTGTTTGGGAATTAGGCTTTTTTTAGGTTGATGATATGGTGTAAGTTTAGACGTAGTGGTGGTATGGGCATTTAAACAGATGAACGTAGAGGCAGGCCATTATAAAAAAAACAAACCTCCTTTTGGACGTTTTTGATAATGGACATTTTCCCTGCTTCTACTTTCAATGTTTAAGGCCTTAGGCCAAAAGGGAACTTAGACGTTTTTTTTAAATTATGCCCCTCCATGCGTCTTGTACACCATTCCTGCAGTTTTTTCTTTTGTTCTTTGGTTTGGATTTAAGAAAGTTCTTGATAACAACTGAATTGTGGCCAATCTGAAGAATGGAATAAACATCCATCCTATATTAAGAAGCAGGGCAGGGTGGAGAAATTTAAAAAATTACTGAAACGACACCGTGAGTCTGTATTTTCTTCTAAAATCATGCTGTGGCTGGTGTATTGCTGTTTAGTATGGAAACGAATGTGTAATAATTTAGCTCTGTGGATATGATAGATCTTGGTCTTTGTTCTGTAAAATATTTTATATTTTTTAGCTATTTGTATGTAATTTTATTGTGTACATTATTTTGTGCTCCGATATGATAAAGGCGAAATATAAACAAACCAACAAACCATAGGAATAATTACTTTGAGATGGTTTATGTGCAATTTATATAGTTTGAGAGTTTCAGGTCTGCAGATAGATTTGCTATTATGATTATTAAGTCTGTAAGTGCAACCATTTATCATAACAACAAAATGGAGCTTTCTTGTGCCTCTATGTAATGTGAAGAAATGAAAAATGTTTTAGAGATTTCCCATGAAATGAAATGGGTATGCAAAGAATACATCATAGTAATATGAGTCTATGGAGACATGGTACAAATATGGGCCAATGCATCATTTGGCTTTAATTGTGAACCAATGAGTTTTGTCCCTAGCTTATTGCTTGAAGAAAAAATAGGGAGATGAAGATGAGAATGGATAACTTAACAGGGACCATTTATGGAAATATTTGCATTTTAGGTTGTGTGCAAAAAAAACAGGCACAGACCAAAAAATAGCAGTCATAGGAGATGTGACCATGTGACTGGGCCGAGCAGTATACTTGTCACATATCCACACCCCCAGGCACCATCGTTCTCTGTAAAACACAAATACAGGGTTACATACACAACATTCATTCGTTCTCTTAAAGTCCATAACCAGGGGCCTTCCTAACCCGCCTGCTCATTACCCAGGTCTTTCCTGGATTGTATCTCCTCCAGGTCTTCTCAAGAGTTCTTCCTAACTCTCTAATAGCCCTCCAGGTCTTTGGCAATGTCTGGTCCCTCCGCTGGTTGCCACCTTCCCAGTTGGTCCCTTCACCAGACTGCTCCTCAGTCCTTTGGCCAATGCTCGCAGGGTCCTTTGACTCTCCCAGTTTCTCCCTCGCTTGGTCATCTTATCCAGCACACATGCACTGAGGGCTCTCCTAGTCCCTGACACATGCCCAGAGACTCTTTGCTGCTCTGTTGTTTAGTCATTTTATCCTGCACCCACACACTGAGGGCTCTCCCAACCCCTCGGTCGTCTTCTCACAGACGCATACACTGAGGACTGTCGCTCAGTTGTCTTATCCTGCACATACGCACTGAGGTCTCTCCCAGTCCCTCAGCCATCTTCTCGCAGATGCACGCACTGAGGACTCGCCTGGATTTTTCTTCACCAGTCCCATCTCTGGTCGTCAAGCCTAAGCCCCTCAACTCCAGGCTCTACCAGATCCCCAGCTACTCTTTGGCTTTTTCCTTGCCAGTGTATAGGTCCCTGGGTACCCTTCTACTACTGGGCTTCAGTGTTCTCCACTGAACCAGTCCTTCCTGTCAGGACTAGTCAGCTTGGCCACTCTACTCCGCTGCACTAGGCCCCCTGTCAGTGCCGGTCAGCAGTGGCCTTCAAGGCTTACCAGGAGACAGGTCGAAGCCAACATTCCTCCTCCCAAGGGTTGCCCAGCTCTTGAAGGAGCTTCTTTTGCCTTAATTTACCAGAGAGAGTCAACAACCTGTGTTATAACAGTCCAGTAGGTTGCTGACTACTATGATAAAGGAACAGCTGCTTGCAAGCCACCTTGCAAGCAATTATTCCTTGGTCACCCTGTCTGTTGGTGGAGTGTGTTTTAAACTGCCAAACTACTGAAAATACAAAAGCAGAAAATACGCGAATGAAAACTGTTTTTGGAAATCAGTGACAAAGAACAGTGGAGGAACCTCGACCCTGAGGAAGTTTTAAATTGAAACATGATCGTGTCGGGAGAGGCGCTCCTTTCATTAAGCCTGAGCAGATAAGTGGCTTTTGTGATATAAATTTATAAGAAATAATAATTTTTTTGTTGCAAGTAAAAAAATGAATAAGTAAAAACAAATGGAGTGAAGATTTTACCATTACAAAATCTATATGAGCCTGCTGAGGATCCAAAAAATTGGAAAAAAATCCACTTTAATTAAGAAGATCCAGGGGATATGTATATTGATTATTAAGTGTAACCTCTCATTACTATATAACATGTAGTGACCTAAATATCACAGCAGCAGAGCAAGGCAAGTTGCGTTAGAGCCCTTTAAATCATACTAAGGTGCAAATACAAGACCTAAGGCCCTAAAACAGCTTAAGAATTGCATATGATATAATTTAATTTCTTAATATTGTTTTAAAGGTTTCTTTTATAGATGCATATGCCAATGCGGTATAGCAAACACGAAATAAACTTGGAAACTTGGTAAAAAGAAAACTTTTCTCTTTTTTAGCACAGGGTCTCATTGATGTTGAATAACCCATCATAACGTCGGTCCACATTGATGGCTTCCCCTCTTAATGGAGGGAATTCAAGAGGGATACAATGAATTGTACATGACGAGAAGGACATTGGAAGAACTGCTATAAATGGCATGAACATGATGATGATATGATTTGTGAGTTTGTTACTGTTGGTAAATTTGTTCTGGGAACTGAGAACATGGAAAAAGAAATAACTGATTTGTTTGCAGTATGTAAAGGCTTCCAAGAAATGAAACAAACAGGTGGAATAGCAACTTTTCGACGAGGCTGCCAACTGAATCCAGATTTGGCCAACAGGGCTGACCCAGTCCTGGCCAACTCAGGGTTTAACCCATTGCAAGCTTGAGTTTTAGTCTTGCTTTTTTCATAGGGAATTCAATGGGAAAATCAGAACTACAAGTCCCTTCATGCGATGGGGCAAACCCAATATTGGTTCAACCTTGTCAAGTGAGTCTGGATCCAGCTGGCAACCTTAAACATCTTGTGCAACTATTGGTCAATACATTGCTTGACTTTAATGTGATGTAGTATCATTTATACAGTATGATCTACTTATGTAATTATCTTATGCAAAACTTTCAATAAAAAGATTTTAAAAATGACTTTAATGTGATGTGTTGATTTTTGTTAATGCTCATTGCTTTTTTTTTTTTTTTGAGAATTTGAAGGTTGCTCCTTAAAATGCATGATATAACTGGAATAATTAGAATATTCTCTTTGCAGTACAGAGTATAGGATGGGATAAGAGCAAGAGAAAGGTGCAAGGAAGCATATCATGGAGGGCGGATGATATTCCAGGGCTACTGCCACCAAAGGTTGGAGTTTTGTCCTAAATCTGCTGAAGTTAAGAAAGCTGTTCACCTCAAGCACTGGTCCCGAGTGATAAAGGCATGGATGCATTATTTTGATTAACTTTAAGCATGTACACAAAAAAGTGTTGTGTATGGCACATGAAGTGGAATTTTTAATGTGTTTTTATTAAAATAGTTTTAGTAAGAGTTCTAGTGCATATATCTTTAATGAGAAAGAAGAAAAGCAAAACAGCATTTCAAACAGAAGTGCCAGCATCAACCAACTTTCTCCACTATGTTTGGATAGATAGAAGTTCGTCAAGTACCAAGAGATGCAATCAGTAACCAAGATAATATGGCAGAAAGATACAGAAATAGTCCCAACTCTTTTAAGTGCTATTTGCTTGATTAAAAATAATCTCCAAGAGCACATCAATATGTTGCTTGTATATATTATTAACACCAAAGGGAAGCACTCTTTAGCATAATTGAATGCGAGCAGACAGCTAAACAGTTGCAATGACTTAGGAGCTCTGGTACAGAATGAAGTCCACTCTTGTTATGCCATCTGCAAAACAAACCCATGGGGAGACACTGACCTGCCAAGCAATGTCTGTGGCATTTCAGAACTATGAATCCCAGGGCTCGACATTTGTATTTGCTTATGAGTTAACAAATGCTGGAAGATAAGATGCCAGTTTACTCGTACATCTGATGATACCATAAACACTGAATTATTGATGTGGTTGCATTTATTCATGCAGTAATATAAATTGAGATTTATGACTTTATTCACAGTTGAGTATATCCAGTTGCACACAGTAATGCTCAAAGGTTGTGTAAGTAAACAAAAAAAGCAAATATAGCATAAATATCCTAAAATTTATGAAACACTTATAAATTTGACCATCCTTGTCCAAGTCGCTCAGTCATTTAATCCTGCACCCACACACTGAGGGCTCTCCCAGCCCCTCGGTTGTCTTCTCGCAGACGCATACACTGAGGATTGTCGCTCAGTTGTCCTATCCTGCACATTAGCACTGAGGTCTCTCCCAGTCCCTCAGCCGTCTTCCTGCACATGCATGCACTGAGGACTCACCTGGATTCTTCTTCACCTGTCCTACCTCTAGTTGTCAAGCCTAAGCCCCTCAACTCCAGGCTCTACCAGAACCCCAGCTACTCTTTAGGTCTTTCCTTGCCAGTGTATAGGTCCCTGTGTACCCTCCTACCACTGGGCTTCAATGATCTCAACTGCACCAGTCCCTCCTGTCAGGACTAGTCAGCCTGGCCACTCTACTCCACTGCACTGAGCCCCCTGTCAGTGCCAGTCAGCACTGGCCTTCAAGGCTTACTAGGAGACAGGCCAAAGCCAGCATTCCTCCTCCCAAGGATTGCCCAGCTCTTGAAAGAGCTTCTTTGGCCTTCATTTACCAGAGGGAGTCAACAACCTGTGTTATAACAGTCCAGTAGGTTGCTGACTGCCATTATAAAGGAACAGCTGTTTGCAAGCTACCTTGCAAACAATTATTCCTTGGTCAAAGTATCTATCGGTGGAGTGTGGTTTAAACTACCAAACTACTGAAAGCAGAAAATACGCGAATGAAAAGTGTTTTTGGAAATCAGTTGTCGGAAAGAGATCATCTATGTCCATAAGAACATAAGCAATGCCTCCGCTGGGTCAGACCTGAGGTCCATCGCGCCCAGAAGCCTGCTCACGTGGCGGCCCAACAGGTCCAGGACATGTGCAGTAATCCTCTATCTATACCCTTCTATTCCTTTTTCCAGCAGGAAATTGTCCAATCCTTTCTTGAACCCCAGTACCGTACTCTGCCCTATTACGCTCTCTGGAAGTGCATTCCAGGTGTCCACCACACGTTGGGTAAAGAAGAACTTCCTAGCATTCATTTTGAATCTGTCCCCTTTCAACTTTTCTGAATGCCCTCTTGTTCTTTTATTATTCGAAAGTTTGAAGAATCTGTCCCTCTCTACTCTCTCTATGCCCTTCATGATCTTGTAAGTCTCTATCATATCCCCTCTAAGTCTCCTCTTCCCCAAGGAAAAGAGACCCAGTTTCTCCAATCTCTCAGCGTATGAAAAGTTTTCCATCCACTTTATCAGACGCGTTGCTCTCCTCTGAATCCTCTCGAGTAACGCCATGTCCTTCTTAAGGTACGGCGACCAATATTGGATGCAGTACTCTAGATGCGGACGCACCATCGCCCGATACAATGGCAGGATAACTTCTTTCGTTCTGGTTGTAATACCCTTCTTTATTATGCCTAGCATTCTATTCGCTCTCTTAGCGGCCGCTGCGCACTGTGCCGTCGGCTTCATTGTCATGTCCACCATTATCCCCAAGTTCCTTTCTTGAGTACTCTCATTTAATAACATCCCTCCCATCGTATAGTTGTACCTCGGGTTTCTGTTTCCCACATGTAATACTTTATATTTCTCAACGTTGAACTTCTCGTCATCCAGGATCATTCCTGAGGGAGGCGTGTTGGTTCATCTGTCAAAGAGGAAGGTTTTCAAATTCTTTCGGAATGATGTGTAGTTGGTTTCCTTTCTAATTATGACTGGTAGGTCATGATTAGAAAAGCCAGGGCCACATTGACATTAAGGTGCCTCCGTGATCATTTTCCCAATCAGAACCCCAGTCCTGAAGGCCATCCTAGTTTCAAGTTTTATTAAAATTTGTTCTACTGCCTACAGTAACTTCTAGGCGGTATACAATAATAATAAAATTATAAAAATAGAAAACAAATCTTAGCACTTACAGATCGGACAGACATAAGATTATTTAATTACTTTGATTACAAGGGGTTTTAGGGTAGAACTACAATTTTGTATAGGAACAAAAGACATTTAAGGTTAAGATATTAGGGAAGGGAAGAATTCTGTTTGTGCAGGAGATATGGAGAAGGATAGAAATTCATAAATCGAATGCATCCTTGAATAAAAAAGTCTTCGTGTTTGATTTAAATTTATCCATAGAAGTTTCTTCATGGAGATAAGAGGGGATGGAGTTCCGTAATTGTGGTGCTGTGACCGAGAATATGGAGGAGCGTGTAGTGTCATAGGTTATTTGTTGTGGTGTGGGTATTACTAAAAGATTTTGATTTTAGTTGCAATCTTAGTGTTCTTGAGGGTGCATATGGGATTAGAAATCTGTGGATGATATCTGGCTGTATGGGAGTCTTTGTTTTAAAGGCTAGTAGTAAGATCTTAAAAGTTATTCTGTAAGAGATGGGTAGCCTGTGGGGTTACGTGGTCATATTTTTCTGATTTTGTTAGAAGTTTTATTGCCATGTTTTGTATTATTTGTAGTCTTCTTAATTCTTTTTGAGTTGTACCTTTATAGAGTGCATTGCAGTAATCAATTCTAGAAATAATGAGAGAATGTATAAGTATGTTCAAGGATGAAAGTTCTAGAAGGTTTGCTATGGATCTTATCATTCATAGTTAATAGAAGCAGTTTTGAACAACAGTACAACAGTAGACCCTCCCCAAGTAAGACCATCAATGCTGTGTCCAGGATCTAGGATGGTCCTTGAGCTGTTAATCACTAGCTTTCACCTCTGTTAAGTTCATCATTTTGTACCATCTTTTAATCTTTGTAAACCGCATAGAACTTCACGGTCCTGCGATATATAAACTATTATTATTATTGATACAGCTTGTTGCGACACATGATTTCATGTCGGAGTCCCTGAGGCCAACATTTAAGATGAGTACTGCTGAATAATTTATATAATATATAAGAATATTAGATGAACTGTAATTTTTTGATATTGAGACCAATTTTTATCTATAAGAAGAAGACAGAATGGCGAGGCTGGCTTGTAACAGCTTAGTAACGCATGTTAGGGTTATATGACCATAGCCGTTTAGGTCTAACTTTCAGTTAAATATATGGCTGAATGATTTTATGAGGGTAAATTGTGAGTGCATTCTGCAATGTGCACAACTACCAATATAAAATTCACGCTTAGTGAGCATTATCCTGGTGCCAAAATTTCAGCACCCTTTTGAAAATTTACCCCACAGTGTGTAAATGAGAGGGGGGACACTGACATGAGTGAGGCTGCCACTTACATGTGCAAATCACATAATATTGTCAGTTATGTGCACCCCTACCACATCTATATAACAAGAATTATGTCAGGTCTATGGTGCAACTGTGGTTGTAAGCATGTAAGAGTGCACCAATGCTGAATTATAATAGGATTCTAGAAAGGAATCTGGGTGCCAAAATACCAATTTAGAATAAGTTCTCACTGTGCAGCTTTGGGGTGTCTAAAAGAAGATGCCCACTTTTAGAATTGCCCCCTACTTTGTTCTGTATGATTAACCCCCCCCCCTTTTACAAAACCGTAGCATGGTTTTTAGCGCAGGCTGCGGCAGTAACAGTTCCAATACTCATAGAATTCCTATGAGTGTTGGAGCTGTTACCGCTGCGGCCAGCGCTAAAAACTGCGCTAAGGTTTTGTAAAGGAGGGGGGGGGGGATTAATGACTTGATTAATTGCCTTTTGAGCAAATAAGTTTCCTACATGTTGCGTATTGCTTGCATTGTCAAATGGAAACTGCCTAATGAGTTTTGCAAGGTTTTACAATTGGCATCCTCTATTTTGTGTGAATTAAAAGAAATATGGACCAAAAAATGCAAAAAATAAGTAAGATGTTGGTATGTAAAAATGATAGGAGTGGACCTATTATTTTGTAGATATTTTTTTATTTTAGCCTAGTGGTGCTGGAGAAAACTTCTACGAATCCCAGGGACAGCTAGGACCACCAACAAAGATTTTCGTGATCATAGTTATTATGCGGTATATACATTTTGAAATAACTAAATACATTTAAACCCAGAGTTGTTCCTGGAAGGCAAGATGACTATAAATAAATTGACCTATTTTGGACATGTGATGAGGGCAAATTCACTAGAAAAGGAGGTGCTACTTGGAATGGTCAGTGGAAACAGGAAGCAGGGGAGACCAAAGGCCCGTTGGCTGGATACCATCAAGAATGACACAGGAATGAACATCAAGCAATTGAAAGAAGCCATGGAAAACAGAAGCATGGCGAGGACTGGCCTACTGAGCATCCAAAGGTTGGTCACGACTGAATGGATAGTAGTAGTAGGTTAGTGCGGCAGTCTGAGAACATGGGGAATTGGGTTCAATTACCAGTGCAGCTTTTTGTGAGACTGGGTAAGTCACTTAACTCTCCATTACCCCAGGTATAAAATAAGTACCTGTATATAATATGTAAACCCAGTGGCGTAGCAAGGGTGAGTGGCATCTGAGGAGGTAGTGCCCCTCCCTGCCATCTTTTCTGCCCCCCTTTCCTTCCCAACCCTCCCTGCCACACGTGCACCCCCTTCCCTTCCCCGTACCTCTCATGCATATTCATTGGGGAAATCCTGAAAACCCGATTGGATTCTGGCCCTCGAGGACCGGAGTTGCCCATGTCTGGATTAAGAAGAGGAAGGGGAAGGGGGTTTGAGATTCAGCACGCATGATCTGAAAGGAAGCATAATCAACATTTTTATCAACAGCTTCAAAATTTTTATAATTCATCCAAGCCTATTTATAATCCATCCAAGCATCCAAGCCTATTCAATGTCATTTTTTTTTTCATTTGCATACACATTTGTTTTTAATACCACAATTCTGTGTGCGCTTAATTTATGGAGCAGATTTTGAAAATATACAAAGCTTTGAAAGATGATTACATTACCAACTGTCCTGTAAATGGATACCCTGCACTAGAGATGTGTAGAAAACTTGAAATTCATGTGATTTAATTTATATCTCAATCTGCTTTGAGTTTACTGGAATTTGTGAGCTAAGAAAACTCCCCCAGTATAAGTGAGTACAACGACCAAACTTCCACATAGGAAAGCGTATGGAATCAGCTTGTGTCAGTAGGTTAATTATCCAATTTGTTCAATAAAAGATGCAATCTTTTCATGGGTTTGAATTCATTCACAAACATTTTATTAAAGTTTGCACATCTCCACCCATTAATAATTGCTGTTCAAAGAATCATTTCCAAACACTTATTCATATGTTGTCTATGTAGGAAAAGGGATATCCAAGTTTAGATGCTCATAATTTGCAGAATACAGGGGGACCCCCGTATCCGTGGGAACTGTCGCTTTTGCCTTTTCAATTTATTAAACATTTGCTGGAGAGGTTGGAAGGCTTTTGTTATCATACGTTTAACTTTAATGTCACATTCTATCATAAGATCATAATCCATTATTTTTTTTTTTAATTTTGTACCATCTGAAATACTTCGCCAAATTTTTCTAGTGTCCACATTGCTGGTCCTACTTTAATTTCTTCTTCTTCCTCATCTTAAGAACATACTGGGACAGACCAAAGGTCCATCAAGCCCAGTATCCTATTTCCAGCAGTGGCCAACCCAGTTCCCAAGTATCTAGCTAGATCCCAGGTAATAAAACAGATTTTATGCTTCTTATCCTAAGAATAAGCAGTAGATTTTCCCAGCCATCTCAATAATGGCCTAGGACTTCCCTTTTAGGAATTAAACCCCGCTAAGGGAGTAAAGATGGAGATCCAAGATGGGTGCTGCTAGCTGGATGCGCTGAGTGGTTCGCTTCGGGATAGTGTTTTCTGATTGAAAGGAATTTTCCTAGCGGTATTTTACTTACCGTTATGCCGAAGAGAAGAGACCTGAGCGCTGCTGGTGCCTCTCGGCGCACCGGAGTTCCTAATTTCAGCAACATTGAAGAACTCCAGAGGCTAATGCAGGAGGTTTCAATGGCATCGGATGGCAGCCCGCTGAGGACACAGGGAGGTGAACCCGTAGTGGTCCTCTTGGGCCCGATACTACACTTAACCCCGATGTAAGGGCACCGCTCCTGCAACCTCAGGTTACTAAAGCCCATGATGTTTTCTCCTCCAGAGACCAACATAGATCCAGCAGAGAGAGCTTGGAGGTTGGGGCTCTTATCCAAGGAGCCCTAATGGAGATATCTGGGGCAAATTCATCCGTGCTGGAAGGTAATGCCCAGAGGGCAAGTCCCGAAGAAAATCTACAGACCGGTGAGTACTTTACTACATTTCATGTTCCAATTTCCCTGGTCTAACCAACGAAGGTAACCCTAGACTCTTTATGGGACCTTATGGCTAGCTTTGTGGTCTATTACCCCTAATTTTCAAACATACTGAAGAAAAATTAAGGAACATACCAAAGAGTTGAAAGACTTAAGAAAGAATATGACTGTTTCTAATTCATCTATTCAGGAAATTTGAAAAGGAAATGCATATATCTAAACAACTCCAAGAGACTCTACTTAAGGACAACATTAATTTGAGGAGAAAAATTGAAATGCTTGAGAATAATTCTCGTAATAATAACTTAATGCTAATTAATTTTCCTAGACTTGAGATGGTAACCCCTAGAGATATGCTTAAAAGATATTTAGTGGAAATGTTAGACGTATCAGAAAAATGTTACCACCATTTTCATGTGTGTATTATTTACCTGATAAAAGCCGTAATCAACAGCAAAAAAAATCTTTAGATCAAGAACCTTTAAATGTTTCAGAATTAGTAGAGACTTCTGATAAAGACTTAGCATCGCCAGCCACCTTGATTATAACTGTAGCTCTTCCGATAGATAAAGCATGGTTGTTACAACTTTACTTTAAAAATAGACAAAACGTTTTTCTTGGTCATAAAATACAGATGTTTCAAGACCTTTCATGGGAGATGCAAAAGTGCCGCTGTGAATTTCTTCTTTTGAAAGCTGGGGTTATATCCTTGGGAGCTACTTTTTATTTGAGACATCCTTGTAAATGTATTGTGTGTTACCTTACTGTTAAATATGTGTTCTTTGAACCAAATCAATTGACAACTTTTGTGGCAATGTCTTGTCTGGATGGAGAAAAATCTTTAGCCCTACAATTTGATTTAAATATGGGATCTCATTTTCAGCACTATTGTTTCAGCATTCTTTAATATGCTTTTGTATTTGTTCTTTTATTTATTTCGCTGTTACTAAAGTCTTGGATCAAAAGGAGGACTTGAGCATAAATAGTTAAATGTTAATTTCTTTATTATTTGTAAAACCAAATTATGCTTTATTATTCTTGCTTTCTGTACAAGTGCAACACTTGAAGTTTAGGTTGAAATTCAATAAAGATATAATTAAAAACAAAAAAACCCGTTAACTGATTTCACCACATTCTCAAGCAACAAATTCCAGAGATTAATTGCACTGTGATTTTAAAAGTTCACAGCTTTGTAAAATACATTAAGGCAAGGGTAGGGAACTCTGGTCCTTGAGAGCCATATTCCAGTCGGGTTTTCAGGATTTCCCCAATGAATATGCATTGAAAGCAGTGCATGCAAATAGATCTCATGCATATTCATTGGGGAAATCCTGAAAACCCGACTGGAATACGGCTCTCGAGGACCGGAGTTCCCTACCCCTGCATTAAGGGCTAGATTCTGAAAATGGCGCTTAAAATTCAGTGCTGAATAAAAAATGAGTGCCCCTTATAGAAAATCATTGAGTTCCAATTTCAGCACCCAAACCTGCTAAAACCAGGTGTAATTCCCGATGCCCAATTTGGATGCACATCCCGGTATTCTATAACACTGCGTGCAATTTTAGGAACACCCCTGACCCACCCATGTACTTCCCATGGTCACACCTCCTTTTAGGTTGCACACTATCTCCCCCTCCCCACCTTTTACAAAACCATAGCACGTTTTTCTGTACCAGAATTCCTAGGAGTGTCAGAGCTGTTGCCGCTGCAGCTGGTGCTATAAACCACGCTATGGTTTTGTAAAAGGGGGAAGGGGGGTTATGGACTTTGGCTGCACATCGGTATAGAATAGCATGTTGCAAGATATGCAAAGAAATTTAAATTGGTGCCAAATAGTACTTAATTATTAGCATGTTAACCAATTTAGTTGGGTCACCCATCTTGGATTGGTACCCAAATATCAGTGCCCAATTTTGGTGCCCTAAATAGAATTCGGAGTTACAGTTCAAGCTTATTTTTCAGTTTCAACAATTCAATGTGATGGGGAGTGGGGGTGGGGTTGAGATCCAAGATGGCGTCTTGCTGATAGGCTGGAGAGGTCGGCTTTTTTGGAGCTGCGTGGTGGCGAGTGCATTGGTTCTCTTGCCGGCATTATGGACAAGAGAAAGGGAATGACGAAAGTCCTAGTCCTGGCAGTTAGTCAAGTACCACCGATGAAACAAACTAACTTGGAGGATTACAGAAAGCTGACTGGACCCTCGTCGGTTGTCTCTTCTGATCATGCGCAACACGTTGCGTCCTGAGAATAGAGCGGGTCCCCTGCAGCCTTGAAAGAGTCTACTGGATCTAGAGCATCAGCATGAAAACTTGGAGGGAACTCAGCTTCCTTTTCACTGTCTGGGAATCTCTCTCTGATAGAGTTTTCTTCCACACAGCAAGGTGTGTCACTGAGGGTATCTACTCCACAGACTTTGTATCCAGCTGAAACTGTGAGTGGGGGATGGGGGGAAGGCCCTTCTGAAAGTTCTGCAGGTGTGAAAAATAAGAAGCCAGCCGTTATAATCTTAGAGGTACTTTGGGAGAGTATACAGGACTTAAATTCCTCTATTTTGAGAAGAGTGGATAAAATAGAGGGTGAAATAAAAATGTTTCTGAACAAATTGCTTCTCAGTCCCAAGGATTAGTTCAGCAATTGGAGAAAGTAACAACTTACATAAGAACATAAGAATTGCCGCTGCTGGGTCAGATCAGTGATCCATCGTGCCCAGCAGTCCACTCACGTGGCGGCCCTTAGGTCAAAGACCAGTGCCCTAACTGAGTGCTTTACCTGCGTATGTTCTGGTTCAGCAGGAACTTGTCTAACTTTATCTTGAATCCCTGGAGGGTGTTTTCCCCTATAACAGCCTCCAGAAGAGCATTTCAGTTTTCTACCACTTGTACAGAATCTATCCCCTTTTAACTTTAGAAAGTGCCCTCTCTTTCTCTCTACCTTGGAAAGGATGAACAACCTGTCTCTATCTACTAAGTCTATTCCCTTCATTATCTTGAATTTTTCGATCATGTCCCCTCTCAGTCTCCTCTTTTCAAGGGAGAAGAGGCCCAGTTTCTCTAATCTCTTACTGTACAGCAACTTCTCCAACCCCTTTACCATTTTAGTCATTCTTCTCTGCACCATTTTGAGCAGTACTGTGTCCTTCTTCATTTACGGCGACCAGTGCTGGATGCAGTATTCCAGGTAGAGGCGTGCCATGGCCTGGTACAGCGGCATGATAACCTTCTCCGATCTGCTTGTGATCCCCTTAATCATTTCTAACATTCTGTTCACCCTTTTCGCAGCCAGTGCGCATTGCATAGATGGCTTCATTGACTTTTCGACCAGTACTTCCAAGTCTCTTTCCTTGGGGGGGGTCTCTCCGAGTACCGCACCAGACATCCTGTATTCGTGTATAAGATTTTTGTTACCGACATGCATCACCTTACACTTATGTAATGTAATTTATTTCTTATATACCGCTACATCCGTTAGGTTCTTATCCATGTTAAGCCTCATTTGCCATGTCATAGCCCATTTCTCGAGTGTGTTTATGTCACGTTGCAGGTCTTCGCAATCCTTCTGCGTCTTCACTACTCTGAATAACTTCGTATCATTTACAAATTTAATCACTTCGCTCGTTGTACCAATTTCCAGGTCATTTATAAATATGTTGAAGAGCATGGGTCCAAGCACCGAACTCTGCGGCACTCCACTCATGACGCTTTTCCAGTCCGAGTATTGTCATAAGAACATAAGAACATAAGAAATTGCCTCCGCTGGGGCAGACCAGAGGTCCATCCTGCCCAGCGGTCCGCTGCCTGAACAGTGGTCTCTGACTAATTTTATAATTTACCTCTAATCCTGTCCCTATAACCTTACCTCTACTCCTATCTGTACCCCTCAATCCCTTTGTCCTCTAGGTACCTGTCCAGACTTTCTTTGAAGCCCTGTAGCGTACTTCTGCCTATCACATCCTCCGGCAGCGCGTTCCATGTATCCACCACCCTCTGGGTGAAAAAGAACTTCCTGGTGTTTGTTCTAAACCTTTCCCCTTTCAATTTCTCCGAGTGCCCCCTTGTACTTGTGGTTTCCCTTAGTTTGAAAAATCTGTCCCTGTCCACTTTTTCTATACCCTTCATGATCATGAAGGTTTCTATCATGTCTCCCCTGAGTCGTCGCTTTTCCAGGGAGAAAAGCCCCAGCTTTTTCAGTCTGTCAGTATATGACAGGTCCCCCATACCCTTTATTAGCTTAGTTGCTCTTCTCTGGACTCTCTCAAGTACCGCCATGTCTTTCTTGAGGTACGGCGACCAGTACTGCACACAGTACTCCAGGTGCGGGCGCACCATCGCACGAAACAGTGGCAGGATGACTTCCTTTGTCCTGGTTGTGATACCTTTCTTAATGATACCCAACATTTTGTTCGCTTTCCTTGAGGCTGTGGCGCACTGCGCCGACGTCTTCAATGTTGTGTCCACCATCACTCCCAGGTCCCTTTCAAGGTTGCTCACCCCTAGCGGCGATCCCCCCATCTTGTAAGTGAACATCGGATTCTTTTTCCCAATATGCATGACCTTGCATTTCCCTATGTTGAAGCTCATTTGCCACTTTTTGGCCCACTCTTCCAGCGTTGTCAGATCATTTTGGAGGTCTTTGTCCATTTACTCCCACTCTCTGTTTCCTATCCGCCAACCAGTTTTTAATCCACATGAGTATTTCACCCTCGATTCCATGGCTCGCAATTTTTCAAAGTAGTCGTTCATGCGGGACCTTGTCAAACGCCTTCTGAAAATCCAGATATCCAACTTTGGAGAAGAAACTGGAGAAAGTACAGAATCTGGGAGTTTCTTTGGTGAAAGATAAGACCTTAACCCAACGAAAGATTGAATATCTGGAAAATCAGTTAAGAAGGAATAATTTGAGATTCTTAAATTTTCCCAAGTCCCCTTTGATATCAGCAGTGGACTTGAGACGATATTTGAAGGAGGTCCTAAGATACTGGATGAAGCACTTCCACCGATTGTGAAAGCTCAGAAAGAAAATGGGAGGGACCGGGACCTCGGGGAGGCCAAATCCGATAGTGGACTTAACTGACTTTCTGGAATCATCTCTTGAAATAGTTACCCAGAGACTGACTTTAATTATAACATTTGATTTGGAGTTGGATCGCAATAATGTTTTTGCATTTATATTTCCGCAATATTAATCAGTAGGATCAAATATTTGGATCGTTCCTGATTTATCTAAAGTCACACAAAAGAGGCGCCAGTCATTCTTGGTCTATAGACCAAGAGTGAATGCCTTGGGGGTCAATTTTGTACTGAAGTTTCCTTGTATTTGTATTGTATTGTATTGCTTCCAGAGGGTGTAATAGGACAGGGTACGGTATCAGGGTTCAAGAAGGGATTGGATGAATTCCTGAAGAAAAAAGGGATAGAAGGGTATAGACAGAGATCATTATACAGGTCCTGGACCTGATGGGCCGCCGTGTGAGCGGACTGCTGGGCAGGATGGACCCCTGGTCTGACCCAGTAAGAGGCACTGCTTATGTTCTTATGTTCAACCTTTCCTTTTTTTTTTTTTAACCCAAAACAGCTATTGGATCATCTTGTAGCTAAAGAGGAGATTAAGTTGTCAGTATAACTCTCCAATGGGGAAGGAATGCCATGATCGGGCTGAGACTATGACATGGGGAAGCCTCCAGAGAAAATATTTTGTTTTTCCTTTTTGATTATTTCTTTGCATCTTGGATCCTATTTCCGACAATTTGTGGACTCTCTTAAGATGATGTTTTTTTCCTGATATCTTGGTTTCTTTTTGTTATATTACTGAAATTTCATTATCATAGATATATTGAAGTGATTGTAAATTTGAAATCTTTGAAAAATTAAAAAAAAAAAACCCAATTCAGTGTAATGGCATCAATCCTTTTCTGTGTTTTTGTAACAAAATCTGAGGTTCAATAAATACTGTACATTTATGAGTTTGATCATCCTACTTAGACATGCTTCCTGGTACAGTATGAAGCTATAAATGTCTTCTTGTGCTGAGTTTGTTTGAAACCTGTGCTGGTGTCATGCTGAAATTGTCCAAAAGTATAAATATACCATAAACAGCTGAAGAGTGACTTCAGTGGAAGGGATTTTGGCAAACAGGGGGTCAGCAGAGTCCCTAAAATAAATGGTGCACACTGTACCTTTGGAAACATTTTAAATATGAATGCATCTGAAGTGAAATATCTAGAGTCCAACAGGAAAGTCATTGTAGGAATGAGACTAACAAAAGAGCATAAGAGAGAACTGACATTTCAAAAATTGCATACACTCACAGACCTGCTTCAGTGGATTTTAAAAATTGCTACAGTTTTTAAAGTCAGTCCAAGTTTGTATGTTGATTGTAAATTGCCTAGATTTTGAGGCAGTATATAAATTTTAAAAATAACTAACTAACTGCAGGCATCTCTACCTTAAAGAAAATTAATTAAAATTAATTAAAAATTAAATTAATTAAAATTAATTAAAAATTGCAGGTTTTAACATGAGACTTTACTGCAAGTCAAGCCCAGTTTTAACACAGCCATGTGAGACCTGCAAAAAAATTAACACAGGAATACCGTTACTTACCACCTCATATTTAGGCGGTGCTCTGTGCTACCATGTTAACTCTGTGCTAACCAATCAAAATGCATTAGGTGGTTAACGTAGACATGCCTATTCCCCATCCATAGCATGCCCCCTTCCAAAAAATAATTGAAAACTACAATAACATGCACTTACCGGCAGATTCTATAAAAGATGCCTAAAGGTAGGTGCCTAGGTTGGTGTGTCTAGCCAATCTAGGCACCTAACTCACCCCTCCCCCCTTTTTACAAAACTGCAAATCGTTTTTTAGTGCAGGCCAGCACGCTGAATACTCTACAGGCTTTGGTACCGCCAGAACAAGTTTCAGAAGTCCTGTTCTGTTCTCTTCTCTTCATGAAGTCTCTCAGTGCCCTCTTCCTTAGCTTGCGTGCACGTGGAGACAGGCGGGCACAATGCAAGCACCAGGCAGCGGACGCACAATTCATGAGGATCCAGTGTACTCATCCTTTTTCTGCATCCCGGACATTTCTTTGATGTTTCTGGCATCTTCAAGATGGTAAGTAGAAAAAGTCTTGTTCGTAGAAAAATTGCAATGGAGAGCTGTAGAAAATCCGACCGATGGGAACGGGCGGAGACTAAGACTGGGGATTAGGGGGAAGCAGGGGGAAATGGGTAGGGCTCGGGCATGCCCAGTGGGGCCCGGGCACTGCACGTGCTCAGAGAGAGAGAGAGAGAGAAAAAAAAATCTCTCTGAGCTATTGGAGAGCTTATCCGCAAATTGGGAGCTGTTGGGACAACACCCATATGTGGCTGACTCATCCTGCTTGTCCTAGGAGAACAGATAACACCATGCTACCTAGCATGGTGGAGCCAATGTTGATGTTATCAGTTTATGGATATCCAGAATGCAACTTCTATGTAGCTACTCTGGACCAAATCTAGAGATGAGAGCTGATATCTCGTCCTTTCTAACAAACAGTTCTAAGCTGTTATACACGTTTGCCTGTCTTTGTTTTGGTGGGGGCTAACAGGCATATCATTATTACAGCAATTTCAGACATTTCAAGAAAGAAACTTTCTTTAAGTTCCCTCCCACATCATACTGATTGCTGTCACAGCATTTAAGCACCCTTCTAGTTTGCTGTTTTAGTATTTCAGGGTTGACCCCATGATAAAAAGGATCCTATCTTTACCACTAGAGATAAAAATAAATTGGGACTGCGACAATATGGCCAACATACATGTACAGAACATGCAAAAAGGATGAATCGGGCGATTCACTGGAGATCTTTCTTTAGAAAGCAGTTCAAATTCCGCCTTCAGGGACTACCAAAACTCAGACAAACTATAATAAGGGCACTTACATCCATAATGACTCAGCCCCTCCCTTTCATGACATCATGGAATCATGGTAACAAATGGGTAGTTGGAAAATGGGTAGCTATATCCTGAAAAATTAAGTGTTTTAATGCAAATTGTTTTAGTACAAGTGTTTTAATACAAGCGTTTTAGTACAAATTATTTCTATGTTTACACATCCTGTTCATATTGGCCTCAACCAGAAGCACATAAGAACATAAGAAATGCCTACGCCGGATCAGACTCTAGGTCCATCTATTCCGGCGACCCGCACACGCGGAGGCCAAGCCAGGTGCTCCCAGTTGGAGACCCTGGTTATCCGTATCCATCAATATGTTTTGCAAGGAGGTATACATCCAACTTACACTTGAAACCCAGAATGGTAGTCTCCGTCACCACCTCATCCGGGAGAGCATTCCAAGCGTTCACCACCCGCTGTGTGAAACAGAACTTCCTGACATTTGTCCTGAGCCTGCAGCCCCTCAGCTTTAGTCCGTGACCTCTTGTCCGTTTCACATTTGACAATGTGAACAACAATGATTCTTGCTCTATTTTGTCGAATCCTTTCAGTATTTTAAAAGTCTCAATCATATCCCCTCGCAGTCTCCTCTTCTCGAGGGTGAACAGTCCCAGTCTTCCTAGTCGTTCTTTGTAGCTCAAATTTTCCATACCTTTTACTAGTTTCGTGGCTCGCCTCTGCACCCTTTCCAGCAGGGCTATATCCTTTTTTAGGTAAGGAGACCAGTGTTGGACACAGTACTCCAAGTGGGTCTGACAATTGCTCTGTAAAGCGGCATTATAACGTCCGCCGATCTACTCGTGATCCCTTTCTTTATCATGCCCAACATTCTGTTTGCTTTCTTCGCCGCTGCCGCGCATTGAGTCGACGGCTTCTGGTTTCTGTCTATCAGTACCCCCAGGTCTCTTTCTTGTTCAGTTTTGGCCAATGTTACACCTAACATTTTGTATTCATGTTCCTTATTTTTCTTGCCCAGGTGCATCACCTTGCATTTGTCTATGTTAAACTTCATCTGCCACTTGTCCGCCCATTTCTCTAGTTGGTCTAGATCCTTCTGGAGATCTTCAATGTCTTTTTGTGACCCAACTACCCGACATAGTTTTGTGTCATCTGCAAACTTGATTATATTACTTGTTGTCTCCTCTTCAAGGTCATTTATGAAGATATTAAATAAGATAGGCCCAAGAACCGAGCCTTGGGGCACTCCGCTAGTCACCTTCCCCCAGTCCGAGAATACCCCATTTATGCTTACCCTCTGCAATCTATTTTCTAGCCATTTGCTTATCCATCTAAGTACATCCCCTTCAATTCCGTGACTTAGTAGTTTCCTTATAAGCCTTGTGTGTGGGACCTTGTCGAACGCTTTCTGGAAATCCAAGAAAATTATATCCACTGGGTCTCCGCCGTCAATTAGTTTGTTCACCTTCTCGGAAAATTGAAGTAAATTTGTCAAACATGACTTCCCCTTCCTAAAGCCATGTTGACTAGCTCTCATCAGGTCATGATTTTCCAGGTGTTGCACTATGCTATCCTTGATCAGTGCTTCAACCATCTTCCCAGGAACCGACATTAGACTCACAGGTCTGTAATTGCCTGGTTCTCCTCTGGATCCTTTTTTGAAAATTGGGATAACATTTGCTATTTTCCAGTCATCTGGTATTTGCCCGGTTCTAATTGACATGTTAGCTAGGATTTGTAAAATCTCTCCAATTTCCATCTTAAACTCCTTTAATACTCTCGGGTGAATTCCATCTGGTCCAGGGGATTTGTCATTTTTTAATTTGTCGATGTGATAGTATATCATGTCCAATTCCACATTCACTGAGGTGAGGCTATCCTCTATGTCACCCTTGAATACCCTCCTTGTTTCCGGCATTGTTGTTGTGTCTTCATTAGTAAAGACGGAGGCAAAGAATGAATTTAGCCTATCTGCAATCTGTTTGTCTTCTTTAATGCACCCTTTCATTCCTTGGTCGTCGAGAGGGCCTACTGCCTCTCTTGTTGGTTTTTTCCCTTTTATATATCTAAAAAAGTGCTTGAAGTTTTTGGCTTCTTGCGCTATCTTTTCCTCATAGGCCGTTTTGGCGTCTCTTACCACCTTGTGACATTTCTTCTGGTCGACCTTATGACTATTCCAGGCCTCCGTTGTATGTTCCCGTTTCCATTTTTTGAACGAGTCCCTCTTATTCCTTACCGCATCTTTCACCTCTTTAGTTAGCCAAGCTGGTTCTCCTTTGTTCTTTTTTCTCCTTCCTTTGGATATCTGCGGAATGTAGAGATTCTGCGTTTCGGTGATGGTATTTTTTAGTAGGGACCATGCTTGATCGACCGTTTTGATTCCGGGTGTCTTTTTCATG
The DNA here is from genome assembly GCF_902459505.1 of Geotrypetes seraphini. Classification (NCBI taxonomy): domain Eukaryota; kingdom Metazoa; phylum Chordata; class Amphibia; order Gymnophiona; family Dermophiidae; genus Geotrypetes; species Geotrypetes seraphini. The sequence continues at coordinate 147,534,289 of NC_047092.1, read as the reverse complement.
AGCCGTTTTTTAACCATGACTCTCATGCCGTCATAGTTCCCTTTTTTGAAGTTAAAGGCTGTGGTTTGGGTCTTGGTTTTTTCAACTTCCCAATGCCAATTTTAAAATTGATCATGCTGTGATCACTCGTCCCAAGGGGGACCTTGACTTCCACCTCTGATGTTCTCCCAGTTAAGCCATTGAAGACTAAGACCAAGGTTGCGGAATCCCTTGTAGTTCTTCCACCATTTGTTCTAGGAAGCAGTCCCCTATTGTTTCTAGGAACATCATCTCCCTGCCGCAGTTCGAAGTTCCTAGGTTCCAGTTTATCCCTGGAAAGTTGAAGTCTCCCATGATCGTTACATTACCCGTTCTACATTCATGATTGATTTCCTTCATCATTTGTTCGTCTGCTTCTTCTGACTGTGCTGGGGGTCGATAATAGAGGCCAATTTTTGTGATTGCATCGCTTTTTCCAGGTATCTTTATCCAAAGAGACTCCAGATTTTCTTTTCCTTCTGTCTGCCCTTCGATATCCTTCCTGGACATAGAGGGCAATATCCCCACCTTTTTGTCCTATTCTATCTCTTCTGTATAGTTTGTATCCCTGCAGTACTGTATCCCATTCATTTTCCTCATTCCACCACGTTTCTGTTATGCCAATGATATCAAGTTTTTCTCGTCTCGCTAGTGCCTCCAGCTCGCCCATTTTGTTTCTCAAGCTTCTGGCATTTGTGTACATACATTTAAGCTCCTTTTGAGATGTCTTCTTGGGTTTTTTAGTCTTTGCAGCCCTCATTTTCTCTATTTGCGCACTTTCTCTTTGCTCTTCCTCTTTATCCAAGCAATTGTTTGTAAGTTCTTCTTGGGGATCACCTGATGCCCAGGCCATCGACTGGTTGTCGACTGTCGGCTCTCCCCTGTTCCTTAGTTTAAAGCCTTCTCAAAGGTCTTCTTCATGTTTTCAGCCAAGACTCTTGCTCCTTGCTTGGTGAGGTGCAGGCCGTCTTTTCTATAGTATCTGCTTTTTCCCCAGAATGCCGCCCAGTTATGTATGAATTCAAAACCTTCCCCATCGCACCATCGTCTCATCCAGGCGTTGATTTCTCGCAGCTCCTCCTGTCTCCTTCTATCCGCTCTCAGTACCGGGAGGATTTCAGAGAAGGCCACTTTCACCTCGCTGACCTTCAGTATTCTTCCGAGTGAGCGTAGTCGACCCTTCATTTCTTCTCTGTCATACTTTCGTCCGCTCACATCGTTGGTTCCCACATGGATAATCACAGCAGTATCCTCTCCTCCTTCGCTGTCTATGATCCTAGTGATCCTGCTGGCTACATCCTTTACTCTTGCACCAGGCAGGCATGTGACCAGTCTATCATCCCTTCCTCCTGCGATATGGCTATCCACATTGCGTATAATGGAATCTCCAACAATGATCCCAGCCTTCTTCAATCGGTGGTTCTTAGGGGGGCGCAAGTCTGTATCCATGGTGTAGAACCTGTCTTCTTTCTTTTGTGGTGCATCCCCAGACTGGCTCTCATTACTGCTAAGTGTGTGATCTTTTTCAATCTCCATTTCAGTCGCTTCTTCAAAAGTAGTGGTGCCTCCTTCCATATCGCCTGGGTCCTCTTCCTTAGTTGTTGTATGGGTACTGCTCTCCAGCCCTGGGGCCATCATGTGTTGCAGGTGAGCTTCCTCGATGAATCTCTCCAAGTCTTCAATCACTTTGCTTGCGCTGGGCTCCTCTAGCAACTTCTCCTGCATGTGGTTTTCTTCCTTCCTGGCGAGGAGTTCTTCTAGCTCTGCCACAGTTCCCTCCAGCAGCCGAACTTGCTGTTTCAGGCTATCTAGCTCTATGCATCGGCCGCAAACGTATGCCCTAGTCCCTGAGGGGAGGTAGTCATACATACTGCAGCCGGTGCAGAAAACTGGACAGCTCATCTTCTGTCTTCCGTGGGCGATCATGTCCTAGCTGTGTGTATCCTTTCCTCTTGTTCGCTTTGCTCTTGTTGATTGCGGATTGTGGTGGTGCTGCTGAATTGTTATTGACCTGGAAGAAAACAGAGAAAGCAAACAGGAGTGTAACTTACGTTCTGTGTCTCTCTGTTGTCGGCTTAGCTTCCTGGCTCCCTCAAAGGCTCCTTCGCAAAGGCGCTCTCGCCCTCTGTTTAAGGGGGAGTCCGGCGCTCAGATGATGATGCAATGGGGTGGGCGGAGCTCCCTCTCGCCACTACCCCACGCTGCTTGCCTGCTTCGATAGTCAGCCAGCTATTTCTCTCTCCCTCCTGGTGGCTGTCTTCAGCGGTGCTCGCTGCCTCCTGCACCGGCTGAAGTTGTGGGTTTAGCGCCACAGTCTCCTCTGTTTAAGGGGGAGTCCGGCGCTCAGATGATGACGCAATGGGGTGGGCAGAGCTCCCTCTTGCCACTACCCCATGCTGCTTTCCTGCTTCGATAGTCAGCCAGCTATTTCTCTCTCCCTCCTGGTGGCTGTCTTCAGCGGTGCTCGCTGCCTCCTGCACCTGTGGGTTTAGCGCCGTGGTCACATCTCACTATAACCCCCTTATAATTTATGGTGAGCCCTCCAAAACGCCCCCAAAACCTATAACACCTATCACCTGAATAGCCCTTGTAGCTATAGGTGGCACCTATATAGCAGTATAGGGTTTCAGTGGGCTCACTCTTTCCATCATAAATGTAGTGGTTAGAGTGGCTTATGGGCCTGGGTCCTTCTCTCTATGGTTCACTAACCTACTCACTAGATTACTTAAGATACCTGTGTGATGCTCTACTAGGCTTTCCCATACCAAGTGCTGACGTTCTAGAGACAGGTATGTACTCTTTCATTCAGATATTTGGGGGTGGGCGGGAGGGAGTCAGTGAGCATTGGGGGAGTGTGGGGGGTGTCATACTTTCATGTATCCAGTGGTCATCTGGTCAATTTGGGTAGGTTTGTGGCATTTAGATACTTCTAAAACATGTCTAGCTCTGAATGTCTAAGTTCAGGGCATCTTCAAGGTGATGAGTAGAAAAGTTGTAATGGAGAGCTGTAGAAAATCCGACCGATGGGAACGGGCGAAAACTAAAGACTGGGGATTAGGGGGAAGCAGGGGGAAATGGGTAGGGCTCGGGCATGCCCAGTGGGGCCTGGGCACTGCACGTGCTCAGAGAGAGAGAAAAAAATCTCTCTGAGCTATTGGAGAGCTTATCCGCAAATTGGGAGCTGTTGGGACAACACCCCATATGTGGCTGACTCATCCTGCTTGTCCAAGGAGAAGGTTTGATTATCCTCGTAACACATCCAAGTGTAGCCTGTGCATAACACGCCGCTTAACACACCCCCTTCAACTCTGGATACAGAATGGGTGAAACGTCTTGGCAGATGTCAAGGAAAATGGTTTTGATTAATGACACTTGGACGCCCTGGCAGTTAGGATGTCCAAGTGCCAACTTGGGCATTTTTTTGGGATGTTTTATTTTTTTTGATTATGCCCCTAATAGTAACCTATGTTACTTTGTATGTCTAAGTGCTTTGTAATGAAGCTCCAAAATCACATGCATAATTCATAAAAATAAACTATCACAACACAAAAACAAAACTTGAATTTGTCAGATGGGAGGGGGGAAGAAATTTACACATGAGGGAAAAATGGAGAACAACCTCTGACAGTTGTGCAAGAATGCTCATGGTTATTTAGAGCAGAAAAAACCAGTTCAGGTAAGACTGTGATCCACTTGTCAATGTTCGCTGACAATCTCTCATTTCCATTCCTGCTGTCCTGATATCCTGAGAAACATTCAGGAGTGTGTCAGTCTCAATGCTTTATGGGACTTGCCTAGACTTGCCTAGTGCCTTCTCCTGATCTATTACCGCTAGGTATTTGGCATGCATAAGTACTTCAGGAAATCTTCACCGGAGTATGTTTAAACAGCCAAGAGGCATGCTTCTTGAATCTTGGTCAACCTCTGGAGTGAAAGACCTGAAATGAGCCCACTGGAGCTAAGATAAAGATTGGCTGTCTCATTTATTCCTGACTGAGATTGTTATGTTCACCTGAAGGAACTGGAGCTCAAGGGCATGCAGCAGTTCCACTATCCAAGCACACCTTACTGTCTGTCTATTAATTGCTTCTACAACCTCCATTGCAAAACCACTTACCTGTTTGTAAGTCTAGGACAAGATGGGACAAATTTTATAATAGGGAACCTAGGTGCAGGGTTACCAGACGTCCAGGAAAACCCAGACATGTCCTCTTTTTAGAGGATTGTCCAGGTGCCGGAAGGATTTCCATAATCCGGCAGTTTGTCTTTGGTAGTCCCTGAGCTCAGTGCCACGTTTGGATGCCCCCTGCACATGCATGGACAACAACGCAATGATGTCACATGTGCACACATGCATGTGATGTCATTGCTTTGATATATGTGCGGGCACAGAGACCCTCCAGACTTTGGGGAAGGAGACAGGAAGTTCAGCTGGGGGTGGGGCTAGAGGCGGAATGGGGCAGGGCCAGGTGTCCTCTTTTTTAGAGGCTTGAGTTGTCTTTAAGTTGGGTTGTCTTTGCTACAATGTTGCCTTCGGTTCAGCACCGCTTTATCTAGCTGATAGATTTCTTGTAGCATCCAATAAGAACAGTAGAAGATCACTCAGTGGCGTACCTAGGGGGGGGGCGGGGGGGGGGGCGGGCCGCCCCGGGTGCCAGCCCTAAGGGGGTGTTCCCGTCCTTGCCGTTCAGTCCCCCGCCACCCCCGAAGGACCGCTCGCCCCACTGACCTTCCTGCACCACCTGTGAAGCAGCCCGCAGCAGGATCGCGAAGTCAGCGTCAGCATCCCTGCGCTGCTTCCTGCGCCGCGATCCCGCCCCTCCTCTGACGTCAGAGGAGGGGCGGGACCGTGGCGCAGGAAGCAGTGCAGGGATCGCTGACGCTGACTTCGCGATCCTGCTGCGGCTGCTTCATAGGTGGTGCGGGGAGGCCAGGGGGGTGAGCGGTCCTTCGGGGTGGGTCGGGGCATCAGGCCTTCAGGGTGGGGCGGGCGGGCAGGCAAGCAGGCTTTCAAGGGGGAGGGGGTGACAGGCAGGCAGGCAGGCATTCAAGGGGGGACAGGCCTTCGGGGGGGGGGGGCAGACCTTCAAGGGGTGCAGGCCTTCAAGGGGGGCAGGCAGGCCTTCAGGGGGGTGCAGGCCTTCGGGGGGGGTGTAGGCCTTTGGGGGGGTGCAGACCTTCAAGGGGGTGCAGGCCTTCAAGGGGGGGAACAGGCCTTCAAGGGGGGAAAGGCAGGCAGGCCTTCAAGGGGGGGACAGGCCTACAAGGGGGGGGGACAGGCCTACAAGGGGGGGGGGACAGGCCTTCAAGGGGGGGTGCAGGCCTTCAAGGGGGGTGCAGGCCTTCAAGGGGGAGACAGGCCTTCAAGGGGGGGAAAGGCAGGCAGGCAGGCCTTAAAGGGGGGACAGGCCTACAAGGGGGGGACAGGCCTACAAGGGGGTGGGACAGGCCTTCAAGGGGGGGACAGGCCTTCAAGGGGGGGACAGGCCTTCGGGGGGGTGCAGACCTTCAAGGGAGTGCAGGCCTTCGGGGGGGGGTGCAGTCCTTCAAGGGGGTGCAGGCCTTCAAGGGGGGGAAAGGCAGGCAGGCAGGCCTTCAAGGGGGGGACAGGCCTACAAGGGGGGGGAGAAGCTACAAGGGGGTGGTACAAGCCTTCAAGTGGGGGACAGGCCTTCGGGGGGGGGGTGCAGACCTTCAAGGGAGTGCAGGCCTTCGAGGGGGGTGGTGCAGGCCTTCAAGGGGGTGCAGGCCTTCAAGGGGGGACAGGCCTTCAAGGGGGGAAAGGCAGGCAGGCAGGCCTTCAAGGGGGGACAGGCCTACAAGGGGGGGGGGAGAAGCTACAAGGGGGTGGGACAGGCCTTCAAGTGGGGGACAGGCCTTCGGGGGGGTGCAGGCCTTCGGGGGGTGCAGACCTTCAAGGGGGGACAGGCAGGCAGGCCTTCAAGGGGGGGACAGGCCTACAAGGGGAAGGGACAGGCCTTCAAGGGGGGTGCAGGCCTTCAAGGTGGGACAGGCAGACCTTTAAGGGGGGACAGGCCTTTGGGGGGGACCATGATTTAGAAGTACACGGAGGGAAGGGGGTGTTCAAAGAGACATGCATATGCCAAACTTTGGGGGTGGGAAGAAATAATGGGTCTGAAAATAGAGGAGAGGGAGAGAGATGATGGACCATGGGATTTAGGGAGGGAAGGAACAGAAAGGGAGAGAAATTGGACACAAGGGATGGTGTGGAGGAGGGATAGAGATACTGGATAGAAGGGTAATTAGGAAAAGAAAGGGAGAGATGGTGGACTCTGGGATGGTGGGGAAGGAGGGAGAGATGCCGGATGAAAGGGTATTTAAGAAAAGGTGGATCTGTGGAGGGAGATGAAAAAAAGGAAAGATACCAGACTTCCTGGGAAGGGAAGGGAAATGGAAAGGGAGGACAGAGTTGGCAGATGGATGGTTAGCATGCAGAAAGAAGGAGACCCTGGCAAGCAAGTTATCAGAAGAAAACCAGAGCCTTGGACCAACAAGATTTGAAATATAACCAGACAACAAAAGGTAGAAAAATTAATTTTATTTTCTGTTTTGTGATTATAACATGTCAGATTTGAAATGTGTATCCTGCCAGAGCTGGTGTTGGACTGCAAACGTGAGCTAGGATTTAACAGAAAGAGGAAAAGTCCTTTTTGTTTCTTTATTTTATTTACACCACAGCGCCAGTGTGGTTAGGAGAAGCCAAAGGGGGTGAAAAAGCTATAAAACCCACCAGGAGTTTTGAAAAAAATCACCCAACTGGGCAGGAAAATCGAATTGAAAAACCAATTCAATAGGGCTGAATCGAATCAAAATTTTTTTTTCCTGTATCTGGCAGCATTAGTTTGCGCTACTGTCTTAGACTTTAGGACCTGGGATTGGGGAGAGATGGCATCCTCAGTACTTTATAATGCAAGTGAAACGAGGATTTGGTCAGACTTTTGAAGGGTCTGCAGAAAAAAAAATATTGTATAGGCCGGGGACATGAGACAGCAGGAAATGGGAACTTTTCTTCCTTCTATTTTTGTGAATGGAAAGGCTGAGGATGTCAGAGAGGTCAGTTAAAATATGTGCTTTATAAGAAAATATAATAATGTGTTTTATAAAGTTTATAGCATAGCTGGCCTACCCAGTGAGGTGTTCCTAGTGGCGATGGTGGCAGCGTGTCAATGTGTTGAGAGGAAGAGGTGGTCTGGGAAATTCTGCTGAGCAAACTCCGGGCCCATTTCCACCCCCCAGTTAGTCCACTCCACTCAACTGATTCACACACTGAGTGGGTCTTTGGGTGTTGTTTTGGGATCTCTTCCAGTGGTTTATCTCCTTCTGGTCCAAGGAAGGAAACTTTGTTATCCTTAGCATTGACCTACAGAATATGTTTGTAACAGCGCTGCTTGTGTGGCATTAGGCTATGTAGTGATTGAAAGAAAAAAACAGACCTTTGCATGGGTGTATGAGGAGATTCACATTTCCTGCACAGCTAAGTCCATGTGAAGTTACCTTGTGCTGTATTTGACATTTAGCAAGGTCTCTGTTTGAAAGGAAAGATCTAAACTTAAAAATGAAGTGGCCAGAAGTTATGGTAAAAGCAGATAGTGTAGCTGGTTTTAAGAAAGATTTGGACAAATTCCTGGAGGAAAAGTCCATAATCTGTTATTAAGACATGGGGGAAGTGTCTGCTTGCCCTGGATCGGTAGCATGGAATGTTGCTACTCTTTGGGTTTTGACCAGGTATTAGTGTCCTGGATTGGCTACCATGAGAATGGGCTACTGGGCATGATGGACCATTGGTCTGACCCAGTTAGGCTATTCTTATGTTATGTTCTCATCTGTAGGGGCCTTTGTTTTCACTTCTTATTTTAATGTATTTTTTTTCTGGGAACTTATCAGTGTTTTTTATAATGGGAACAAAAATGGAAGAGAATTAATGTGTGTGGAATGGGGGGGTAACTAATTTCTTCAGCTAAATAATTCAATCCACTTCAAACAGACATAGGAGAACTTGTGCACCATTCACACACCCTCCAACCAAAAACGTCAAAAGAAAAAAACTGTTCGACAACCTCCTAGCCATTCGAGCTGCAACACTCGACCCCCAACTCTACAACCAATTGATATCAACCACAGACTGCAAAACCTTCAAAAAGAAATAAAAACCCTTCTATTCAAAAAACACATAAAACCGAACTAACACAATCAGAACTGTCCCAAGCATCACCTGCAACTACTCCATATGTACTTCTAATGTCATGACAATTTAGACATAATTTATGTTATGTTATGTTTGGAATAATGGTTACATATATGAGGTTCAATAAAAGAAAATTTTCACTGCCTGTTTCTATTCTGACCATTTATTCCATTTCATGGTTATTGCAAAAAAAAAAAAAAAAAAATTTTTACATGGGGGGGGGGGGGGGTGTCAAAAAATGATGGGCCCCGGGTGCCACATTCCCTAGGTACGCCACTGAGATCACTTGCCCATTTTAATTTCCCATCGGTTAAGGGGTGTAAAAGCAAGAAATATCTTGACCATATGCTTTCAGACCAAGCAGCTTCTTATGACAAAGAATTTCTATCGTTGTTCATTACATCTTGTTCTTACGAACATTTCAGAAATCAGTTGAAAACTTTCCTCTTTTTAAAATATCTGACTAAATAGACTCCATTGTATTTCATTTTTTAACCTTTTGTAAACTGCATCAAACTTATGGTTATGCGGTCTAGATATTCGATGTTACATAGAAACATAGAAGATGACGGCAGAAAAGGGCTATAGCCCATCAAGTCTGCCCACTCTGCTTACCCACCCCCTGTCTATGCCCTAATGACCCAATTTCCTTATCTTGACCCTCGAAAGGATCCCACAAGGGTATCCCATTTATTCTTAAAGTCTGGCACGCTGTCTGTCTCGATCACCTGCACTGGAAGCTTGTTCCAATGATCAACCACTCTCTCTGTGAAGAAATACTTTCTGGTGTCGCCATGAAATTTTCCGCCCCTGAGTTTGAGCGTTTGAGAGTTTGATGTTATGTTATGTATCTTTATGTAACCCTAACTAGGCGGAATGTCCAAAAGAACATCTATTTTATGAAGGCAACATAGGTGCCTCTATGCCTTTATAAAATAGGCACTAATAACTTCAGTAGTGCATAATCCTCACACACAAGTTTATACCTGATCTGAAGAAGGTGTAAATGTGTACATGAATTCGATATGAGTACCTAGGTATTTTGTAAATTATGTGCATTTATCTCAACTTCCCCTCATGCTCTATCAATACTGCTCCTACCGTATGCACAATCTTGTCAGCTTGTATGAATATATTTGGCCTTCCAGTTTTGTAAGAGCCAGTTCCACATTTACAATATACCTTACATGTAGAAAATACTTTACAAAATTACTTCCCCCCCCACCCCCTTATGTTCAGTGCCAGAACTAGAAACAGGTCAAGTATGTGGCTGATAAGTTTTCCTCCTACCGCCGCTACCCTCTCCCAAGGCAACTTCCTGTAGGTGTGAAACTGAAACAAAGGTCTCTGTAGCGAGAAATGAGGGGAAGTGAGCTTGCTGGCTACAAAGGATCTGCCCAGATTATCTCAGGAGTCTCAAATTTTGCTTCTTTGGATAGGATGAATAAAGAGTCAAAAGCAAAAAGAGTGCTTGAATTTGAGTATTTTCCAAGAAGGGCTATTAATGAATCTTGATCCAATCAGGAATGTATTTATTTTCACCAAGAGCTTAATGAGGCAACAAAATCTGATTAGAGGCTAGAGTTTCAAAATCCCATCAGAATCCATAGAGCATATTGTCATCAAGTTCCCCTTTAGGGGATTTAGGGGGCAAGTTGTCAACAAGGGCTACCGGTAAGATGAGTTGTTTTGCCCCAAGTTTGCTACTACTATTTATCACTTCTATAGTGCTGCTAGACATACACAGCGCTGTACATTAAAAAAAAAAATCAAGGTTATCCTACCATTGTATCGAGCAATGGTGCGACCACATCTGGAATACTGTGTCCAATACTGGTCACCGTACCTTAAGAAAGACATGGCGATACTTGAGAGGGTCCAGAGGAGAGCAACTAGGATGATAAAAGGAATGGAGAACCTTTCATATGCCGAAAGGTTAGACAAACTGGGGCTCTTTACCCTGGAAAAGCAGAGACTGAGAGGAGACATGATACAGACGTATAAAATCATGAAAGGCATAGAGAAGGTGGAGAGGGACAGATTCTTCAGACTAGCGGGCACAACAAAAACAAGAGGTCATTCAGAAAAACTGAGAGGGGACAGATTCAAAACGAATGCAAGGAAGTTTTTCTTCACTCAGAGGGTGGTGGACACCTGGAAAACACTTCCAAAGGAGGTTATAGGACAGAGTACAATACTGGGTTTCAAAAAGGGACTGGATGACTTCCTGGAAGCGAAGGGGATTGCAGGGTATAGATAGAAGGTTACTCTACAGGACATAAGCGAAAAGCGTATGTGAGTTTTAGGGTAGGAGCACTATCAGGTCCTGGACCTGAGGGGCCGCCGCGTGAGCGGACTGCTGGGCACGATGGACCTCCGGTCTGACCCGACAGAGGCAATTCTTATGTTCTTATGTTCTTAAGAGAGTCCCTGCTCAGTAGAGCTTACAATCTAGTCAAACAAACAGGACAAGTAGGGTATTAGGGAGTTTCTCAGGCATGGGTGCTTTACAAACGAGTGGGGGTTAGGAATTAAAAGCAACCTCGAAAAAGTGGACTTTAAGCCTGGATTTGAATACTGCCAGGAACGGAGCTTGACGTACTGACTCAGGCAGTCTGTTCCAGACATGTGGTGCATGCTATTTTAGAACAAGGTCTCATTGCATAAAATGTGACCTTGGGCGAAAATAACACGAATAGTGATAAAATAACTCATAGCAATGGTAGCCCATGACAATAAGTTCCCTCTTTAGTCTTAAGAACCTAGGGAGGGCAATTTTCAAAATTTTTTTTTTCCTATGGGCTGTTTACCCATAGAAAAAGGCTCACTGAAAATCTCTGTTCCCATTGTCAGTAAAAGGACTCTCATTGGTCACAACGGGGTCCTTTTTCTGAGGCACGCTAAACGCTAACACTTTCATTATAGTTTATGGACGCGTTAGCGTTGATTGTGTGCTAAAACCGCTAGCGTGCCTTAGTAAAAGGACCCCAGTGTGAGTTCATTTTCTTGTGGCTAAAAAAAAGGGTGCAGTTAGGTTAGAGGAGGGATAGTGCACACAGGGATTACATTGTGAAAGACCCATTTGCTGTTTTCTGCAGGTACATTTGCACCTGTTTTCAAGAAGATTTCCATTTGAAATTACGCTTGCAAACCTGCAGCCTTATTAAAAAAAAAAAAAAAAGCTCCAACGTGACTTAGTGAACACCTTCATTAAACCCCCCTTTTTACAAAACTGTGATAGTGGATTTAACAGAGTATTCCGCTTGCTGGCCTGCGCTAAAAATTGCTATCGCGCTTTTGTAAAATGAGAGGGGGGTATATTTCCAATAGTACTAACATAAGAACATAAGCAGTGCCTCTGCTGGGTCAGACCAGAGGTCCATCATGCCCACAGTCCGCTCACGCGGCGGCCCATCAGGACCAGGACCTGTATAGTAATCCTCTATCTATACCCTTCTATCCCCTTTTCCTTCAGGAAAATTATCTAATCCCTTCTTGAACCCCAAAACCGTACTCTGTCCTATCACACCCTCTGGAAGCGCATTCCAGGTGTCCACCACCCTTTGGGTGAAGAAGAACTTCCTAGCATTGGTTCTGAATCTGTCCCCTCTTAATTTTTCCGAATGCCCTCTCGTTCTTGTAGTTTTCGAACGTTTGAAGAATCTGTCCCTCTCCACTTTCTCCTAGCCCTTCATGATCTTGTAAGTCTCTATCATGTCCCCTCTAAGTCTCCGCTTCTCCAGGGAAAAGAGCCCCAGTTTCTCCAATCTTTTAGCGTATGAAAGGTTTTCCATACCTTTTTTCAAACGTGTCGCTCTCTTCTGAACCCTCTCGAGTATCGCCATATCTTTCTTAAGGTACGGCGAACAATCAACAATCAATCTTCAAAAGTATAGTATTGTATAACCATATCATTGCAATATGAAGGATCTTCAGAATGCTGTTAGACACAGTGATTTTGACAAATGATAATAAGGAAAACAGGATCAATGAAGAGATGAGTTGCAAGATTCAAAATCACTGTGTCTATCAGCATTCTGAAGATCCTTCATATTGCAATGATAAGGTTATACAATAGTATACTGTTACATAGTAAAAAAGGCATTGAGCCATGATGGGCAGATATCTATTAAACCAGAACTTCCCAAACTGGCAAAATCCCCAAATGGGGTCTCTAAACCCATATTTGGCACTAAATTCTATATAAGGTCCTAAAAATTGGAACAAAAAGCCCCCACTCTGCACTAATCTATAAACAGCGCTTAACACCCTCCCCCCCTTTTACAAACGGGTAGCGCGGGTTTTAGCGCCGGCAGTGGCGGTAACTGCTCTGACGCTCGTAGGAATTCTATGAGTGTCAGAGCAGTTGCTGCTGCTGCTGGCGCTAAAACCCAGGCTACCCGTTAGGTGTGGTTTATACCCAGGTGTGACGTTTATGCCCAGGACCTGTGCGGCTCCTTTTACTAAGGCACGCTAGTGGTTTTAGTGCACGCTAAACGCTAACGCCTCCATAGAGCTTGCGTTAGCATTTTTCGTGGTTAGCGCGCACTAAAAATGCTAGCACACCTTAGTAAAAGGAGCCCTAAATTTAGGCATGATCACGTACACCAGCTGAAATGTGATGTAAATCCTCATGCCTAAATTTGGCACAGATCCCCCTTATTCTATAATTACGTGCATAAATTTTAGGAACACCCCCAATCCACCCTTGACCATCCTATTTCCTTGCCCCCTTTTTGCAGCCACACCTAAACATTTACATGTAACTTTTCATTCCAATTAGCACCAAAAATTGGCTGTTAAAATGCCAGTTGTCTTGCTCATTTAAGTTGCACGCGCAACTCAAAGCACCATATATAGCAGTGGTTCCCAAACCTGTCCTGGGGGACCCCCAGCCAGTCAGGTTTTCAAGATATCCCTAATGAATATGCATGAGAGAGATTTGCATATAATGGAAGTGACAGGTATGCAAATCTCTCTCATGCATATTCATTAGGGATATAAGAACATAACATAAGAACATAAGCAATGCCTCTGCCGGGTCAGACCCGAGGTCCATCGCGCCCAGCAGTCCGCTCACGCGGCGGCCCAACAGGTCCAGGACCTGTGCAGTAATCCTCTATCTATACCCCTCTATCCCCTTTTCCAACAGGAAATTGTCCAATCCTTTCTTAAACCCCAGTACCGTACTCTGCCCTATTACGTCCTCTGGAAGCGCATTCCAGGTATCCACCACCCGCTGAGTAAAGAAAAACTTCCTAGCATTTGTTTTGAATCTATCCCCTACCAATTTTTCCGAATGCCCTCTTGTTCTTTTATGTTTTGAAAATTTGAAGAATCTATCTCTCTCTACTTTCTCTATGCCCTTCATGATCTTGTAGGTTTCTATCATGTCTCCTCTGAGTCTCCGCTTTTCCAGGGAGAAGAGCTCCAGCCTCTCCAATCTTTCAGTGTATGAAAGGTTTTCCATGCCCTTAATCATTCGTGTCGCTCTCCTCTGGACCCTCTCAAGTATTGCCATATCCTTCTTAAGGTACGGTGACCAATACTGAACACAGTACTCCAGGTGCGGGCGCACCATTGCCCGATACAACGGCAGGATGACTTCTTTTGTTCTGGTCGTAATACCATTTTTAATAATACCCAACATTCTGTTTGCCTTCTTCTCGGCTGCTGCGCATTGCGCCGTTGACTTCATTGTTGTATCCACCAGTACGCCCAAATCTCTTTCAAGGTTACTTTCCTCTAATACTAATCCCCCCATTTGGTAGCTGAACATCGGGTTTTTTCTCCCTATATGCATGACTTTGCATTTCCCTACATTGAATTTCATCTGCCATTTATTCGCCCACTCCTCCAGTTTGTTTAGGATATCTTGAAAACCTGACTGGCTGGGAATCCCCCAGGACAGGTTTGGGAACCACTGATATATGGAATCCAGGGGCTCCTTTTATTAAGCCGCGTTAGCGGGGTTAACGCACGCAACTTTTCATCAAGCGTTAACCCCCGCGCTGGCCTAAACACTAACGCCTGCTCAAGGGAGGTGTTAGTGGCTAGCACGGCCGGCGGTTTAGCGTACGGTATTACACGCATTAAACCGCTAGCGCGGCTTGATAAAAGGAGCCCCAGGGGTTGGGGATCCTGATCTGCTTAGGGCTCTCAATAGGTGCATCCTTATTCTGCACGTCTGGGGGATGGGGGATGGGGGATCACACAATTATATTTAGCCATTAGCATGAGGTCACAGCCCATAAAAGTATTGACAAGCTCTGTATGAAACTAATGAATCTAAAAAAGGCCAGACTCCTTCCATGGCCATCCTTGCATATGCTTGGATGTAAGATCTTTTTAAAATGGAGTTCCTTTTCTTCTATTCCTGTTTTTATGGTAAACTGCTTCGATCTTTGTGTTTGATATCTGTGCAGTATTTTAAAACCCACTTCACATTTACATGGCAACATGGACAGTGATGGTGGATAAAGACCATATGACCTATGCTGTTTGTAACCCGTTCTGGGCTCCTTTTGGAGGAGGGGCTAAATAAATGAGAAATACATTGGTACCTCGGAATCCGAACGCCCCAGAACTCGAACAACTTGGAATCCGAACTATCTTTTTAAATTAAATTTTGCCCTGGAATCCGAACGCTGCTTTGGAATCCGAACGTATGGGAACTGCAAGCGTTGTTCAGCCCAAATCTTTCCCTCTGACACAACTTCCTGTTTCCGCCTGGGCGGTTCGCATTAGAGAGAAGCTTTGGGCTGAGCATCACTTGCAGCTGCCTATGCTGGCGGGGGCCCGATCTTACTGTCTATGCTGATGGGGCCCAATCTTGCTGTCTATGCCAGGGGGCCCCGATCTTGCTGTCTATGCCAGTTGGGGTGCCCAATCTTGCTGTCTATGCCAGTGGGGGCCTGATCTTGCTGTCTCTGCCGGGGGTGGGGCCTGATCTTGCTGAGTTTGTGGGACCAAGGAACGGATTAATCCAGTTTCTATTATATGCAATGGGAAAAATTGTCTTGGACCTCAAACGTTTTGGAACCCAAACAGGGTTCTGGAACGGATTAAGTTTGGATTCCGAGGTGCCACTGTAAATAAAATAAAAGAATAAATACCATCTAAGACGGATTTCTTCCTCTTCCATAGAGATCCTATGTGCTTGTTTGTTTGTTTGTTTTTTCATTTGTTTATTCATTTATATCCTGCCCTTAACCAGGGCGGGATACAAACTTAAATACAAAACTATAACATTATATCAAAAATACATACACCATCAACAATAAATGCTTCCACAAGACAAAGCAAGAAATGCAAACAATAAAATACATAGGCGACCAGCACCTTATTATCATCTTCTCCTTGTCCCATGCTTTCATGAATTCAGAAACAATCTTTGTTTACACCATCTCCTCCAGGAGTCTGTTTCATGCATCCACCTCCCTTTCCATAAAGAAGGAGAATCCATTTCCTTTCACGCTTAATGTAACAAAAGCAGGGCTGGCACAATAGCTTGATGTCAGTGCTGCTTGGGCATGGGTTCTGCTTTTTGATTTATGTGGGGGGTGGAAATAATGCAGAGGAAGGGGAGTATCAGCTTTCCTACAACAAACCCGACAGCACAGCAGTCAGAATCAGTATGCACTCATACGAGGTGCTGAAGCAAACTGTGCTCTCTGGACCTTGACTGATGACACTTACCGCCTTGACTTTTCAAGACAGAAAAGGAAAAAAGTTTAGAAATGAAGGGAACATGGGGAAGAATCATAGGCAGTTGCAATAGCCATTTCAAATGAGTTGCAAACACGGGTGGGGGGGTGGAAGGAAAATGCTGGGAAGGGGTAAAACGCGGACCTCACGGATCTTAACTGCACGCCCTTAAAAATCTGAGGTCCGTGCCACTTTTAGTCTCAGCATGGCTCTGACAGACCTCTTTGACACTTTAGCTCTGACGGATCCTAATGCTTTTCCCTCCCTATGCTGAGACTAAAAGTGGCACAGACCTCAGGGCAAAAGTTTTTCCACTTTTAGTCTTAGCATAGGGAGGGAAAAGCATTAGGATCCGTCAGAGTTAAATTGTCAAAGAGGTCTGTCAGAGCCATTACCTATGCTGAGACTAAAAGTGGCACGGACTTCAGATTTTTCAGGACGTGCAGTTAAGATCCATGACCTGAAAGATGGACCAAAGGGATAGCATTTCCTGGGAAATAATGAGGGAGAAAATATCGTGTGTTTAAATCATCCTTGACTCATACATTCAGAAAAATGAGTGATATGCATCTGGACCAGATGGAAGCATGATACAAGGTTTTATTCCCCTGTAAGAACTATTCAGGGGGAGTGGGGGGGGGGGTGAAGGAGACAAATTCATTTTGCCGTGTGCAAATACAGATCACTGACCCTCTCTTTCATAAACCTATTTAGAAATGATTTTTTTACAGATCTGGCTAATCCCGGGGCACAGCACAGCAATGCTGAGACTAAAAGTGGCACGGACCTGCAGTTAAGATCCGTGAGGTCCACGTTCTACCTCTTTCTGAAAATGCTGGGTCAGATAAATATATGTCGAGAGATCTCTGTGGATTATGCCAGCTCAATTCAATTGAGCATGATGGTGTGAAGTCGTTTAAATGAGATTTGCAAAACACCTCACACATTATGGATAAGATCTAAAAGCAGGACTTGGCAGAATCATAACATGCAAAAGCTGCTTAGCTTATCAGCATCTGGGAACCTACTGCGAAAAGTATGCATTGCTTTAAAAACAAGCACATTCTGCGTAATCACTGTTTTAACTTTTTAAACTAACATAAGCTAAAGCCACTTAACCTCTGTACTGCCTGGCATGGACGAGCCAGAAACTGTGAAGACAGAGCCAAGATCGGGGTCTGCTCGGCTCCAGAAGTCAAACATAAAACAAGGTATTAGATCCGGCTATTCACATGAGAAACTATATATAAGATCACTGTGACTGTTGTCACTATGTAATGCCAAAATATTCTTGTTGGCTTTGCTCTTCCATGGCTCAAATTCATCCACAAACTCAGAGCCAAGCAAGGCTCAAATCTTCATTGGCTTGCCCATCTCTAACTAGTGAAGGCTCGTCAGGCAGATTTACTTATATTTAGAAAAACAGGTGTAGGGCAATGTACTCAGTTTAAATAAGCATATTAAACGTATGTACCATTTTGCCGCCCTGTATAAAAATAGTTTCAGCACTTCAGTGTGTTGAATAGTAGCAGCCTGTTCACATCTACAAGTGCACTCTCAAAGAAGTGGGCTTTTAACTGGGCCTTGAACACTACCAGAGATGGAGCCCGCTGTAGGGATTTGGGCAGCTTGTTCCAAACAAATGGCACAGCAAGGCAGAAGGGACGGAATCTGTAACTGGCAGTTGAAGAGACGGGCACAGATAGGAGGGACTTACCAGCCAAGAGGAGTTTGAATTGTAGTCTGAAATGGATGGCAAGCCAATGACGTGACCACAGAGGGGTAACGTGAGTATAGCAGCTCTCCCGGAATATAAGTCGTGCAGCCAAATTCTGGATGGACTGGAGAGGAGCGAGCTAGCTAAGCGGAAGGCCTGAGCATAGCGAGCTGCAGCATTCTAAGTGCGAGGTGATGAGGGCGTGGATAAGGTCTTGGTAGTGTGCTCAGAGAGGAAGGGTTGTATTTTGGTAATATTATAAAGGAAAACTTGGCAGGTTTTAGCGATATGTTGTATCTGCGTGGTGAAGGAGAGAAAGGAGTCAAAGATGACCTCAAGATTACAAGCAAAGAAAACAGGAAGGATGAGAGTGTTGCCACAGAGAACAAGGGAAGTGCAGAGGTGGGTTTAGGCGGGAAGATGAGCAGCTCTATTTTAGCCATATTCAGTTTTAGATGGCGGTGAGATATTCAGGTGGCAATGTCGGACAGGCAGGCTGAGACTCTGGTCTGGGTTTCAGTAGAGATATTTGGTGCAGAGAGGTAGATTTGGGAGTTGTTAGCGTAGAGGTGATACTGGAAACCGTGGGAGATCAATGCTCCAAGTGAGGAAGTATAGATTGAAGAAAAGGAGCAGTCCCAGGACAGAACCTTGAGGTACACCAATCGATAGCGGGAAAGCTATGGAGGAGGAACCACCATTGCATACACTTAAGGTGCGATGGGAGAGATAGGAAGAAAACCAGGAGAGGGCAGAACCCTGGAATCATAACAAGGGCAGCGTATCAATATAAAAGCACCAGTGAAAATTGTGTGCTTCAATTTATCTGCTTAACTACACACAAACATTAAAATTTCTTTTTGGCCTAATAGTTTTGTCTGTTCCTTTGAGTGAACATAAGAATAGCCTTACTGGTTCAAACCATCTAGCCCATCTTCACAGAGGCCAATCCAAATCTCAAATAATAGCAACATTCCATGCCACCGATCCAGAGAAAGCAGTGGCTCCCCATGTCTGTCTCAACAACAGACTATGGATTTTTCCTCCAGGAATTTGTTCAAAGCTTTTCTAAAACCAGTTACATTAACCACTCTTACCACATCCTCTGGCAATGAATTCCAGAGCATAACTATTCTCTGAGTGAAAAAATATTTCCTCCTATAGGTTTTAAAAATATTACTCTGTAACTTCATTGAGTGTCTCCTAGTTTTTATAAATCTTGATGCAGTAAAAAATTGATTCACTTGTACCCGTTCTACACCACTCAGGATTTTGAATATTTTGATCATATCTCTCCCCAGCCATCTCTTTTCCAAGCTGAAGAGCTCTAACCTTTTTAGTCTTTCCTCATACGAGAGGAGTCCCTTGGTTGCTCTTCTTTGAACCTTTTCTAGTGCTGCTATATCTTTTTTGAGGTAAGGAGGCCAGAACTGAACACAATCCCAAAGGTGAGGTCGCACCATTGAGTGATACAGAGGCATTCTAACATTCTTAGTCTTGTTTACCATCCCATTCCTAATAATTCCTAGTCTCTTGTTTACTTTCTTGGCAGCCGCCACACATTGTCTTATTTATAGATTAGATCACTGTAATTCTATCTACACCGGTCTCCCCTTGTCTCAGATTAAACATCTCCAAATGCTTCAGAACAGTGCAGCCCATTTTCTTTGTAAGGCTCGTATATACGATCATGTCACTCCACTCCTTTCACAGCTTCACTGGCTTCCAGTTCAATTCAGGATTAAATTTAAGATCCTAATCCCCACACATAAAGTCCTTCATTTACGCATTCCTTCATATCTTTCATTCTTGATCATTCCCTATACTCCCTCCCGCCTCTTATGTTCTCTTGACTCAAACAAAATGGTTCTTCCTGGCACCAAACAAATATGGAGTCAACTAGGAATTTTGCTTTTTATTACTTGGCCCCTTCACTCCGGAATTCTTTTTCAGGACATATAGAGGGGCATAATCAAAACAAATGTCTAAGTTGAATTTTGTCATATGGCACTAGACACCCGACTTGGGTGGGTTTTTGGACGTGTTTAAGTTTTGATTATGAGTCCCATAGCTTCGAAAGCTAATCATAAACTACATTAAGCCCCTCTACATTAACCTTTACCAAACCCTAGTGCGGGTTGTAGCGTCGGCCGTGGCAGTAACAGCTCCAATACTCATAGGCATTCTAGGAGCATAGGATCTGTTACCGCTGCAGCCGGCTCTAAAAACTGCTATGGTTTTGTAAAAGGAGGGGGGGAGGGGTTAGGTTAGCCAAAAAAAGTATTTTTTCCTTTATATTTTTGTTTTATTTCTACAAATCACTATTGAAACCGCATTTTTTTCATTAGCTTTCCAATTCATTTGAAGAGGTGAATGGGCTTGGGTGGGGGGCTTGGGGGGGTTGGCTGTTTAATGCCTTTAACCTTATTTTGCAGATTGCAAGTGTTTGGATGTATGGTGTTCTTTTCTTTTTTAAATGGAGTTCCTTTCCTACTTTTCCTATTTTTAGACCGTCAACTGCTTGGATCTTTGTATTTGGTACAGGCAGTATATCAAATTATTTTAATAACAAAATAATAATTAACAGTTACACGTGTAACTGCCCTTCATTGACATTCTATAAGTTGCACCCATCAATTCCAAAGCGTGCAGCTCCGTGGATCTGAGTGGGTCATGAGCAGGTCAGGGGTGTGTCCAGCAGTTATATGTGTGTGTTATAGAAAACTTGCATTTATGCATCTAACTGCCTATAGTTACATGCTCGCTCCTAAAGTTAGATGCATAAATGCAGACTTATGTTAGTATGCTATAATGGCAGTTGCACATGCAAATGATGTTACATGTTTATGCCTATTAGTATTTATAGACCGCTGTTCGATATATCATCACAGCGGTTTGCATAGTACTAAACAGAAAGGAACTCCATTATCAATAGGAAAGTAAAAATACAAAGGAATAATAAATTACAAATCTGTTCTTAGCATGCATTATCCCAATCCCTAACTTTAGGCGATCTGTTGAGAATTACTCCCTCTGTACCTTATTTTCTAACAGGATACTTGCATGAGAAGTCCCCAAAATATCTATTTTATGGTTGTTTTATAAAGGCACCCCAAATCCAAAACACTTTGGCCCGATATTCAGACTGGGGGAGGCAGCCTGGCTACCTTCCGTGGTCAGTGGCGATTCTGAATTTTCAATGCCAGGGCCGTATCCAGCCACCGGCATTGAATTTCTGGGGTAAAGTTCACTGCTGTGGACTTAGCCAGCAAAGCTGATATTCAGTGGCTGGCCGGCTAAGGCCTAGCGGCCAAAGCCAGACCTGCTTTTTAGATAGATATATTCAGCCAAAGGCTGAATTATTGGTTGAACCTCTAAATATGAGCCCTATAGCACAGATTTTATTTCGTTTGCAATGGCTACCCGTTGCCCAATGTGTTGTGTTTAAAACTCTGCAAAGTATTGAACAACCAAAGTCCTGTAGTTTTGAGTTCGCTGTTTTGTCGTTATCAGCCAAATAGAGTTTTGCGCTCTGAGAATCAGATGAACCTCGAAGTCCCGTCACGGAATTTGGTAAGATCAGTAAGAAATTCGTCAATCTATGATTTCAATAAAGGGAGCAGAATTGTGGAATTCGTTGCCAATCGAAATTAAGCAGTCTTCTAACGTGATGCAATTTGGAAAAAGCATGAAAACTATGTTGTTTGAGAGAGAATATAAGTTCTTTTATTTATTGCAGGCAGGTTCTTTTTCGTTTACTGTATTCCGTAAAAAGCATAGAGATAAGAATAGTTGAGTGTAAATTTTAAAGGAGTTTTTATTTTATGTTGATTGTTATCATTTTATTATGTGTGTTCTTATGTAACTCGCACAGAACTGTGGATGCAGTGGGCTATAATTTTTTTTTAAAATTTTTAAATAAATAAATATATCTGGCTGCATGCCTTAGTCAGCCAGCTGCAGAATTTTGGCAGTGACTGGCTATGTCACCAGGCTCTGCCAGCCCAAAGATTCAGCAGAAGATAGCCAGGGTGCTATACAAGTAGGTTGGACTTAAGACTTAAAAGCAGCTTCAAAAATGTGGGCTTTTAGCATGGATTTAAATACTGCCAGAGACAGAGCCTGATGTACCGAGTCAGCAGTTTGTTCCAGGCATACAGTGCAGCAAAGTAGAAGGGACGGAGTCGGAAGTTGGCAGTAGAGGAGAAGGGTGCAGAGTGATGAGAGATTTACCTGATCAACAGAGTTCCCAGTGAGAAGTCTTTACCACAGACTTTCACTGAAACTTCCTCAGGTTTTTATTGTAAAGAAGGGACTCCTTAAAATGGCCAAGCACTGCTGAACTCACTGAGTTAGGGTGGCACTTCTCTGAGGCTCCATTCAGTTAACCCTTACTTCTGTAACCTTAGTGTTATCAGCCAGATTCTAGGTTTTTTTTTAACAACTTTCTTTAATAACTTGAAGTAAAGAATAAACACTCACAATTTGATGACTTCAAGGCAGTCCAACTTTGTTACAGAATCTTTTCACTCTATTCAAGGGGAAGTTGGGAGTGTGTCCACACATCTTGTGGGGAATAACACTGTGCTTCAGACTTAGATACTGAACCTAAGCTGTATTAGGCTAGCAGAAATAAAGGGTGAAAATCTGGTGACAGGACGATGTTAGATTCAAGTTTTCATGCAGCCATGTGGTCTCACAAAATGGATACTGTTCTCTCCCAGAAGCTAAAGAAGGGTCGGCAATAGTTCTCTGGTTGCAGCCTGGCTTTCTGGGAGAAGCAAAGCATTCTGGGGATTTGAGTCCACAGAACACACACTAATTACACATTTTAGAGCAAACACAAAATACTTGTTTTATACATGAAACTGAGAAACTGCCCTCATGAAATGGGGCAAAACACCCAGGGAGGGGTATAAGGAGAGACAAGAGAGGAGAAATAAATCCTAGATCACCCCTTGAACCTGTTTTAAAACTTGGTATTACGCTGGCCGCCTTCCAATCTCCAAGTACTATTGATGATTTTAATGACAGCTTAAAGATTATCAGTAGAAGACTTGAAATTTCATTTTTAAGTTCCTTCTGTTCCATATTTGCTGTTCTTTAACTTGTCAACTTAGTTTATTACATCTTTCACGTTCATTAAGATTTATTTCAGTTCTTCCAATATTATCACCCTTAAATACCATTTCTGGTACAAGTAGTTCCCTCACATCTTCCTCAGTAAAGACTGAATCAAAGAATTCAAAGGTTATGGCCTTGTTCTCTCTGAATTCTAATTATTCAGGTATCATGGCAAAATATAGCTTGAACCCAGAAAAACTATTTTTATGTCTGTTGCTATCAAATATGAAATGTCAAGGTTTTATTGAAATTTGTCCGGCCTTGGTGTAACACTGCCTAAGACTCCTACAAGAATAGAGATAATCTACACATGGCTTGCTCCAGAGTCTTCTATTGTCAGTTGGTTTATGGTTTATTAACTTACTAGTCTTTAAGCCCATTACATTAACGGGTGCTAGAATAGATGTGTCTGTCTGTCTGTCTGTGTTTCTTTATCTCTCTCTCCTTGGCCGCTGTCTGTATCCTTTTTTCTCCCCCCCCACCCCGAGCAAAGCTGTCTGCCCCCAGGACACACCTCCCCCCAAAGCAGCCCCCTATCCCTCTCCCTAATTGTCTCTCCATGGCCCTCTTCTGTCTTCCTCCCCCCCCCCGAGCAAAGCTGTCTGTCCCCAGCACACCTCTCCCTATCTCTCCATGGCCCCTTCTGTCTCCCCCAGCACACCCTTCCCCCCAAAAGCAGCCCCCTGTCCCTCTCCCTGTCTCTCCATGGCCCCTTCTGTCTTCCCCCCAGAGCAAAGCTGTCTGTCCCCAGCACACCTCCCCCCCCAAAGTAGCCCCCTTTCCCTCTCCCTATCTCTCCATGGCCCCTTCTGTCTACTCCCAGAGCAAAGCTGTCCCCAGCACACCTCCCCCCCAAAGCAGCCCCCTTTCCCTCTCCCTATCCATGGCCCCTTCTGTCTCCCCCCAGCACACCCCTCACCCCAAAGCAGCCCCCTTTCCCTTTCCCTCTCCCCCTGGCTCCCGGTATTGATCTCCTTCTTACCCTCCCCTCCATCCCGGCGTCTTCTGGCCTGCTCCTCTTCAAAGCAGCCTGCGAACGTGGTGGCAGGCTTTAGCGAACATCGCAGGCTGCTCTCCAACTCAGTAGCACGTTCCCTCTGATGCGATCCCGTGCGTCAGAGGGAGCGTGCTACTGAGGTTGGAGAGTGGCCTGCAAGGTTCTTTAATGCCGGCCATGATCTCAGGCTGCTCTGAAGAGGATCGGCGGTGGCGGCGGCGGTGAGTGAGGTGACACAGCGAGGACGCGGGCAGGCAGCGAGTGAGAGGCAGCGGTGAGTGAGGGCGGACGGTGACACGCCGAGGCAGGGAGAGAGCACAGTCACGCGCCTTCAGCCCCCGCATGTGCCGTGAGGTTAGAATGTTGCCACAAAAGCACACTTCACAGCGCCACACCGCACAAATTTTCGAGAGCGCATGCGCGCTCTAGCATTTTATTATATATGATATTCTTCCTTTTTCTGTGGCAGATAACAAGATAATCATATAATTAATAAAAAGACAAAAACACAATATATAGTACAAACCAGCAAAATATAGAGAAGTTCAAGAGCTGAAGCCTCAACGAGCTGCTGTCATCAAGCAAAACAGATGTCATTTTATTAATTTTTTCTAACTCATGTGTCTCCTGGTACATCAGTTATTAGTTTTAGAATTATTAAGTTTAAGACATGTAAAAACTGGACTACAAGGGGTAATTTGAAAAGGCATTTCAATTGTAAAACAGTGCTGAAATGGCCTCTTACATAATCATCTGCGCTATATGCCTTTATGCACATACCATAACATAACATAATACTTTATTTGTAGACTGCACAATGCCTTTCGGTTCTAGGCGGTTAGAGAAGGAATACAGTAAAGACAGAATTTAACAATGACACAATACAGAATAGAAAGAATTGTTAGCATTAAAACAAATATTCCATAGATATTCCTAACTTTATAGACAGGAACACAATATATGCAAATAACATCTAAATGATTTATAAGTAATATGTACATACAATTGATGAAAGAATGGAGTGAAAGATAGGAACTGTTAAACAATAAATTCAAATACTAAAAATAAAAAGAATAGGGATGAAAAATGAAGGAATATATTTAAAATAAACAATTAATAAACTGGAATAAGTTAAAAACAAAAATCAAATAAGTCTAACTGAGTTTGAATTGTTTTTATTGCTTGGCCGCCAATTCCCTGAAGCAGCTCTGTTGCCTCAGCATATCTTAAGCGTTGTTAACAAGTTGTCGTGAACTGAGTAAAAGCATTCCCAGGGGTGGTGCTGGTGAATGATTAGTGCTAAAACAAGGAAGGTAAAACTCCCAAACAAATCCCACAAAACACAAAGGAGTAACAAAACACAGTGGGAATGACCAAAAGGATGGGGCAGATGATCCAAATAAAAAAAATATCTTTATTGTGAAATAGCTGCCAGATATACAAAGTGGGACTCGACACAGGCTATGTTTCGGCACTAAAGCCTTCATCAGGAGTCCATAAACACTGGACCACATGTGCTAGCTCTCGCCTAATACAGCACAAACTGCTTCAGTATACACAGGATTACTGCTCCAAAGCACACTGGAGTGATGATGATTTTCTTTGAAAGATTTCAAGCCCTGAAGTGTATTTATGTTCAAATCTTTTTTTTATTGTGGATGCAAGACAAAACAATGAGTACAGCAAGTCAACCAGAACAATATCCAACAATTTTATATGAAAAAGGAGAAGACCCCTCCCCCGCCCACCCAAGCCCTACCCAACCAACAAAGTCCCAAAGCGCAGCCCCCCTTCACAGATATAAGCTTAAAGAAGATAACCAGAAGGTCCCAATCGCTCCAAAGGCCCGTTTTCTTGTGGCGCCCTGAAGTGTATTTATATCTGAAGATCCATTTTAAATTATTATGAATATTCTTTGGGGAATGGAGGATTGGTATTGTTTATTCACTTTATACTGTATATGTATATAAAATAAGTTGGGAAATTTCTTTATCAAAATAGTTGAAGGCAGTTACTTTCTGTGGGGTAATTTTCAAAGGAAAAGTATGTGTATACCTTCCTTTAGAAACTGGTGTGTGCCTTCTGGGTCTGATTCAGGAAACGGAGCTTGTTGTTTGTCCTCCAGCTCCCAGCTCAAGCTATGTAATTGTTAATATTAAGCGAAAGTCATAAGATAACCAATACGTGCACGTGTTAAAGGATTTATAAATAATTTAAACTGGATTATATCTCTGAGCAATTTAGGGTTTTTGTTTGGTTTTTTTTTTTTTTTTTTTTTTAATTCTTTATTCATTTTATATTTGCATCAAGTGTACAGAAAGATTAACAGATTAACTTAATACATCACTTGAGATATCACAAAATTTCCCCAAATAAAATTTATCCCCTTCCCACCCACCCTACTATCAATAATTAATATATACAATATAATAAAATCATTAATTCTATTTGTAATTAATAATAATAATAAAAATCAATATCCCACCCCCATCCCAATCTTATAATTATATGCATTCAGGGAAAAATAATAACTAGTCGTTACAATAATTTATCAATGGCCCCCACATATCCTTAAACTTATTAAAATATCCTTTTTGAACCGCTAACGTTCTTTCCATTTTATATATGTGACATACTGAACTCCACCAAAAACTATAATTCGGTCTTTTTCAATCTTTCCAATTATATGTTATTTGCTGAATGGCAACTCCTGTCAGAATCAGTAAATGTTTATTATTTTTAGAAGATATTTGGTTCTTAGATCTCATAGACATGCCAAACAAAACAGTTTTTTTAAAAAAGACTAATGATAGCTCACAAGAGGGTGACCGGACAAGATTCATCTAACGTTCGGAAGCCGTGAGCACTTGAAGTCTTTTTTCCCCTGGGCTACAAATATCAGAAATAGGATCATATGGAAGGTATAACCATACATTTATCCATATCTTGGTGTGTTTAATAGTCATTGATAGATATAAAAGAGAAGGATTTCTATAATCACTGGTAGGTACCATATCCAGAATCACGTCTATTTTTTTGTACAGATGCCTTAAATGTCGACCAGTGTTTTATAGGGTACATTTAAGGTGTCTGACTCACACCTATGGAAGCATCTAGGCATGCCTACAGACACCTAAAGCAGCTTCCGGCATAAGCCACGTCTACGCTGGCCTTAGGCTTCCATAGAACATAAGAACATAAGAATACCCTTACTAGGTCAGACCAATGGTCCATCAAGCCCAGTAGCCCATTCTCACGGTGGCCAATCCAGGTCATCAGTACCTGGCCAAAACCCAAAGAGTAGCAATATTCCTTCCTACTGGTCCAGGGCAAGCAGTAGCTTCCCCCATATCTGTCTCAATAACAGACTATGGACTTTTCCTTCAGGAACTTGTCCAAACCTTTCTTAAACCAGCTACGCTATCCAATCTTACCACAATCTCTGGCAATGCGTTCCAGAGCTTAACTATTTTCTGAGTGAAAAAAAATTTCCTCCTATTGGTTTTAAAAGTATGTCCCTGTAACTTCATCGAGTGTCCCCCTAGTCTTTGTAATTTTTGATGGAGTGAAAAATCAATCCACTTGTACCCATTATACTCCACTCAGGATTTTGTAGACTTCAGTCAAAGCTTCTCTCAGCCGTCTCTTTTCCTAGCTGAAGAGCCCTAACCAGTTTAGTCTTTCCTCATATGAGAGGAGTTCCATTCCCTTTATCATCTTGGTCGCTCTTCTTTGAACCTTTTCTAGCGCCACTATATCTTTCTTGAGATAAGGAGACCAGAATTGAACGCCTCTGTATACACTGTTTGCCACATCGAATTTATATAAAATATGCGTCCCAATTGGTCCATTAGATGGTGGTAGGATGCCTACTGTCACCTACAATCAGGATGCCGTTTTGAGAATCAGTCCCTCTGTGTATACTTGCTGCACAAATTAAGTGGTCTGCTCTGCTATGACTACAAAGCCTGTCCATCCTCCCTTTCTACTGGAACATGACAGATCATTTTGATTTCATTTTTCCTGCCACTTCTGAGGATCATATGTCCTTGTCTTATTCCTTCTTTTTTTACAAAACCATTCCATGCATCTACTACACTTTCTGGAAAGAAATATTTTCTCACGGAACTCCTATGTCTGCTCTCTTTGAGCTTTCTAATATGACTTCTTACTCTAGAACTTTCTATTAAGAACATATTTTGAATATTTACTGATGCCAATAGTAGCTTCAATCAAGAAGCACAGCGTGGGTTAGATAGTTTATTACTAAACAAGATATGACGTCACAGTAGCCGTCTTTCTAGAAATGTTTGTTAAGTATACAGTAAATGACTCAGAAGCCAAATGACCAGAGGTCATAGAAGAAAGTCTTTCATCTGCCATCATTTTATTTCCATTTCTGTTCTTAATGGGTATAATCAGCTACTTGAAACATTTGAAAAATGTTCTTTGCTTCACTAAAAGAGATTGTTTGTGTCATAGATACATTTGTGGAAGCAGAACCATTTTCAGCTGTACAAAGGAAATATTATAGGTCTGGCCAGTGCAATCCTTTCAGCTCAAATATTTCCAACAGATGTCTAGTGAACCTTTTTTTTTCCCCCTGTAATGTGATATTGACAAATGTGTTATACTATTTCCTGGAAAAAATACACTTTTACAGTTCGAATGGTAAATTTGAGGTATACTAGACAAGACAAGTTTTATGTTTATTTATAATAAAAATAAAGCAAAATTGAATAAAATAACAAGGAAAAAGGAGTTAGCACACTTTTTTTGGAGATAGATTTACTAAGGTGTGATTTACCAATTGCCCATTGGAGATCAAAACATTTTTAATTGTATTGAATGCTTCCTTCTGAGATACTTAGATATAAAGTGACTTATCCCCTCCCCCCTTTTACCAAACTGTAGCTTGGTTTTTACCACTGGCCACAGCGGTAACAGCTCCGATGCTCATAGAATTTTTATGAGGGTTGGAGCTGTCACCGCTGCGACTGGTGCTAAAAACCGCATTACAGTTTTGTAAAAGGGAGGGTTAATATCCATAGTGACAAACCACTCTTCTTCAGAAACATCATTCATTTTTATCAATAACTAGCTGATGCCCCGGCGTTGCCCGGGTATTTAATTATAGAAATAACACTGTAAAAGGATTCAAATAAAGATACTTTATAGTGGTGAATGAAAGTATTTTTTTACAGCTTAATAAAAAGTACAATATTCAAATTATAAAGTGAAATATTTGACAAAATGAATACAATACAACTAACGCAAAACGTGATTATAAACAACAATTTTAGTTTCACCTCCTGGAGCAAGAACATATAAATTCTTGGGTGAACCCACCCTTGAGCAAGCAAAATAGAGTTGTGGGCCATGAGACCCCCAGAACATATCACCCCAGGTAGTGAGGGATCTGCATACCAAGTTTCGTCCAAATTGGTCACAGTTAGAATGGCAGCTTTTTACATTTTTTTCCATTGACATGAATGGGTGAAATCTGATTTTCTGTTTGTAGCTCCGCCCACATGTGCAGGAGGGCCGCGAGACCCACAGAACATATCACCCCAGGTAGTGAGGGATCTGCATACCAAGTTTCGTTCAAATCGGTCAAGCCGTTTGTGAATTACTGTGAGAATGGCAGCTTTTTACATTTTTTCCATTGACATGAATGGGTGAAATCTGATTTTCAGTTTGTAGCTCCGCCCACATGTACAGGTGAGCCGCGAGACCCCCGGAACATATCACCCCAGGTAGTGAGGGATCTGCATACCAAGTTTCGTCCAAATTGGTCACAGTGAGAATGGCAGCTTTTTACATTTTTTCCATTGACATGAATGGGTGAAATCCGATTTTCTGTTTGTAGCTCCGCCCACGTGTGCAGGAGGGCCACGAGATCCCCAGAACATATCACCCCAGGTAGTGAGGGATCTGCATACCAAGTTTCGTTCAAATTGGTCAAGACGTTTTTGAATTACTGTGAGAATGGCAGCTTTTTACATTTTTTCCATTGACATGAATGGGTGAAATGTGATTTTCTGTTTGTAGCTCCGCCCACGTGTGCAGGAGGGCCGCGAGACCCCCAGAACATATCACCCCAGGTAGTGAGGGATCTGTATACCAAGTTTCGTTCAAATCGGTCAAGCCGTTTGTGAATTACTGTGAGAATGGCAGCTTTTTACATTTTTTCCATTGACATGAATGGGTGAAATCTGATTTTCTGTTTGTAGCTCCGCCCACGTGTGCAGGTGGGCCGTGAGACCCCCAGAACATATCACCCCAGGTAGTGAGGGATCTGCATACCAAGTTTCGTCCAAATTGGTCACAGTGAGAATGGCAGCTTTTTACATTTTTTCCATTGAAATGAATGGGTGAAATCTGATGTTCTGTTTGTAGCTCCGCCCACGTGTGCAGATGGGCCGCGAGACCCCCAGAACATATCACCCCAGGTAGTTGGAATTACTGTGAGAATGGCAGTTTTTTACATTTTTTCCATTGACATGAATGGGTGAAATCTGATTTTCTGTTTGTAGCTCCGCCCATGTGTGCAGGTGGGCTGCGAGACCCCCAGAACATATCACCCCAGGTAGTGAGGGATCAGCATACCAAGTTTAGTTCAAATCGGTCCCACAGCTTTTTACATTTTTCCCATTGACTTGAATGGGTGAAATCTGAAGTTATGTTTGTAGCTCCGCCCACGTGTGCAGTTTGGCCACGAGACCCCCAGAACATATCATCCCGGGTAGTGAGGGATCCGCATACCAAGTTTCGTTCAAATCGGGCAAGCCGGTTTTGCGGAGGCAGTTTTTACATTTTTTCCATTGACATGAATGGGTGAAATCTGATTTTCTGTTTGTAGCTCCGCCCAGGTGTGCAGGTTGGCCGCGATACCCCCAGAACATATCACCCCAGGTAGTGAAGGATCTGCATACCAAGTTTCGTTCAAATCGGGCAAGCCGTTTTTGCGTTGGCAGCTGTTTTACATTTTTTCCATTGACATGAATGGGTGAAATCTGATTTTATGTTTGTAGCTCCGCCCACATGTGCAGGTGGGCCGTGAGACCCCCAGAACATATCACCCCAGGTAGTGAGGGATCGGCATACCAAGTTTCGTTCAAATCGGGCAAGCCGTTTTTGCGTTGGCAGCTCATTACATTTTTTCCATTGACATGAATGGGTGAAATCCGATTATCTGTTTGTAGCTCCGCCCACGTGTGCAGGTGGGCCGCGAGACCCCCAGAACATATCATCCCGAGTAGTGAGGGATCTGCATACCAAGTTTCGTTCAAATCGGTCAAGCCGTTTTTGCGTGATCGCGGCACATACATACATACATCCGATTTTATATATATAGATTTCAATATATGAGAAGTGTATTTTATGAATGATCCATCTCTCATTCCTGCAGGGTTCAAAAAAAAGTCTAGAAACAAATGCTCCAAAATGGATCTTTGTATGAGTATATATTGCCCATTTAAGACAAAGAGCCTGATTCTTTAAATAGCACCTACGTACCCTAATCAAGGACACCTAGCAATGCCTTACTAAAATTCGCAGATGAAAACAAAAACAAAAACTGTGGATACAGATGTTCTGGAGATAATTTATTAAACACTGACATATAAAACCATGAAAATTCAATTTAAAAAGTACAATGATAAAAAATACAGTACTGTGATAAAAATCCAACCGGACCCTACACGGTCCGTGTTTCGGTGAACATGCCTTCCTCAGGGGTCCAATGGTTTGCAAACTCACATATAAAGAATTGGACTGAAAACAGTCTATTGTCTTTAAACATGTGAGGAAAGAACACCGCAGACAAGCTGAAGTAGCAAAAACATGCCCATCTGCAGTAACCATTATCTCTCTCCTTATTGGCTAAGGCTCTTAACATTTGCATTTCCTCTTCCTATAGGATAAGGCTCTTTACACCTGCATTGTGATGTCATAGAACTTTATGGTTATAGAAACATAGAAACATGATGGCAGATAAAGGCCAAAAGGCTCATCTAGTCTGGCCAACAAAGAAAAATGGGGAGACCCAATGATCCACAGTGAAAACAATCCACCGATGAAAACAAAAACAAAAACTGTGGATACAGATGTTCTGGAGACAATTTATTAAACACTGACATATAAAACCATGAAAATTCAATTTAAAAAGTACAATGATAAAAAATACAGTACTGTGATAAAAATCCAACCGGACCCAACACGGTCCGTGTTTTGGCGAACACGCCTTCCTCAGGGGTCCAATGGTTTGCAAACTCACATATAAAGAATTGGACTGAAAACAGTCTATTGTCTTTAAACATGTGAACAAAGAACACCGCAGACAAGCTGAAGTAGCAAAAAAAATGCATCCTAATCAAGGACACCTAGCAATGCCTAACTAAAATTTGCATGCATCTTAATTGTTTTCTAATGGGTTAAATGGCATGGTAATTGAGCACACTATTAAAAATCCATTTTAAAAATATTTTTTTTTTAAATTGGTAATTTAGATCAGTGGTTCCCAACCCTGTCCTGGAGGACCACCAAGCCAATCTGGTTTTCAGGATAGCCCTAATGAATATGCATGGAGCAGATTTGCATGCCTGTCACTTCCATTATATGCAAATCTCTCTCGTGCATATTCATTAGGGCTAGCCTGAAAACCTGATTGGCCTGGTGGACCCCCAGGACAGGGTTGGGTTGGGGGCCATGGATTTAGATTGCTCATGGATATTTGCGTGGTGCCTAGTGATGCCTAAGATGAGGCGCTCTCTGACACCTAACAATGCCTACCTAAAAAGTAGGCATGGTAGACTTAGGGCTCCTTTAACGAAAGTGCGCTAGCATTTTTAGTGCACGCAGGAAATTACCACACGCTACGCTTCTAGAACTAACGCCAGCTCAATGCTGGTGTTAAGGTCTAGCACGAGTGGCAATGTAGTGTGCAATATTCCGCTCATTAAAGCCCTAGTGCACCTTCGTAAAAGGAGCCCTTAGGCATTGCAAGGTGTCTGAGGCAGGCGTCGGTAAATTAGGCCATATAAGAACATAAGAGTAGCCTTACTGGGTCAGACCAATGGTCCATCAAGCCCAGTAGCCCGTTCTCACGGTGGCCAATCCAGGTCACTAGTACCTGGCCAAAACTCAAGGAGTAGCAATATTCCATGCCACAGATCCAGGGCAAGCAGTGGCTTCCCCCGTGTCTTTCTCAATAACAGACTATGGACTTTCCCTCCAGGAACTTGTCCAAACCTTTCTTAAAACCAGCTAGGCTATCCACTCTTACCACATCCTCTGGCAACACATTCCAGAGCTTAATTATTCTCTGAGTGAAAAAAAATTTTCTCCAATTGGTTTTAAAAGTATTTCTCTGTGACTTCATCGAGTGTCCCCCTAGTCTTTGTAATTTTTGACGGACTGAAAAATCGATCCATTTGTACCCGTTCTCCACTCAGGATTTTGTAGAATTCAATCATATCTCCCCTCAGCTGTTTTAGTCTTTCCTCATATGAGAGGAGTTCCATTCCCTTTACCATCATGGTCGCTCTTCTTTGAACCTTTTCTAGTGCCACTATATCTTTCTTGAGATAAGGAGACTAGAATTGAACGCAATACTCCAGATGAGGTCGCACCATGGAGCGATAAGGGGCATTATAATATTCTTAGTCTTGCTAGGCGCCATTTATAGAATCAGACCCAAAATGGCAATACTGAAATTTATTTATTTAAAACTTTTCTATTCCTTTTACAGAAACACTAAACAGTTTACATTGTAATGGAATTTATCTGGGCTTGCCGACTACCGTACTCAAATCAATGCATTACAGGTTGTTCAGAACTCAGCGGCCCAGAAGTTGATGGGAGTATCTCATTATGAGCACATTTCTCCCATCCTAAAAAAATTACATTGGTTACCAGTATCTTTTTGGATTCGTGTTAAAATTTTAAAACTTGTTCAACAAGGCATCTATGATAATCTGCCAGATTATTTGGCTAAATGCCTGTTATGGTACAAACCATCCAGGGCACAGAGATCTGAAAATCGTATGTTGCTTGATACAGGGAAATTGAACATCGTTTGATATGTGCGAAATAAAACATCCTGCTTTACAGCTTTACAGCTGGGCCCATTCTGTGGAACGCCATGTCTGGCACTCTGAGGTTTTGTGATAATTTGTTGCAATTCAGAAAATTGCTCAAAACTTACCTCTTTATACAGGCGTTT
Organism: Geotrypetes seraphini; assembly: GCF_902459505.1. NCBI lineage: Eukaryota > Metazoa > Chordata > Amphibia > Gymnophiona > Dermophiidae > Geotrypetes > Geotrypetes seraphini. The sequence goes on along the minus strand of NC_047092.1, from coordinate 147,500,295 downwards.
TTCTATTAGCTCTCTACTTCTCAACGAAGATTATGCTACCATTATTAAGACACTTACATGATAGTGTCTGTATCCCTGACTTCTGTTTGTTTACCTGTTATGTACTTGGTCTTGTAAGACTGTATGTACACTTCTCCCTTCGTATTTGCGGTTTCAGCAATCGTGTTTTCAATTATTCGCTGTTTTTAGCTTGCTGGCTCCTCCCCCCCAAATTACGTCAGCTTGCATAGAGAAATCGCTGATTCCAAGCGTTTACAGAGAAAATTGCCAATTCCCAGCATTTTCTTCACCGTGTTTTGCCTCTCCTTCAGGAACAGGCCAGGCCACCATGTTATTCGCGGTTTCACCATATTCACGATGGTTTTTCATAGAAAACAGCGAATAACATATGAAAAAGTTATTCACGGTTTTTCTGTATTTGCGGTTCTGTTAATCCCCTATCACAGTGAATACAGAGGGAGAAGTGTATTATAAGCTGTGTATGTGAATTGTGAGCTGCTCTAGTAAAAAAAAAAAAAAAAGGATTATAAATGTTTTAAATAAATAAATCACTAAAAACATACATATAATAAAAGACAAACCAGATCGTAAAATCTATGTAATTAAACAATTTCTTCTCTTCAAGTATCAGCTAATAAATGGGAAGAATACAATTGCAAACATGATTAAACAGATTCTTTTCTTCAAATCCTAGCTAATAAATCACAAAAATGCACTAACAAACAACTGAGTTTTTAACTGCTTCTTAAATTGAAACCGGTTTACACACCGTCGCAATTGGCCTACCAGAGCATTACACATTTCAAAACCAGCAATACAGAAGGTCATCGCTCTAGTGTCTGCATAGTTTCCCTGAGCTATTGGAATCAATTGCTTCAGGGACAGTGGAATGCTGTCTTGTTTGGGGGTGGGGCAAGGTGCTCCGCCCTGGCCCCAGTGAAATCATGTGGCAGCTGCCGCAAAGCATCAAGAAGAAGACTTCATTCTACTTCTGGGGGCGGGCCTGCTCCTTGACCTTGGGAGTCGGGAGGGTGGGCGGGCACCAATTTTTTGGGAAGCCATGGCGGTTGTGGCCTCCCCTGTTCTGACGCCTATGAATATCTTTTCATTTTCAGATCGTAAAGATATAGGCGAAAAATACAACCATGTAAAGCAACATAGCATGTAATAGAAAGGAAATCAATATGGCAATCACTACTGCAATCAATATATGATCACTCAAGTAGCATGAGAGTAATAATATTTATTTATTCAGTTTTGTATACCATTCTCCCAGGGGAGCTCAGATCGCTTTACGTGAATTTACCCCTCCTGTACAAAGCCGCGCAAGCGTTTTTAGTGCCGGCCACGGTGGTAACAGCTCGGACACTCATAGGAATTCTATGAGTGTCGGAACTGTTACTGTGGCGGTCGGCGATAAAAACGCCAGTGTGGCTTTGTAAAGGAGGAGGTTAATCAGGTCCTGAAGCATTTTTCCCTATCTGTTCCTGAGGGCTCACAATCTATCTAACGTACCTGGGCAATGGGGAGACCTAGTGACTTGCCCAGGGTCACAAGGAACTGTGTGTGCTATTTACCTCCTCCAAACACCCCTTCAGTAAGCTTATCACACCTTTTCTGTTAACATATATTTGGGGAAGATGAGTATGTCTTATGGATTTGATATAAAGTGTATTTGAATATTGTAGAAGATGTGGATTATTTATATTGAAAGGCTATTTTTAGTGTCCCCAATAATTCTACCAATAACTCAAAAATATACGGTATATAACCATATATTTTCACACCTCAATCACACCAATATTTTTTATATGTATGTATATGAGCATTCGATCCTCAGCAGGGCCACCCCCCCCCCCCCCCCCGCTCAGTATGCTGTCATCGCGAGCGGCTTTATGCCTCAAATCGTCATCGGATCCTTTATACTTCTATACATTTAACTTTTTTCCGTTCTCTTTCTTACTTTCTTATTTTCTTGTATAATTTCAACTTTTTAATAAAACATAGTTATACTTAGCTTTAAGTTATTTAACATCTGGTCTCAGTTCAATAGAAAGGGGAAATAACCGACATGTTTCACCCATGTAATAACAAATGGTTTTTTCAAGGCTATCACTCCCTCATATCTTACACTCCATTCTGAACAGACAAGTTTCAAGTTTTATTTTAACTTATTGAATCGTCTATTTAGTTTACTAAGCGATTTACATAATAAAAAAACCCCACATATACCAATATTCACAATAAGTTACAATTTGACAAATTGACATAAAAACTAACAGTTACATAAGGAAAGGAGGGCAGAACTACAATATTATTTATTAGAAAATAAGAAATGAATGGTAAGAACAATAGGAAGGGGGAATAAATAAAAAAGAAGATAATCATTCAATGTGATTATAAATTGAAAGCGTCTTTAAAAAGAAAGCTCTTCAGAGAGCGTTTAAAATGATTCAAGTTATTTTCTTCTCTTAAATACTGAGGTAAAGCATTCCATAACTGTGGGGCTATAACAGAAAAAATTTCATGACGACGGGTTCCGATAACTTTCAATGAAGGGACTACTTAAAGTTTTTGATTAATAGACCTTAAAGAACGTGATGAGCAATAAGGAATAAGTAATTTATCAATAAATTGAAGATAGGGTTTTAAAAACTAAAAGTAAGATTTTAAAAGTGATACGGTGAGTGACAGGTAACCAGTGTGATTCAATAAGACGTGGAGTGACATGATCAAATTTTTTGCGATTATGTATCAATTTAATTGCCGTATTTTGGATTATCTGAAGACGTCTCTTTTCTTTTTGGGTAACATTTATTAATAAAGAATTACAGTAATCAATTTTTGAAATAACCAATTAATGAATCAATGTGTTAAGTGATTTTGGTTCTAAAAACTTTGCAATTGATTTAATTATACGTAATCTGTAAAAACAGAGGGAGATAGAATGTTATCATTCCAGGCGGCTAGGAAAACCCATACTTGAGGCCACTACATACGCAGACTTTAGAAAATCCCTGAAAACTCGATTGTTTAACAAATTCTAAATTCCCATATCCAACTCTTCCTCGCTATGACCCTCTTCCCCACCTCACTTCCCAATTCAAGGTCCGAAACTAACCTATAGTCTTTCCACCTTGAATCTCATGTACTGACATATTGCATCTTTATTGCAAACCACTTGTATTGTAATCCACTTGTATCTGATGTACTGACAAAATGTATCTTTACTGTAACCCACTTGTATCCCATGTACTGACAAAATGTATCTTTATTGTAAACCACTTGCATCCCATGTACTGACTAAACGTATCTTTATTGTAAACCACTTGTATCCCATGTACTGTCAAAATGTATCTTTATTGTAAACCGCTTCGAACTTCACGGTATAGCGGTATATAAGAAATAAATTATTATTATTATTATTATCTACAGATGGTCTTCGCATGCGTTGGGATCGCACACTAGCGATCCGTGCGGTCGGAGGGGGGCGTTCCTCCAATTGCCCTCATTTGAAATTTTGTTTTGTGAATTGGTCGGGCATGCATGGATCGGCCACAGATCGGGCACGCAAAGGAGGTAAGTGAATCTAGTCCTAAGTGCTTTGAAAATGAGCCCTATAGGCACCAAAATTAGGCACCTAATTTAATTAGTCTTTGGATTCTCATGACACTAATTAAAAAAATACATCTGGTTTATTAATCCAATAAAATGGTATTATTTTTCCATTTTTTGTTTTATTTGTATTTGTTAATTTGTAAAGTGATTTGTGAGGGTTTTTTTTCTTTCAAAAATTTACATCTGCTGTCTTTATATTTTGTACAGTATTAGGGAACATGTGCTACTGTTTCTGTGATGTTGCATTGTTTGCAGTGCTTGGCTTCTTTATGGTTCAGTTTTTGTATACATATTTCTATTTTTAACCCTCCCCCCTTTTTTACAAAAGAGCATAAGAGGTTTGTAGCACCGGCCAGTGCGCTGAATGCACTATTCTGCTCCGATAGTCATAGAGTTCCTATGAGCTTCTGAGCAGTGCAGAATATTCATTTCTGCACCTTGGCACTTAACAAAATAAGATACTACTCTTTTCAGCTAAAGCGCCAAAATAACACTCAGAATTTAGGAAGTTGGTTGGTTGGGCTAAGAACTTTTCAGCACCCCTTCGTACACAATTTTGTGTGTAAGTTACACAGACAGGATGCTGGGTTTGTTGGAATTTAGTCTAACTCAGCAGAATAGCAGTTGAGTCTGCAATGAAATAGTATGATATAATAACGTGTGGAGGGAATGCATGAATGAGGAACGTAACTAAATGCTTAAAGAAAATTTCCATTAGATATAATTTCTAATGAAGTATCAGGCAATTTTATTGTAGTCCCACAAATGCCATAATCATGATTGCTATTATTTACAATATAATATGCCAGTATTAAAACAATATTGTATATACATTTTATATTATACGAGCGTTATATATTTTATAATTTAGAAGCCTACTTAAAGCACACTGGTTCCAAGTGTTTTAAATGGCAGATGGTTTATAATGTACTGATATTATTGTCTTATTTATGTTTTTAGGTTTTGTTTTATTATGTATGAAAATCTGTAAACTGCCTAGCACTATGGATAATGCAGTATGAAGTAAATAAAACATTTAATAAATGTGAATTCTAAATATGATTTTATAGGCCATATGCATAACCTTCTCAAGAAAATAAAATAGCTCACACAGAGTCATGCTGAGCCATAGTTCTGCTCTGTGCAACACACTTGTTGGCACTCCTTAACCTCACATGCTTTGCCACCTCCAATGCAAGGTGACAGTGGGCTGGGAACAATTTTTGTGTCCCCTCCATAGTTGTGTCTTGTGTGGCTGCATTTCTTCTTCATTCCTTGGTACAGCACTGATCTCAGATATGAGTATATGCATTGTATTCAGAATAATAATAATAATAATAATTTTATTCTTATATAAAGCCATACCAAAAAAAGTTCTAGGCGGTTCACAACAAACTGGGCTAGTACATAAAATACAGATGAAATACAACAGATTGGAATAATAGAAATTTAAGAATAGTGAGCAGAATGCATTTACAATATAATGCAGATAAAATACATTAAAAGAAATAAAAAAATAAAAAAGAATGCTGATAAAATACCAGCTAACAAGCAAGAAAATGATGCATCTAATACAGATAGAAGACTAATTGTTAGCAATATTGGCATACACATCTTGGCTTTGCATACTAGGAGCCTCTGGTAGCTGTTACTTGATGTCTTGTTTGATTATTGAAAAGAAAAAAGCCTTCCCTCTTCTTTGGATTTTTACCAAGTGGGTCATCCAGCTCTGCCATCACCACCTCCACCGAGTAAGGAAAATCTGACAAAACATGGAAGAAACTTGTTTTAATTTCCTGAAGTTAAGAAACGTTGCTGGTAGATTGCCACAGAAAACAAATAAGTCATTGTGAAGAATCAACTCTGGCTGCAGAGTTCTGCCCTACTTTTATAACTGAGTGGCGGGAGGGGGGAATACTTAAAGCTAGATGCACTAAAAAGGGTCGGTAAGAGCGCGTGGGTCTGGTCTGATTTTTGGCCAATTCCAAAAGAGCTATTGATAACAAAAAAGGTTTACATGCAAATGATTGGAACGGAGGTTCGTTGTAACCCCGTCTGATCCCACCGATGAATCACTGTGAGAGCGACTCTCACACATGCGCTGAGCCAGCAGGAGAAGCCCGAATAGCTGAGAGGCAGGGGAAGCCCCAAAGTAGCCTCCTGCTACTGAGCTGTTCAGGGCAGGAAATCTTTTTTTTTAAAATGGACACAGATGTGCATGTGTTACACACGCACAATACCTGTCTTATTAAAAAGAAAAAAAGAAAAATCTCCCCTACTGTTGATGGCCATCTCCAAAATTCCTCTAACGAACAGACACTGGGGACTGAACCCCCCTGCGCCATCCTTTCTGTTATGCCAACCTCCCCCCCCCCCCACACACATGAGAAAACATTTGAAGGAAGGATTTCCACTCCCTCCTGCCAACAGAGGCCCCCCATGCCAGGTGCCCCCAAACCATCCCTTTCTTTCCCCCTTCTTCCCCCCAAAAAAGGCAGGAGGGATGCCCAATCCCTCCTGCCACCAGATGCTCCCCTGAACCTCCTGTATCTTTGTCAGAAGTCGGGAGCAGGAAGGAAGCTTGGTCCCTCCTGTCCTGAGGTCCGTCAGTCCAAAATGGTGGGCCTTCCTCTCCCCAGTGCATCATATGATGCATGGGGAGGGGCCTTAGGCTATTCTCTCTGTATCCTGGGATACAGAGGGAAAAGCCTAAGACCAGATTGACTCAGATGCCTAAGGCCCCTCCCCTCTTAGTTTGAGACTGAACTCTGAGGACTTTCTTAGAGATCAGACTACACAGGTTAATTCCCTCCTGTCCACGCCAAGGCAGAGCTTTTTTGGCTCTTCAGCCAATCAGGAACAGGGTATTGCTTTGGTAGGATTTTTCTGCTCTTTCTTTTTTCTCCCAAGTGTAAGTACTTCTGCAACCACAGTATGGCTGGGAAACATCGTGTCACCTGAGCATGGGGCATTGACGCCATTTGTGAAAGCTTCAGGTTTGAAAATAATTCTACATGCAAAATGACACCAGCGCAAGGTTTTAAAATTATAACCAGGATTTATTGAATTATTGGTTCTATTTTCCCATTATTAGATCAAAAGAATAGCATAATTGCTTACGTTGCGCTCATGGGAGATCATCATCGTGGCCAAAGACTGGCCTTCTCACAATGGTCTCGTTTTTCTATCTCATTACAGTCTATTATATAACTTTTGGTTTAGTGACATCATCAAGTTTGACGACCAATAACATTTCTCTGGGTGGTCTTAAAGTTTAGACAAAGAAACATTCCTCCATGTTTAAAAGTTATACAAAGTTTCAGATGATTTCTGAATTAACATTAACATTCAAAAGAATTCACAATTATTAACATGGTAAATTCTCAGTCCTTCCATGCTGACAAGTTCTGAGCCTTAAAGGAAAAAACTCCTAAGCTGACAGATTCAAATTGCACAGCCTTACACAGAAATCTTACTCAGGAGAAAAAGGGGGGGTTAAATCCCCCTCTCCTCTTCCTGAAGCGTGGGCTTCCAAGGCCCCCCTTCTCCCTATTCTTGACTCTAATTACTTCCAGATGTTGTGCTCAAGATTTTTCCTTAATATTTCTTATAAAACCATTTATATAAACCATTTATATTTCCACATATCACATCCATGGGCCCCAAACATTCATAATTTCATTCATATCTTGGCCATTCATACTTCATACATTTTATATCTCAGTTTGGAATATGGAGTTTTCCTAACTGGCCTGAGCACATCTGTTTTCAATTAGAACCACGAGGCTAAAGGCGGGAAGCTGAACAAAGAACAGAAACTATTCACTGGCACAAGATGCTGGCCTAAGACAGGACAGTTATAGTACATACAAAAGAACCTCCATGTAATCATGTAATCATGATTTCCACCATGATTTAGCTTCAACAGCAAAGTACACAAAAAACACCATTCTTTTCCTTATATTAATCTTTAGTGTGTTTTTTCTTCTGGCCTTAGCTTCATTATATTAAAATTTTTATTCACCTGTTTTTCCGTACGCTTCTATTTGGGCGTGGTCCTTAACTAACACAGAATTTTCTCTAACTAGAATTACCCAGAATCATATGAAAAACTGGCGCTACAAAAATACTGCACTATCATGCTTCTGACCTCAATATCGTCCCATAACGAGCACGCTAGCCACGCGCCACGACTCATTCCCCTCTTGGATATTACTGAATTTATGAAGTAATATTCATAATTGAGCTCGTGGTCTTATCTGTGGCGCTGGGGTTCACTCAGGGTACGGTTCTTCTTATGGATCAGTGTGTCTGTGCAAGTATATTCTTTTAAATGCCAATTAGATAGCAAAAGCCAGAAAAATGTACTACCTAGGCCTGCAACAGCAGGTGCCTAGAAGATCTTACCCAAAGCTTACTTGAATTCTCTAGTGAGAATGCAAGCAAATCCCATCCACTATTCTAGATAAAACCCATTTACGTGTACATTTATGTAAGTTGCTGCTTAAGCCATACCATACAGGAAACTTACCATTCCAGTGGTAGTTAGACAGTGTCTGTTCTAGGTGCAAGTACAGTCCTAGAGCAGAGACGTCTGTTGTTTTATTCATAGAGGTATTCATGAAACTCCAGTACTTTTGAAGTTAAAAAGTCAGAAATTTAGAGAAAGTATAGTTACAGAAAAATAGAACCCTAGATTTCCCTAAGATAAAGAGAACCTCAGTATTATCTAACTTAATTGGTCCCTATGCTCAAAAGTGTTATGTTATAAAATCTTGGAATTAAATCAATAAAGTGTAAAATAATGCACAGTGTTAAGAAAACCCAAATATATGCTTAATATGGAAATGTACTCATGTGCAGATAATGCATGCACATCAGATATAAGTTTTCTTTTTCTGTGTGTGTTGCAGGAACTCATTTCTCAAATTTAAATTAAAATCATTAAAAGGACTGATGATATTAGCTGTTAAACCCAATTAAACAATATTGTGGCACTGTGTTACAGCTTAGAAGCTGCCACTGTGTATAGAAATACAGTCATATGAAATAAAATTTAAAATACAGGATACACAAAATATTTTCTGAGAACAATGCATGAAAACAATGATAAAGAAAATACAGTTATTAATACAATATCAGAATAAGTCTATGAAATTATGCAAAAGCATAATTAAAGTTCAGAAGCCTAATTCAAATGAAATGATTTAAAGTAACGTGGTTTAAGATAAAGTCTGTTTTTTCATTCAAAATTTTTTTTATGAGTCCAGAAATGTCTTTTGCAAATAGTTTTAGCAACTTGTAAGGTCGGAGTCTCTAAATTAATTTCAGTGAAATTTAAATCAAGTTCATGCTGCAACGTTTTCATAATTCAAGCTTGGCTTTTCTGTAACTATGGAACTGCTTTTCTTTACACCCGTACAACTGAAAGGTAAGCACAGCTCATTAGTTGAAGACAAAGGAACACTGAAATTCCCGCCGAAAATTCAGCATCGGAATTTTTTCTCTGTGTTCTCCACAGCTCTAGTGGTGGAATGTGGTACTGCTGATCAGTGTAAATCCTGGAAGGAAAGCACATGTTTATTAACATAAGAACAAAGAAAAGAGAAACATATGGCACTTTATCCCCTCTGCAAAATTCTTGTATTGCAGAGTCTTCTGTGTAGAATTGTTGAAAAGATTCAAAGAAGGTTCTTAACTGAAACACAAAACATACAGATTAAATAGACTTTTTTATTTTTCAGGGTCCTGTAGTACCAAAATATGGCTACAGGAAAATTTAAACATGCAGACACATTCTCTACATGGTAAAATTAGACTTTCTTTTTTTCTAACATCAGGGAATTATTCTCAATTCCATATTCTTTATTAGGTTCCTATCCTGAAGAGCTTACTTGTAAAAAGTAAGCAAAATTTCAATTCCGAATTCATCCACTTACATAAAAGTTTATTATAATTGTTCTTTTAAGTTAACTAAGTTAGCAAGCCCTTTGTTTCACATTTATTTCGATTTTCAAAAAAATATAGGTACTTAACCTCTATTTTTCTTAATCTTTTTATTTTAAACTTCCCAGTTTAATTTTAAAATGCATTTAAATTTAATTACTCCCTAATCATACATTTTGGACAATGCACAAGTTTAAAAATACTTTATAAACCATGCAGGGGCACAAAAATTCATATTCAAAATTAATTTGAACCCTGAGATAAAAATATAAAGGCAGGGATTTTATTTTTCCCTTATGCACACTTGCCTGCTTTTAAGCATGGTATCTGTTTTTTTTGGAATAAATCTTTTTCTTTTCCACAAAATTATCCTTTCATTCCCAAGTCCAGCAGAATTCTTTTCTCTTCTCTCATCTTCCCTATCGAACTTCTCCATATCAGATCCCTTACAATCAAGGAATTAACATTTCACAAGCTTTCTTTCCACATTCCTGTACATTCGTTCTACAAACTATCTCCCTGCTTTGAAACAGCCAAACATTTAAACGATCTAGCTATTCAAACTTTCTTTTCCTTTTCACTTATGGCAAAATCCACCTTGTTTAAATATCACATTCTGATCCAACATTTCTTTTCTTGCAACACTCTTATAACCCTTTTAAAAAATAAAGGAACAAGGGAAAAATTCAAGCTACATAACGTCTTTTTTTTTTTCTAGAATGCATCTTGTACTGAGCCCTTAGGCTACAAACAGCTTCTGAAACTCTCCCAAAGTACCTCCATTGTTCCTAACACCGCAGGGATCACTTAGCTATGTAAACTCTGCTCTCCCAATACACTGCATTTTGAACTTAAATCAACATATTCAACTTCTCGACATCAAAACAATTGAATTACATGCTCGTGCTTAGCTGGTAAAGTTTTATCAGAAAGAGACCACATTGAATCCTGATTTTCTACTACATCGGAAACAAATTTAAGCCACGGATACATAGGATTCTCATGTCTTGCTAAACTACCAGTTCTCAATAAACCCTTTTAATATGCAAAACAGACTTGCTCCGAGATAAGCAAATACCTGTTGGAAATCTGTAGCCCTGAGACAAAGGACTCCATTGCTGCTATTCCCTCCCCCTCTTTCCTCCCCCTTCCCCTCTTCCTGGTAATGAACAAAGGAGAACACGTGATAGCTCTGTAGAAGGCATAGAGGGAGGAAAAAGGTGGGGGTGAAAATCCCCCATTTGCAGCCCGCTCTTTCAAACAAAGAACACTGAAGGGAACGGGAAGCCATTAACTTTATTTTTCTTTTTCCAGAGACAAGAGAAAAAGTTAGGGCAAAGCAAAAAAAGACAGAGAGAGACAGAACTGGAGTTTAGAAAGACAAAGCTGAGAAACACAATTTCTTTTTTCTTTTCAAAGTAGTTACTTCAGATAGGCACTGAAAATGCACAGAGGGAGAAAAAGAAGGAGGGGGGGTGCCCTCAGCCCGTTTTTTCAAACAAAGAGACGGGTGAGGGAAACTTTTCAAAGTCAGATTAAAACAGACAGTTTTCACTTTCACAGAGAGAAAGAGTTAGTTCAGAGACAAAGCTTAGACACACAGCAGGAAAGAACAAATTTGTTTTTTTCTTCAAACTTAATAACGCATTTTCAAACAAGCAAAAACTTACGTTCACAGAGGAGACCTGCTCTCTACTGCACTGCTCAGTTTAAAAGCCAGATGGAAAAATGCCAGCACTGCAAGGGCTGTTACATTCTTTCTGTGTTACTTTTATTTCTAATTTTTTTCTTTTTTCTTTTTCCATTAATATTTAATTTCCACTAACTTCATATAATTATGTACAGATATATACAAGCAGCATGCTCATTATTGTTAAATAAAAAAATTTTTTTTATTATTTTTAATAATTTTAATTTTTTTTTTTTTTTATTATTTTTAATTTTTTTCTTTAAACAGGCTTAATACTCACAATTTTCCAGTTTTCCGGTCCCGTTTTATCTCTAATTTCCGCCATATTCCTGCGCAGCCAGTCAACCTGTGACCACCTTTTGTTACACAACCATGCGAAATCTCCAGAGCTCCTAGAGTTTCCATGAATAACCTATAAGCTTTTTCAAGGCGTCAAATTAGTTAGTTAGTTCCCGGGTTTCGGCACCAATTGAGCATGGGGCATTGACGCCATTTGTGAAAGCTTCAGGTTTGAAAATAATTCTACATGCAAAATGACACCAGCGCAAGGTTTTAAAATTATAACCAGGATTTATTGAATTATTGGTTCTATTTTCCCATTATTAGATCAAAAGAATAGCATAATTGCTTACGTTGCGCTCATGGGAGATCATCATCGTGGCCAAAGACTGGCCTTCTCACAATGGTCTCGTTTTTCTATCTCATTACAGTCTATTATATAACTTTTGGTTTAGTGACATCATCAAGTTTGATGACCAATAACATTTCTCTGGGTGGTCTTAAAGTTTAGACAAAGAAACATTCCTCCATGTTTAAAAGTTATACAAAGTTTCAGATGATTTCTGAATTAACATTAACATTCAAAAGAATTCACAATTATTAACATGGTAAATTCTCAGTCCTTCCATGCTGACAAGTTCTGAGCCTTAAAGGAAAAAACTCCTAAGCTGACAGATTCAAATTGCACAGCCTTACACAGAAATCTTACTCAGGAGAAAAAGGGGGGGTTAAATCCCCCTCTCCTCTTCCTGAAGCGTGGGCTTCCAAGGCCCCCCTTCTCCCTATTCTTGACTCTAATTACTTCCAGATGTTGTGCTCAAGATTTTTCCTTAATATTTCTTATAAAACCATTTATATAAACCATTTATATTTCCACATATCACATCCATGGGCCCCAAACATTCATAATTTCATTCATATCTTGGCCATTCATACTTCATACATTTTATATCTCAGTTTGGAATATGGAGTTTTCCTAACTGGCCTGAGCACATCTGTTTTCAATTAGAACCACGAGGCTAAAGGCGGGAAGCTGAACAAAGAACAGAAACTATTCACTGGCACAAGATGCTGGCCTAAGACAGGACAGTTATAGTACATACAAAAGAACCTCCATGTAATCATGTAATCATGATTTCCACCATGATTTAGCTTCAACAGCAAAGTACACAAAAAACACCATTCTTTTCCTTATATTAATCTTTAGTGTGTTTTTTCTTCTGGCCTTAGCTTCATTATATTAAAATTTTTATTCACCTGTTTTTCCGTACGCTTCTATTTGGGCGTGGTCCTTAACTAACACAGAATTTTCTCTAACTAGAATTACCCAGAATCATATGAAAAACTGGCGCTACAAAAATACTGCACTATCATGCTTCTGACCTCAATATCGTCCCATAACGAGCACGCTAGCCACGCGCCACGACTCACACCAAAGCTGCTGCTCAAGTTAAAGTTTCTGTCTCTATGCAGACAGAAAATGTTACCCAGGCAGAGGGAGTGGTTCAATGTGCAATCTTTCTTCAGCTTGAATCCCTCATGAAGGAAGTAAAGGAACTTAGAGAGGAGGTGGCAAGACTGAGAAGCATCTGTGAGAATGAGAGGTACATTGCTCAAATGGTTCATGGGGCATCAAAGATTTCCAGCAGTGGGGAAGAAGAGGCTGTGCTGAGGGAAGACAACTGGACTCAGATTACGGAAACTTGAAAGACTGGTACTGTGACTCTACCTGTTCTTGAACTGAAGAACCAGTATGCTGCCCTGGAAGTGGAGGAGATGAGAGCATCCCAAGGAGAGGAAGTGCCAAAGCTTGAAATCCCTAAAATTGCTGGATTCATGACCACTAGGAAGTATAAGGTAGTGATGGTTGGTGATTCCTTTCTGAGAGGTGCAGAAGCATCCATCTGCAGACCAGACATGATGTCACAAGAGGTATGCTGTCTGCTTGGTGCCAAAATCCAAGATGTTATGGAGAGATTGCCAAGACTCATCAAGCCTGGTGGCTATTATCCGATGCTACTCATCCATGTTGGCACTATTGATACTGCCAGGTACCGCTGCAAATATATCAAAAGTGACTTCATGGCTCTGGGAGAGAAGGTGAAGCAGTCAAGTGTGCAGGTGGTATTCTTGTCTATCCTCCCTGTTGAGGATAAAAGCCAGGTCATAGAAGCACGTACCCAGGAGATGAATACTTAGCTATATGGATGATGTCATCGAGAGCGTTTTGACTTCCTGGACCATGGGATGATTTTCCAAGGGCTGCTGAGCAGGGATGGCATCCATCTATCAAAGAAGGGAAGATATGTCATCAGTGGCAGTCTGGTTAATCTATTGAAGAGGGCTTTAAACTAGAATTGATGGGGAAGGATGATCAAAGCCCCCATGTGAGTATAAGCCCTTAGATAAGTAAATCACGGATGAGAAAGCAGTATATACTAATGCTCAAAGTATGGGAAACAAGATTCTGGATCTAGAAGTTGTGATGGAAGAAGATGAGTTAGATACAGTAGTAGAGGGTGTGATAAGACAGAGTACGGTATTGGGGTTCAAGAGGGGATTAGATGATTTCCTGAAGGAAAAAGGGATAGAAGGGTATAGATAGAGGATTACTATAAAAGTCCTGGACCTGATGGGCCACTGCATGAGCGGACTGCTAGGCATGATGGACCTCTGGTCTGACCCAGCAGAGGCATTGCTTATGTTCTTAGAACAACGACTGAGATGTAGTTATACCGGGTAGGCTATAATTTGTTCAGGAAAGACAGGGTAGGAAGAAAAGGAGGGGAAGTAATAATAATAATAGCTTTATATATAGCCCGTCATACCTTTACAGTTCAAGATGGTATACAATAATGGTAATATACAGTGTGATTACAGGATACAGATACAGATACAAGTACAGCTAGATAGTGAGTACAGGAGTAAAGAGGGAAAGCAACATTGGTTTAAGATGGGGAAAAAAGGGAAGAAGGGGGGGCGAGAAACAAAGCTAGGAGGAAGAGGGAGCGTGATAGAGGTGGAATTAGTCAGGGCTTGGATAAATGGAAGTTCAAACATATTTGTCGAATAAATGGGTTTTTAGTGCTTTTCTGAAAAAGTGGTATGACGGGAAGTTCAGGAGAAAGTCACTTAGGGTGTTGTTCCAGATACCTGCTTGGAAGAATAGTGTCCTGCCAAGGAATCTTTTGAATTGGCATCCCTTGGGATTCGTGAACGAAAATAGTAAGGGTCTGCGAGAGAGGCGGGGCTTGTCCTGTAGCACAAAAGGTCTCAGGAGGTAGGTGGGTGAGGTGCCAAATAGTGTCTTGTAGCATAGGCAACCAAATTTGTAGATAATTCTGGCCTCGATCGGTAGCCAATGAAGTTTTTTGAAGTATGGGGTGATGTGGTCAGATTTTTTCAGACCGAAGATCATCCGTACCACTGTGTTTTGAATAATTCTCAGTCTCTTTATGGTTTTTTTGTGGGATCCTAGGTAGATTATGTTGTAGTAGTCCAGTGAAGTCGAAGTATGGTTTTAGCGTGTTTAATTTCCATAGAAGGCTGAAACATTTTTTGATTAATATGTTGGTATGGGTGTCAATTGTTAGTTGTTGGTCGAGGGTGTAACCTAGGATTTTTATGGAAGGGTTGATTGGGAAGTTTCTTTCATTTAAGTCGATTGAAGAGCCGATGGGTTTGTTAGTTGGGGTGGCCATGAAAAATTTGTTTTTTTCCAGGTTCAGCTTAAGTTTTAATTTTTTGTCCAGTGTGCTACCTGGTCGATGACTGATGAAATGAAGAGTCTGGTTTCAGTCGATAGGGTAGAGATCGGGATAATGATTGTGATGTCATCTGCATAGATGTAAGAGTTCAGGTTTAGTTTTGATAGTGTATGGCCTAGTGAGGACATATATAAGTTGAAAAGGGTGGGGGAAAGAGGGGAACCTTTAGGAACGCCACAGGGGTTGATCCATGGTTGTGAGTGGACTTATTCATTGCTGACTTGATAAGATCGGTTTTTAAAAAAACCCTTGAACCAGTTTAGTACTTGGCCCGAAATAGTAGCATTATATGTTAAAGATCATATTAAAGCCACACAATTTCAGGATCTGCAGGGCAAGGAAGAGCCTCTGTGGATCAATTTGAAAAGGGGGGAATGGTAAATATATTTACTTTGGTGTGATATACAGGCTTCGTTCACAGACAGAAGAATTGGACAGAAATTTAATAGTAGACATTCAGGATATATTTAAAAAAGGGGAGGTTTTACTAATAGGTGATTTTAACATGCCAGATGTTGATTGGGGGATTCCTATTGCAGGGCCTTCTAGAAGTAGGGAGATCCTGGATTTTCTACAAGGAGAACTATTCCAGCAGTTGGAAATGGAGCCCATGTGGAATGGGGTCATACTGGACTTAATACTTACAAACGGAGAAAGTGTTTATGATGTTATAATGGGTGATCATCTAGCATCCAGTGATCACTGCATGGTACAAATTAATAATAGTGGGAGTGTGTGGTTGTAGGTTCAAATCACTCGCTGCTCCTTGTGACTCTGGGCAAGTCACTTAATCCCCTCATTGCTCCAGGTACACTAGATAGAGTATGAGCCCACCAGGACAGATAGGGAAATATGATAAAGTACCTGAATGTAAACCACTTAGGATATAAGTAGAATGTAAATAATAATAAATAAATAAATATTGAGACGGGTATAGAGAGGACTCATTCAAAAGTGAAGGTTCTATACCAGGGGTGTCCAACCTTTTGGCTTCCCTGTGCCGCATTGGCCGAGAAAAATGTTTCTGGGGCCACACAAATGATGCAGCAAGACAGAGGAGTGAGCTGGCAAGACGGTAAACACCCGGGGGCAGAAGAGGAAAACACTGCATCGCCCTCGATTGGGGCCGCACAAAATACTTCACGGGGCCGCATTCAGCCCTTGAGCCGTAGGTTGGACACCCCTGTTCTAAACTTTAAAAAAACAAACTTTGTTCAATTGGGGGAATTACATCATGGAATTGTTGTCTGGATAGGAACATCTGGATGGAATATAAATGCAGTGAGCAAAACTGAAAGGAGTTATTGTAAGGGCGACAGACCTTTTTATTAAGCAAGTAAGTAAAAATAAGAGGAAAAGAAGGCTGCTTTGGTTCTGAAAAGTAGTAGCTGAGAAGGTAAGGAATAAGAGGTCAGCTTTCATAAACTAGAAAAGATCGTAGAAAGAGGAAGACAGGCAAAATATCTGGAAAAATTTAAGAGGCTGGCTGAGCAGTCAGGAAAGCAAAGATACAAATGAAAGAAAAAATAGATGATGTGGTAAAATAGGGAGACAAGACTTTTTTAAGATCTATCAGTGATTAGGAAGAAGTGCAAAAGTGGCATTGTGAGACTCAAAAGTTAAGGGGAGAAATATGTAGAAGCTGAAAAGAAAAGGCTGAATAACTTAACAAATATTTCTCTTCTGTGTTCATGGCAGGATCGTAGAAAACAAATGCGAACAGGGATGGGGTAGTAGTAGATCCTGATCAATTTTCAGGGGGTTGTGTTTGTGAGGAGCTAGCTAAATTAAAGTTAGACAAAGTGATGGGGCCAGATGGTGTACATACAAAGGTGCTGAATGAACTTAGGGAAATTCTGCAGACGACATCGTTACCTATGACATCGTTTACAGTGGACATAAAAGCTCAGATTACAGCCATTTTGACTAAGATAAAATGTTGGATGTGTAGATTTAAACTTAAACTTAATGCTGAAAAAACAGTTTTTTCTTGCTAGTCCAAATGACATTATTTCAGACATACAAGTTTTAATTAATAACCACATTTTTGATATTGTCCCCTCTATAAGGATTTTGGGGGGTTATATTAGACCGTCGATTAGCATTTGAAGAGCATATGGACTTCATGATAAAGAAATGTTTTCGGACCCTTTGGAATTACGAACTATTAAAAGATATTTTGACTTCGTTTCTTTTAGTAAACATACACATCCTGGGGGAGGGGAGTAAGGTTTTATTATATTTGTTTATTAACTGGGAGGGTGGGGGAAATTTCATTATGCAGTAGTATTTGTAAGTTTTATTGCGCTTATTATGTAATCTGCAAATATGTGAATCATTTATTGCGCATTTGCAGTTTGAAAAATCAATAAGGAATTTTAGAATTTTGGTACAATCTTTAATTTTATCAATTATTATTACTATTGTAATATTTGGCATCTTACAAGAAAAATTGTAAACGTATTCATTTAATACAAAATGCAGCAGTGCGTTTAATTTTTGGTCTGAAGAAGTATGATCAAATCAGTCCTTTTTATCAGCAACTACATTGGTTGCCTTTTGAAGCACGTCTTCTTATTAAATTTAGTTGTCTCTGTTTTAAAGCTCTTTTTGGTCTGGCTCCAGGTTACTTAGCCTCCCAATTTACTTTTAAAGAGCATTAAAAAACACACATAACGATTTTATGTTCATGTATCCTTCTATTAAGACTTGTCGAAGACATTTGCTTTTAAATTAGGAAAACTGAATTCTTGATAGAGTCCTTTAATCTTTGAAATCTTTTGGTATACTGCTTTTAGAAGGATTTTAAAAATATATTTGTTTGATAAATTTATTACATAATTGTTCTTAGCTTCAATTTTACTATGTTTAATATGTATATTTCACTGATTGTCCAGTTCTTCTTCTTTGTGAACTGCCCGGATCTTCTATGGGTGGGCGGTATACAAGAATAAAGTTTTGGCAGGTACATGTATTAATGGCAACATCAGCTGACAACCTGCAAAAATGAAACGGGAAAGGCCTCAAAAAGTGCTATGTAAAATCTGTAGTTATTGCACGGTAAAATCATGTTTTAACTTCATATTTTAGCATATTTTAGTAAAAGGGCTCTTATGTTGGGTTTTTTTTTTTTTTTTGCTTGTGACCAGTGACAATGAAGGAAAAGGGGAAGGGATTTGATACACTGCATTTTTGTGGTTACAATCAAAGCAGTTTACATGTTGTACACAGGTACCTATTTTGTACATGGGCAAAAGAGGGTTAAGTGACTTTGTCCAGAGTCACAAGGAGCTGCAGTGGGAATCAAACCTGATCCCAGGCCACTGCACTAAATTAGACAATCCTGAAACCTCAAACTCCATTTTTATCAAGCAATGATAAGAGAGTGAGAAACTGATTTTATCTGTAAAACAGAACAGATCTGGGATCATACAGCTGCTCCTTCTATGGAAACTGAGCATCTCAGTTTTAGGAAGTCACCTTTAGCAGTTTAGAGACACTTTCTTACCCTCAGTCTAATATCTTTTCCAGGTCTGTCTTTAAAGTATTTCATGTTCATTTGTGATCTTGAATTCTTGTTTGGTCTGGTGGTATCAGCTATTAATGTTTCTAACTGATGTCTTTTATTAAAACAAATTAAAATCAGCATATTAAACTAGTCTTAGTCTTAATTCTGTTTTCCATGAGATTTAGCTTGAATTTAATGCATTCCTTTGTTCTTACTTATTATTCATTGTACATAAAGAAGTCTGAAGAGCCCCGAAAGACGGTGCCTTTACTAGAGAATGACACGGTGACGGTTTACCCGCGGCCACCGCATTTAAGCCGCGGGTCACCGCCGAAAATGGGGAAGAAAACTAGCAGTCGCTGCGGTGACGGGGACAAGGCCATTCACCGACCGCGGAAACGGTGAACAGGTTTGTCCCCGCGGGCCAATGTACCCCCTTCTAGGAACCGCTATTTACCTGTGTTTCACCGTGCTCCTCATTTGTCAGATCAACCCTTCCTGCCAATCGCAGCAGAAGGGTACCCAACCCCTCCTGCCGGTCCTCCCAATGGCCTCCCCTAAGATCGCCGGCAGGAGGGTACCCAACCCCTCCTGCTGGACCCCCCCCCCAATTAACCCTCCCACCCCGGAACCCCCTTAGTCTTACTTTCCAAGTTGGACCGGACAGCTCCTCGCTCGTCTGGCCAGCAGGCCTGCCTCCGTCCAAATGAGGCGGGCCCGCCCCTCCCCTCCCCTGCCTAACCCACAGGATCCTAGGGCCTGATTGGCCCAAGCACCTAAGGCCCCTCCTATAGCGGGAGTGGCTTTAGGTGCCTAGACCAATCAGGCCCTAGGATCCTGTGGGTTGGGCAGGGTAGGGGCGGGCCCGCCTCATTTGGACGGAGGCAAGCCTGCTGGCCATACGTGTGAGGAGCCGTCCGGTCCAACTTGGAAAGTAAGACTAAGGGGGTTCCGGGGTGGGAGGGTTCGTTGGGGGGGGGGGTCCAGCAGGAGGGGTTGGGTACCCTCCTGCCGGCGATCTTAGGGGAGGCCATTGGGAGGACCGGCAGGAGGGGTTGGGTACCCTTCTGCTGCGATTGTCGGGAGGGCCGTTGGGGGAGACTTGCAGCCGTAGCCGCGGTCACTATGCTAATCACGGCAGGGAGATCTTTGCCGCGATTAGGTACAGCGGCCGCGTCTACTTACCATATAGGCTAACATTGTAAGCATTTAAAGTACATGTCGTGTTTGTTTTTGCATTGCTAGCCCCAGGGGTGGTGGAAGATTAGTGATTGAAAAACTGTATGAAAAATAACTATTTTAAATTTAGTGATCAAAATGTGTCAGTTTTGAGAATTTATATTAATTAATTTTTTCTCTGCGTGTTTTGTTTTTGTATAGTTATTAACTAATATTTAACTAAGTTTTAAAGTTTTAAAGTTTTAAAGAATGTTTCCTTTATACGTAAATAAAGAAAAGTGAATGGGATTGCAGTGGCGGTGACGGGGCGGTGAATGGGGTGGCAGTGGCGGTGACGGGGCGGTGAAGAGGATGGTGAGACGGGGACGGGGCGGTGACGGGGATGGTGAGACGGGGACGGGGCGGTGACGGGGATGGTGAGACGGGGACGGGGCGGTGACGGGGACCAATTTTTTCACCGTGTCATTCTCTAGCCTTTACTACCTACAAGCCACTGACACATCCATCCCTAGCTTTGTTCTGAGGAACACATTTTCAAATCCATCTGTCCAAGATGTCATTAATTTACCAGAAGACAATGGAGACTGGAAACTATTGGACTTGAAGGCAATAGCTCTTAAATTAATTACTCTACGAACATTTTAAATTGAAAGTACAGTCTTATTCCTTATTTCATTTTATTATAACACCACCTTCTCCACTAAATTTAAAAAAAGAAATATTTCTGTTTTCTTAGGGTTATGTTCCTGTGTGTTGGCATGTACACACAGGCTCATGTACCATGTGCCATGAGGCATCGCAATAGCCATTTTCTCAGGGAAGCCACAAGGGATTTTTTTGAGCAGGAACCTTCCCTTACATATACAAAGTGCAGCAATCCGTGCACCTGGTAACGTTATAGAAATAATAAATTGTTTTTGTTGTTGAGAGAGTGGCCACACACCAGCAGAGTATGTGTGTGTGATTGTATATGTGTGTGTGTGGGGGTGGGGCATTCTAGAGGGAGCTTGATCTAGACCAGTGTTTTTCAACCTTTTTACACCTGTGGACCAGCAGAAATAAAATAATTATTTTGTGGACTGGCAAACTACTAGGACTAAAATTTAAAAACCCCGTTTACGCCCCATCTCCGTGAGCTCGGTCCCTGCACACCATCTGATCCCATCTGCACAAGTCGCAGTTATGATTTTATATTGAACTTATTTTATTAAAGTATAAAAAGAAACAATATTCTGAACAATTGTGATTTTATAAATACAAATATACAGAGCACGGACCAACAAAACCCCTGTCTCCCCTCCCGATCACATATATCCACTCTACTATCAAGAAAACTGAACAAGCCAAGTTATTATAGAATGCTACATAGAAATATCATGCTAACAGAATACTGCAGTCCCCAATTATGTCTCTAGCAGGATATATATTTCAAATCTGATATATTCTAATGACAAAATAGAAATAAAATTATTTTTTTCTACCTTTTGTTGTCTCTGGTTTCTGCTTTCATCTTCTTTTCACTCTTTTCCTTCCAGCATCTGCCCTGTCTCTTTAATCCAGCATCTGCGCGTTCCATCCAATGTCTGCCCTCTCCCCCTTCCATATGTGTCTGACTTCTTTCTATGCCCCTCTCCCCTGTCCATCCAGCCTGTGCCTCCTCTCTCCTTTTTACATCATTCATTCCAGCTTCACTGCCTTCTTCATTTTTATCTCTTCTACACCAGATCTAGCATATTTATCCCTCTCTCATTTCTCTGCTGACCCCCTTTCCAGCATCAATGTCTTTCTACTTTCTCATTCCTCTCTCTCCCCTTTCCCTCATCTGATTTATCCATTCCACCCTGACCCCCTTCCCCTCCTGTAATCTCCCTGCCAGCTGTTTCCTTCCTTTTTTCTTTCTCCCTTCCCTCCTTCCTTTTTTCTTTCTCCCTTCCCTCCTTCCTTTTTTCCTTCTTCCTTCTCTCTTCCCTCTATCCAACATTAACTCTCTTCCCATCCCTTTCCCTCCTCCCCTCCCAGCAGCATCTCTCCTTCTAACTTCCTCCAAGTCCAGTAACAGCTCTCCCTTTATCCAGCAGCTTCCCAGCCTCCAACAGTGACTTCCTCCCCTTCCAGCAGCTCTCAGTACTTGCCTGCAGGAAGTTGCTGGTAAATCACTGCCCTGGCAAGTAGGAGAGCTGGTGGGAGGGGAGACAGCCACTGTGAAGGCTCCCCAGGATCTTTCTCGCACACGCTGACCATCTCCTTCCCTCCACCTGCACCTGTATCTGAAGCTCTCTCCGTTCTACTTGCAACTTCCCTGCGGCCCTCTTCAGCAAATCGGCAGGCTTCAGCGATCAAGACAGGCTGCCGACGTCGGGACCTTCATTCTCTGAGTCCCGCCTATTTTGTTTCAACTTCCTGTTTCCTAACAGGCAAGACTCACAGAGGGAAGGCCCCGACGTTGGCAGCCTGTCTTGATCGCCTGAGGCTGGGAGGAACAGCAGTCGGCAGGAACCGCAGTCGGCAGGAAATTTAACTGCCGACTTGATCTTGCCGGCCCCGCGCGGCCCAGCAAAAATTTTCTGCGGACCAACAACTGTCCGCAGACTGGCAGTTGAAGAACAGTGATCTAGACAACAGGCTGATGGGAGAGGTTGGGAAAGGGATTGAATGCAAAAAACGTTATACGGGTCCCGGCTGATATGCGGATGATATCATATGTAGGCCCCAGCTGAATATTGGCATCCTTAGGTGGTATGGATGTGGAGAGCAGTTTATTCAATGGATTAAGATTCTCTATTCTAAACCTCTCTCTCACTTCAAAATGAATGACATATACTCCTCTGATATTCCTTTTTTTAAGGGCACAAGTCAAGGTTGTCCTTTATTCCTGTTACTCTTTAATTTAGCCTTGGAGCACCTTGTAATAGCTGTAAGACATTCCC
The DNA here is from genome assembly GCF_902459505.1 of Geotrypetes seraphini. NCBI lineage: Eukaryota > Metazoa > Chordata > Amphibia > Gymnophiona > Dermophiidae > Geotrypetes > Geotrypetes seraphini. Next base: position 147,477,381 of record NC_047092.1, on the reverse strand, counting down.
CATTTATTTCAGGTATCTCCTTCCATAATGGTCAGTATAAAATTTTAGCATTGCTGATAATCTCTTGATTTTTATTTCACATCTTCAGATCCCTATTTGAGGTTTACTTTGGTTTCCCAATTTTCTTCTTTTTTCGGGATATTGAATTAATTGGGACGTCTGAGGCTATACCTCTAAATAATAATATTTGGCAAAAAAAAGTTCAAGTGCCAATTTTTGCCGTACTTTGGATGTCTTTGTGTTTTGAAAATGCCCCTAATAATCTTAAAGGAAGTAGGAAAATTTTAAAAGTAGGAAAAGTAGAAAAAATGTGTTTATGGCACATGGTTTTGAATATAATGCTGCTGAGTTTATGAAAAAAATATTCATGTTGGATGTTATTCTCGATGCAAAATTATCACTAAAATCAAAAGTGGCAATAGTTGTTCAGCTTGCGTACTTTGCGATGCGAAAGTTATCTTAGTTGAAGAATGTATTGTCTAATTGGGATTTTAAACAGGTACTACAAATGATGGTTTGATCAAAGCTTGATTATTGTAATGGTATCTTTTTGGGGATGCCATCTGTCCATATGAAAGCTTTGCAGACTATACAGAATTCTGTGGCTTGGGTCCTGATGGGGAAATCCCGTTTTGAACACATTTCTCCAATTTTGAAGAAGCTTCATTGGTTGCCGGTTTGCTTCTATGCACAATTTATAATTTTGAAATTTGTTCAACAGGGGATTTATGGCACTTTACCCGAATATTTGTTAAAGTGACACTATATAGACCAACTAGATTGCTGAGATCGGAAAATTGTATGCTATTGAATGCTATTGAGGTATGTTAGTACAATGAAATCTTGTTTCTCTGTTGCAGGCCCAGTCTTATGGAATGAAATATCTGGAGCTATACGATTTTGTAGAGATGTGCTGCAGTTTAGAAAATTCTTAAAAATACTTTTTTTGTTCAAGCTTTTTATTGATATTGAAAAATTATTATTCACTGTGAGATGCAAAAGAGAGTAAGACTAAAATTGAAGGAAAGATTTCTTTTAATTTTGTCTTTATTTTTTGATAATTTTATTTTTATTTAGTTTGAGAGTTATGTTATGTTTATTAATATTATGTATGTTTATTGTGAGCTGCTTAGTCATTAAGCAGATTCTAAGTATTTTAAATAAATAAATTCTATTGAATAAAATCTGGTCACCTGTTCTTTCAGCTGGGGATAATGTGATTGGCTCTTCCAGAGGATCTCAGACAGACACTTATTGAATCTATAGCCTGTAATATCAGACTGGACTCTGTAGTTCTTTAAACAAACTTCTTTAATACAAACTTAAAACAAAGAAATAAATAAACTCACAGTTCAGTTGATCTCAAGGAATTTCTTCTTCTACAAATTCCACATTCTACCAGCACATTTCAGAGGTAGAAATGGCCAGGAGTTGATATCACATACTCTGTGGGGAATAATATCGTGCTTCAAACTTAGCTAACTAAGCTGTATTTTGACCAGCAGATTTCAAAGCTTAGCAACACTGAGTTACTCAATGGCTAGCAAGCTCAAATCTAGTAAACTCACAGCTATCAGATTCAAAAATGTAAACATAATTAGTAAACAAATCTGTACTCTTTAGCATCTAAAGTTGAAATAGAGGAATATTACATTACATTACATTACATTAGGGATTTCTATTCCGCCATTACCTTGCGGTTCAAGGCGGATTACAAAAGGTTAATTTAAAAACAGAGTTACAATGATTAGCTAGAGAGGTAGGTTGTAGATCTTATAGACATTTAGCGGGTTGTTGAGGGTGAGGTGGTTTGTAGTAGAGTTGATAGGTGGTCAAAGTGGAGGTTCTTTTGTTATTATTAGTGCAGTAATGGGTAGATCGAGCGTCAGTTTTAGTGTTACTAAGAGGTCGTGATGTTATTGCTGCTTCAGGAATTTCTTGAAAAGTGTGGTCTTTATTTCCTTTTTGAATGTCCTATAGTCTGGGGTGGTCATCAGAAGGTTGGAGATTTGGTTGTCCAGTCTTGCGGCTTGAGTGGCTAGTAGGCCGTCGTGTAGTCTTGTTCTTTTTACTTCCTTGATTGGGGGGGGGGGGTATGAATGGGGAGTGCGTTTTTCTGTGTCTGGTAGTGGGTGCTTGGATGAGGCGATTGTTCAAGTATGATGGGCTGTCTCCGTGTAGGGTTTTAAATAATATGCAGTAGAATTTGAATTGGATTCTTTCTTGGATTGGAAGCCAATGTGAGTTTATGAAGGCATCCGTAATGTGGTCATGTTTTTTCAATGAGTAGATGAGTCTCAAAGCTGTATTTTGGATTGTTTGGAGTTGTCTAATCGTAGTTGCAGGGCAAGGAAGGAAGAGGATGTTGCAGTAGTCCAATATACCCAGTAATAGAGATTGTACTATAAGTTGAAATTGTGTTCTTTCAAAGAATTTTCGGACTTGTCTCAGGTTTCTCATGATTGCGAATGATTTCTGAATTGTTTTATTTATTTGCGGTTGCATAGTGCAGCATCTGTCTATGGTCATGCCAAGTAGTTTTATGGTGGTTTGGATGGGATATTTGATTGCGTTTATCTCTAAGTTGGTTGTGGTTTGGATCTTGTCATTTTCGAGAAGGATGAATTTGGTTTTGTCTTGGTTGAGTTTAAGTTTGTGATTTTTCATCCAGGTTGTGACTGTTTCAAGTGTTTGGTGAAGTTTGTCTGTGGGGTATAGGGATAGGGATTTTTTTAACCATCAGAATTTTCTAATACTACAGTACTACTAAACATTTATATGGTGCTACTACACCATATATATAGTTCTGTATGCATTATATGCAAATACTTTCTCTGCCCCTAGTGGGCTCACAGGACCTGATTCTATAAATGGCCCCTAGGTTAGACACTGCTAGGCACCCTACTCATGGACACCTAGCGATGCCTGACTAAAATTGCCACGCAACTGAATTCTTTTTTAATGGGTTAAATGGTGAGGTCAGAGGAAAAGAATAGGAGTTGCTGTTAGGCGTTGTTAAATTAGGCCAGGTAAAACCTTGGCTTAATAGACAGGTACCTATCACAGTGTTGATAAGTGTGATTCTATAAGCAGAACCTAGCGGTTGATTGACAACTGTGCCAACAAGTTAGGCACTGTTTATGGAATCACACCCATAATCTAAAGTGGTTTTTGTTTCTTGTATCTGAGGCAGTGGAGAGTTAAATGACTTGCCCAAGGTCCTACAGTGGGAAATGAACCCAATTCACAAGGATCAAAGCCTGCTGTACTAATCATTAGGCTACTCCTCAGCTCCATTAAGGTATAGTGTTCTGTCCCCACTTTATGTGGGCATTTGCTCAGTTTCTTATATAAGAACAAGTTTACGTGTTTATGTTAAGATGTATAAGTAAGGTGTGCTCTGTGGACTTAAATCCCCAAAGGGCTTTGCTTCTTCCAGAGAGCTAGGCTGCATCCATAGAGCTTAAGACTGTCCTTCTTTTTCAGTCTGAGAGAGAACAGTTGCCATGTTTGTGGACCGCATGGTTGTATGAGAACCTGAGACTAGCATTGTTCCTCTACCAGCTTTCACCATTATTTCTAACAATCTAACACAGCTTAGTTTTATATCTAAGACAGGAGAACAGCATTACTTCTACAATGTGTGGACACACTCCCAGCTCTCTTTTTGAATAGGAGGGGCTGGTAGAGTAACAAGATTCTGTGACAAAGTTAATCTGCCATAAAGTCATCAATTGTAAGTGTTCATTATTTACTTCATGTTATTAAAGAAAGCTGTTCAAGAAATACAGAGGCTGGTAGGTAACACTAAGATTACAGAAGTAATGGTTAACTGAATAGGAGCTTCACACAATTGCCAATATAATTCAAGAGTGAGTTCAACAGTGTTTGGCTATTCAGAGGAGTCCTGTTCAGGGAAGCTATAAACTGTTTAGTAAGCTATAGTCAGCATATACTGCTTCATTTATTATGTAGCACAGATGAAAATATACCATCTACCATCTGCAAACTATGGTGACACCAAGATTTACTTTAGTCTGTTGTTAAAGGACTTTATGTCTTAGAATTAGCACAGCTATAGATACCAATGGTCTCCTCTACTGTGTGATCCTCTAATATGTTTCCTTGTGTAGGGGAACCCACAAGATATACTCACACATATATGCACATTCCAACGTATGGCACTCGTATCCGCCTTCCTAGAAACCACTGTGTAGTCTGGAACAAGGAGTGCAATTTGTTGAAAAACAAGAACTGACAGATTTGCAGAATGAGTGTGTTTTAATTAAAAAGTTGGAGCAGTTGAAGAAAAGAAAAGACGCTGCCTGTGGGCAGCTTTAATTTATATGCCAACAGGTTAGTCACGGGCTTGCTAGGATAATTACACTGCTATTCAACAACAAGCGATTGTAATGACATCCGTACTACACACGACCCCCCAAACATTATTCCCGTCAGCAAATGTCATTTATATACCTGCCAAGTTATTTTGCACCCAAACTCAAATCCTTAAGGTAGGCAGTTTGCTGCCCTATGGATTGTCTTGTATGATAACTATACTCTATGCAATAAATATTAGTTTAAATATTATCAGTTTGCAAGGTTCAAGTGCCTACAGCAGGATCCTACAAGAGACTGATACAGTAAATGGAAAATAAATAAATAATAGGATTCTCCCTAAGGCAGAAAATGGAACAGCTGAGACATTTGAGCTCTATTACAAAATGAAGGTAGAAGACAAAATTGGCAGGGGTAGGCCTGTTTATTTATGCTACCTGGCACCTTAATGAGGACAGGAACAGCCAGGGAACCTAAAAGGAAACGAGAATTAGATTTAACTCACTTCTTTTCAAGTTTCAAGGTTATTAAAAAATGTGATATTCCACCCAGGCACAGTTCAAGGCGGTGTACAATTAAAATAAAAACATAAAAAAGTGACATAAATGTATGCATAATTCATGGAAATAAGCACAAATAGATAGAATATATCACTCACAAAGTCAGTAAATAGGGAAGGCAGGGATAAAGTTCCAATAATGTTAAAGAAACTGGGGAAGGGAAAAACATGAGAGGGGGAGGGGAAATCAAAAACAAAAACAAGAAAGGAACGTCCTTATAAGGACGATCATAGTCTATATGCCTCTTTGAACAAGAAAAGATTTCAGTTGAGACTTGTAAGTATCTCAAGATGGGATCTCTCTCAGAAAATTTGGAATGGAATTCCATAATGATGGGGCAGTCAATGAGGCCCTCTTTTACAAAGGCGTGGATTTAGTGCGCGCTAAATCAATGCATGCGCTAACCGCTAACGCATCCATAGGATAACATGTGCACGTTAGCATTTAGCGTGTGTTTAGCAAGCGCTAAAAAGCTTAGCGCACCTTTGTAAAAGAGGGGATGAGAGAATGTTCAAACGGTGTTTAAAGGAGGGAACGAAAAACAGATGTTGGGAAAATGATCGAAGGGATCGCTGGGAAGAGTAAATAACTTAAGCCAAGTCATATTCAGGTACAGTAGGTATTTTCCTGTCCCCAGTGGACTTACAATCTAAAGATCCCTTTTACTAAGGTGCAGCGCAATCTGGGCTTAGCGTATCCTAATGCAGGATTTTTTTTAATGAGCTACCCTGGATTTACTGCGGCATTAAATTCAGGCATTTTCTTTTTCTTTTTTGCAGGTCATGTACTAATGTCCCCATAAGTGCTCGGCACCTACTAATACTACTACTATTAATTATTTCTATAGTGCTACCAGACGCATGCAGCGCTGTACAGAGTCACAAAGAGTAAGAAAACAGTCCCTGCTCAAAAGAGCTTACAATCTAAATAGGCAAGACAGACAAACAAGATGTCATGGATACAGTTAAGGGGAACGGTTATTCAGTAGGCTGGGTTGGAGGGCAGAGGGGAGTACAGTACAATCAAGCCATTGTGACATCACTGATGAGGTTGGCTCTTATTGGTGGAATGAGGCATTATGACATCACAATTTCCCAAAGACTGAAACTCTTCACACTACTAATTATTTCTATAGCGCTACCAGACATACACACTGCTGTACAGAGTCACAAAGAAGACAGTCCCTGCTCAAAAGAGCTTACAATCTAAACAGCCAAGACAGACAAACAGGATGTCATGGATACAGTTAAGGGGAACAGTTAATCAGCTGGCTGGGTTGGAGGGCAGAGGAGTAGGGTTAAGGAACGAAAGCTATATCAAAAAGTTGGGTTTTCAGTCTGCTTTAAAACAAGGGAAGGGAAGGGGCATGATGGACAAACTCGGGTAATTTATTCCAGGCATAGGGGGCAGCTAGATGAAAGGAACGAAGTCTGGAATTGGCAGGGGAGGAGAAGGGTACATTTAAGAATGGCTTATCTGAGGAACAGAGTTCTCTGGGAGGTGTATAAGGAGAGAGAAGTGAAGAGAGATATTGAGGGGCAGCAGTAAGATCTTGAACTGTATACGATGGCAGATAGGGAGCCAGTAAAGTGATTTAAGGAGAGGGGTGACATGAATGTAGTGAGCTTAGTAGAAGATGAGTCGCGTAGCAGAGTTTTGCACAGGTTACAAGGGGGAAAGGCAACACTATAAGAAAATTATGTGGGAGCACTACCGCCTTCTATTTAGGAGGTGTTAAGTGCTCCTGTGTTAATCCAGTGTTTTCCAGTTAGCACATGGTAATCCTAACACGCTCGCTGGATAATGCAGGAATGCCCACTCTTCGCCCATGACACGCCCGCTCGAGAAATATTTGTTAAAAATAGTTAATGCATGTTTAATGCGCTCAGGGAGGGAAATTATGGCAAAATGCTTTAATGTGTTTTGCTGTAAGCCTTTTCTCGTGCACTAACTGTGAATTACAGTTTAATGCCCTTTAGTTAAAGGGCCCCTAAGTTTGTATCTGAGGCTATGTAGGTTTAAGGAGGCTAAGAGGGACATCTAACCAAAAAATGCTGAACAGAACGGACTAACCATACAGGCATCTGGGCAGTGCCTGAGGGCCCAGAGCAGTTGGGGGGGGCTAGCGCTTCCCACCAGCTGTCTGCTGCTGAGCTCATAGCCTGATCTTAACTAGTTCTGCTCCCTTCTAATGTAACTTCCTACTTTGGCAAGGACAGGAAGCAGCAGAAAGCGAGCTGTGAACTTAGTGTCAGACAGCTGAAGGGAACTGCTGCTGCTACAGCCTGCAACAAGTATGAGGAGGCCCAAAAAGCCTTATTGCTCTGGTGGTGGTGATGGGGAGGGCAGGAACCTTATTGTCTAGGGCAGTGTTTCTCAACACGTGGTACGCGTACCCTTGGGGGTACTTGGGCTTCCTGTGGGGGGTATGTGGCCTGGCCACCAGGGATTCCTCCCTGCCTGCCCCCCGCTGAAGCTGCCACTGCTAGGGATCCCTCACTGCCACCTGCTGGAGCAGACACGTTCCATCCCCCCTCAGCAGCAACTCTGCACAGGGATGGGCCACAGCGCATGCAGCGACTCACATGCTGCATGCAGACAGCCCACAAGCCTTCCTCCTGACATCATTTCTGAGATCGGAGAGAAGGTTCCGGGCCAGCCAATTACTGCCTGGCTGGCCCAGAACCTTTTCTCCGACGTCAGAATTGACGTTGGTGGGAAGGCTTGTGAGACAGCCATGTGCAGCGTGAATCTCGTCCCTGTGCAGAGTTTTTGGGGGTGGGGATGGAGCATGTCGGCTCCGGCTTGGTGGCAGATTCATTTATGGGGGTGGGGGTGGTACAGTGGATGGGCAGACAGGAAGGCATCCCTTGCAGCAGCAGCGGCGGCTTCGGCTTCAGCTTCAGCGGGCAGCAGGCAGGGATCCCCAGCGGCTTGTGTGGATGGATCAACTTTGGGGAGGAGGGGGAAAAGCCTCAACACATGGGGGCACTAACTTGGACTATAGGAGGAAGGGAATAAAAAGAGAGAGAGGAGTGAGATAGAGATGCATGGGAAACAGAAGGATGAGAGGGAGAAATGTTGGATATGGTGGTGGAGAGGGAACAGAGGGGCAGATTGAAGGGGATGAAGGGAGGAGGAATATTGGACATAGTGATGGAGGGAGAGATGTGGCATTGTTCTGGAGAGGGGTGATAGAAGGAGAAATGGGCATAGGGCTGGTGGCAGTGGTGAAAAATGCTGCACATGCTCCAGGGGATAAGAGAGGGAGAAATGTTGGATGTGGCAGTAGAGGGGATTGGAAAGATGCCTGGATCTCTCAAGACAGATGGACAGTGAGAGAGAGAAAGGGAGACTTGTTGCCAATAGGGATGGAGGAGAGAGGAAGAAAAGTTGGACTCATGGAGGGACAGAGAGAGAGAGAGAGAGATGTTGGTTGGGGAATGGAGTGGGGTCCGGAGGTGAGGAAATGCAACCAGACACTATTGGAAATGCCACCAGATACTCATGAAATCACCAGACAACAAAGGTAGGAAAAATAATTTTATTTTCAACTAGCTGATGCTCCGGCGTTGCACGGGTATTTAATTATAGCAATAACACTGTAAATGGATTCAAATAAAGATACTTTATAGTGGTGAATGAAATTATTTTTTTACAGCTTTATAAAAAGTACAATATTCAAATTATAAAGTGAAATATTTGACAAAATGAATACAATACAACTAACACAAAACTTGATTATAAACAACATTTTTAGTTTCACCTCCAGGAGCAAGAACATATACATTCTTGGGTGAACCCACCCTTGAGCAAGCAACATAGAGTTGTCCATGGGAAAAACAGGGGGATCTTAAATCCACTCCACAGTATGTAATAGTCTGTCCTTGTGATTTGTTGATTGTGATAGAGAATGCAAGTCTCACTGGAATTTGCAATCTCTTAAACTGAAAAGGAAGATCTGTTGGAATAAGTGGTATCCGCGGGATAAATACGGTTTCACCTTGTCCCTTTCCGGTTAAGATAGTCGCTTCAATTACATTGGCCAGTAACCTCTTTACACAAAGCCTTGTGCCATTGCAAAGTTTTGGTGGGTCAAGGTTGCTAAGTAAAATAACTGGAGATCCCACAGCTTTTTACATTTTTTCCATTGACTTGAATGGGTGAAATCAGATTTTCTGTTTGTAGCTCCACCCACGTGTGCAGGTGGGACGCGAGACCCCCAGAACATATCACCCCAGGTAGTGAGGGATCTGCATACCAAGTTTCTTTCAAATCGGTCCCACAGCTTTTTACATATTTTCCATTGACTTGAATGGGTGAAATCAGATTTTCTGTTTGTAGCTCCGCCCACGTGTGCAGGTGGGCCGCGAGACCCCCAGAACATATCACCCCAGGTAGTGAGAGATCTGCATACCAATTTTCGTTCAAATCGGTCCCACAGCTTTTTACATTTTTTCCATTGACTTGAATGGGTGAAATCTGATTTTCTGTTTGTAGCTCCGCCCACATGTGCAGGTGGGCCGCGAGACCCCCAGAACATATCACCCCAGGTAGTGAGGGATCTGCATTCCAAGTTTCGTTCAAATCGGTCAAGCCGTTTTTGCGTGATCGAGGCACATACACACACACATACATACACACATACCTCCGATTTTATATATATAGATTTAGGGGTAAATTCTCTATTACTGCGTTTAACTTAGGCGTGCTTTGGACGTCCGATATAAGTGAATAATTACGGAGTTAATGTTAATTGGAAAATAAACGACACATAGACGTCCCTAAGAGGTAGTTGACGGACTGACGTCTACAGAAAGCATAGTCCCGTCTCCAGCTCTGGACGTGGGCGTTCCGTGGGCGTTCCATGGGCGTGCCAAATGGGGACGCTAGATAGGCGCTACCTGAGCGACCGCCTGCGTCTAAATATCGTGTATTATGTAGACGTAAGAAACCCTGGTCTAACTTGGATTTCAATGCCGTTTCAACTTTCGTAATTGCGGCTCTTTGTTAGACACGAGGCAGACGTTCGCTGTGTTTTTTCATCAATAATTCCAATAGTGAGTTTGAATAGGTAATTTTCATCTTTTCTCTGTCCTAATAAATATAATGTCAATGGAGCACATTATATTGCATGGATAACAAACCACCTTTCTGCCCGAACAATAATATAATTTACACATGGCTTTTACATCCCCCTTTTTTTTCTCAACAAACAGCACTGCAGTCGGCTCTCTTTTGAAAGCAAAGAAAAAACAGCACACATTATCAGCACTTAAAAAGAGAATAAACAGATACACACCTTAACATTCAAGCTTCCCTCATTGCAAAATGGAGGTCTTCAGTTGCACAAAACTGACCTCATCTATCTGTACCTTCAAAGTAGTATGCCACAATTAAAAGATGTGCTGGGTGTAGAACTCACAACCTCTGGATGTTAGGAGCACAGGCTGGCTCCTAACACATAGAGCTACAGCTGCTTCTACTTAGGTCCATCTCACCACCCTTTCATATCATACTTGACTGAGCTGTCTATGCTCATTAGCTATCATAGGATGAACTCAAATAAGTTTAAGCAAAGGAATGCCTAAAGATTTGGAAGGTTTTCAAGTAGAAAACAAATATCAAATATGTATTAAAGAATTGCAGCACAAATGACGCTGATCGGTAAGGGCAAAAAAACACCACTTTTCCGGGTATGACGCCTAAACGGAACAGATTACTTACAGTCATATATCCATTAGTACAGTGCTTAGAATGAAGATTAGCGTGTGAGAAAAATGGAGCTCCACCTCACATGCATTCAAGCACACTTGGGAATATGGGTTTGGGGCTCAGTGATGAGAGGAAACCTTTCCTCTGACAGCAAGATGACATTTGTGGATCGCCTGGTTAATGTGCTCTCATCACTGCTTAGGATGTCCGAGCCATGGTAAGTTGAAAATAGGTTTGCCTGGAAAGGGAAATGTGCACCTTACAAATGGCAAAGTCCACCATGTAGACCCTGTTATAAGAGCTAATAGGAAAAAACTAGGACCTTATTAAAATGAGCAAAGGTGGGAGTCGAACTGGGGAGTTTTAGAGGTCAGAGCTCAGAACAGGAGCATTACCATGTTGACCTAGAAATGCTTTCTTGTGCTTATAGCAGTTTGGTGAGACAAAACACTGCAGTTGTATATTATTGTTTCTTCACCATTTCAGAAATGTATACTTTACCATGATAAAAACTAACAAAGTATGCCATGTTTAAATGGAGAAATATAAGATGAGTTGAACTCAAATTCTTAGCATGGAAGGGGGAAAAGTTTATTTTTCTGCTACACAGCAAAGTTGTACAGTAATGTTATATTCAACTCCAATAAGAAGTGGAAAGCATCATCAAAGTGCACCTGGAAGGTAGATATGCCACAAGTAAAATACAGGCTGGGATTTGAACCCTCAAAGCCCGGAAGATTGGTAGAGAGTGCCTTTCCTCACTGACCTACAGCACCTTTTGCTCCAATGTCTCTGGCTCCCTTGTCATATCATATCTTAGTGAAGTGCTAAAGGAAAAGGAGTTTAGCTACAATGTCATAGTAGGCTGAGACAAAAGAGTGGTAGCTCAATGGTTAAAAGCGCTGCTTTTATTGAGCCCCAAACCCATATTCCCAAGTGTGCTTGAATGCATGTGAGGTGGAGCTCCATTTTTCTCACACGCTAATCTTCATTCTAAGCACTGTACTAATGGATATATGACTGTAAGTAATCTGTTCCGTTTAGGCGTCATACCTGGAAAAGTGGTGTTTTTTTGCCCTTACCGATCAGCGTCATTTGTGCTGCAATTCTTTAATACATATTTGATATTTGTTTTCTACTTGAAAACCTTCCAAATCTTTAGGCATTCCTTTGCTTAAACTTATTTGAGTTCATCCTGATATGATAGCTAATGAGCATAGACAGCTCAGTCAAGTATGATATGAAAGGGTGGTGAGATGGACCTAAGTAGAAGCAGCTGTAGCTCTATGTGTTAGGAGCCAGCCTGTGCTCCTAACATCCAGAGGTTGTGAGTTCTACACCCAGCACATCTTTTAATTGTGGCATACTGCTTTGAAGGTGCAGATTGATGAGGTCACAATGAGGTCAGTTTTGTGCAACTGAAGACCTCCATTTTGCAATGAGGGAAGCTTGAATGTTAAGGTGTGTATCTGTTTATTCTCTTTTTAAGTGCTGATAATGTGTGCTGATTTTTCTTTGCTTTCAAAAGAGAGCCGATTGCAGTGCTGTTTGTTGTTCACTTTTGTTTCCTTGCATCCTAACAGTTCTCAGAAGTGGAGAATTTGCTGTTTCTCCTCAGCATTCTCCAGCCACAGGTGCATGAGATGCTTTCATTTACTCCTAACTACAAGCCATTCTAGTAGGAATGTGTTTCTTTTGATGCAATATAGGCATTGGCCAACAGCTATGAGTTAAATCAAACTTCAGAGGGCTTGGACAGGTGTTGAAGAATGATCCAGTTAGGGGGGGATGTTTTTGGTGGGGGAGGGTGTTCAGCATGAGAGAGAACAGGTTGCATTAAATATTAGACAATGGCTGCACATAATAAAAGCTGAAGCAAAATATTGATATGTAAAGGCAAGGCTAAAGAGTTACCAGGTGTCCTGGCTGAGAAATGAATATAAACTATTTGCTAACCTTACTCAAGACTTGAACCCCCTGATGTATGGAAGATGAAAAAGCAATGCCTTAAGGCATAGAGCTATAGAGGTAACTTTGTTTAGAATATAGAGCTTCGTATCAAAGCTTAGAGATGTGAAGGAAATGACTACAACGTCACTACAGCTGTATATGGCAAAACGACATCCAATGCACATCCAATTAGATTTGAATCCTAACGGTTCCTATGACGTCAGACGCTAATTAGGCGTGCTTTAGTATATAGAAAACTTTGGCACAGCCATTTTTCCTATGTAAGACCCCCTCATGTGAGTTGGTGTTTGTGGTGTTCCGTTTCCTCAATGATGAAACTTTGTGCTATGACTTGGCTGTTCTCCTTTATACTCCCTTCTGCCTTTGACACTCCTCCCCACCTCCATTATCTGTATTTCTTTAGTTTATGGATTTTTCTGGGTGTTGGTGTGAGGGATTGTTGAGGACTTAGGTTTTGTGTTAAATGTGGAGGAGAATCAATTGTTAGGGAAAAGAAGGGGCCAGGCCAGGTTACACACAGATGCCCACACCCACCACTCTCCCAGCTTTCATAATGTCATGGTCTGCCCCACCTCCATTTTCCATATCTGCAACTCTTCATGCAAGAAATTTGATTTCCGTTTTGGAGCTATGTTGTAAGGTGAAGACATCTTTTCAGGCTACTTATAGAACACGTTCAAACACACCCCCATAGGACAGCCAATGAGGTGTGATGGGCGTGGTTAGGAAGCGGGACAAGCAAACGCGCCCGAACGGCGCCCAATAGGCATTGAGAAAGTTTTCCCGCCCTACTGACATCAGACGCTACATAGGCGTGCATGGGTATAAGAAGGTCCAGGTGAGTAGTGTTTCCTTTCTATTCTGTCCTATTGCTTATGCAGATGTTTGAGACTTTACTCTGTCTTAGTCTTTTACATTTTTTTTCCCATTTCTCTCTATTCCACAGAGCCATTAACAAGCTACATGTCATTCTAATATGTTGTTTTATCTTTTCTAGAAGCAGCTCAGATAGTAAGTCCAGGTGAGAATGATATTTTGTAAGCTACTTAGGTGTCCTTATGATAGACCTAAAGAAACCAACCAGCAAAAACTGACTTCTCTTTATGGGCTTTCATTGTGTGCTATTGTTTATAATAGTTATTTTATTTCTGATATCTCTTACTCTCCATTCCACAGGGCTGACAAAAATGACTGAGAAGACTGATAAAGACCATGCTGGTAGAAATTTTGCTGGTAGAAATATGGATATGTAAGTAAAATGGATGTGTTCATACATCTGAGAGGGTTTACTCATAGAGCTAAAGTTAATTCTTTGTAGAATCAAATTACAGGCAAGTTAAAATCAGGTGAGGAATGGTTCTGTGTACTAACTCATTGATAAGAATAGGTCGGGTGTGTTGGGGGGGGGGGAAACACTGCCATTCAGTGGACATCCAATCAGTGTACATGGTTCAGGTGGAAAACTCCTAATGAGTGGCTAATGGCTGCCATTTTTAATAAGGAGTCTAAAGGTAGCAGCTCTGTTAGCAGCTCTGTTACTTCTAGGTGTGTGTTCTGCCACAACTTCAGTGTTTAATTTTGGAGACATAGGTCTTTGTTAACAGTTTCTCTCTATTCTTCATTTCAGGTTAACTCTGCTCATCACCTATGTGTTTGCCAGAGAGAGACCAGACAAGCAGCTCAGCACACCAGCTTGCACCTAGCCAAACAGTTGTAGGTGAGAATAATATATGGTAACCTTTATTTGCTTACTCTACTATTCTTCACTTGAGTCACTCTTCTGATGAGTGAAATAAATGTTTCACACTTCTATTGTTCTCTTCACACAGGTATCCTTGATGACTTTCAGGAACAATAGTAAATTGATAATGTTGGCCTCATAGAACACCATGGCACGCATTCCTGCTGTTATATGCACACAAACTTTTTGTTTTCAGTTAGTCTATTCCCTCACATGAGTTCTAAACAGTAGCAGTGGAGGATTACAGGTGATATTAACCCACACCATCAGCGAGTTAAGGCTATTGCTTTAACAACTATACCACGGTGACATCTAAGCAGCTCAACATAAATGAGGTTAACACATTGCTTCAGGGAAGGGAGAACAGATATGGACCTTGGGGGTTGAACCCCCTGTTTGTGAACCTTGTGTAAACCAGCTTCTTCTCTTTTCTGTTTTCAGGCAACTATAGTTGTTCCTGCAGTATTGTCAGATGGAGTTTTGTATTACTGAGAGCAGTGCAGATGTGAGCATCTTTGTGGTTTCCACACCTGCTTAACCAAAATAGTGCAGCTCAAGAACCAGGAGGATAGATTGAGGTATCTGGCCTTTACTTCCATCACCTGCAGTGAAAGGAAGAAAAACCCACATGTCTCATTTGGATTCTCCTGGTGTGGAGCCAACTCTTACTAGCAGTAACCCTATTCCTCAACAACAAATCTACCACAGTGACTTATATTCTCTTCCTTATGTAGCCATTTACTTTGGAACAGGGACTGGCTTACTTTGCACATCATAGCTGAGATGTCGTCATCTACCTACAGTTGCATATACCCTTGCTTCTTTCCTAGATTCTGCAATGATTTGACATCAGAGTGGTTAGCAGGTAATAGAATGAATGACAGACCCCAATAAAGATTGTCAAACTTTCTATATGTCACCTTGTTGTTATATTGAAAAGGGCCCATTCAGCAGTCCCTACTGAACCCCTATCTACCTTGGACTCTGTCCACTAAACTGCTGATGCTACAAGGTTAAAACCACACAGGAAAGTTTAAACTATAAACAATTTTTTTATTCAAATATAAAATTTTTAAAAATTTAAACTTTTGAAAAAAATAACTATTTACATAACACATAACACAGGGAAAGAGGGTGGGTGCCCCCCCAAGAGCAGCTTGAGCTACCTCAGGCGAGGGGGGCGGAAGAGGTGCAGTTATTGAGAGGGTGTATGGCTGCTGGCACCATGCCCTCTTTCGGCTACCAGACGCAAGAGGGCATGTTCCATCCTCTCAACACACCCTCTCAATATCTGCACCTCTTCCAAGAGGGCAGAGTAGGGCTCTATCTCCCTGACCGCCCCCTCCTGAGGCTGGTTGGGCTGCTCCTGGGGGGGAACAGCAAGGAAAGGGGGTGGGATGGGAACAGGAAGGGCAGGAGAGTGAGGGGAAGGGCTATGGGTAGGGGAAGGGGAAGGTCCAACAGGGGATGGTGGTGGGGGTCCTGGAGGTAGTGGTGGGGCAGGCGGTGGGGGTCCAGGGGGCAGTGGTGGGGCAGGCGGTCCAGGGGGCAGTGGTGGGACAGGCGGTGGAGGTCCAGGGGGCAGTGGTGGGGCAGGCGGTGTGGGTGGCTCAGCAATCTGCCATGGGGAATCTTCCTCTTCTTCCCCCTCCTCCTCCTCCGCCGATGACCATGGCGGAGCCCCCTCCCTCACTTCCGGGGCCCAGGGTGGGGTCATGGGTGCCACCTCCTGAGGGGGTGCCTGCGCTGCTGCTTGACAAGAGAGAAATAGGATACAGTCAGATATGTCCACAACACTTTTGAACATGACATTGTTTACTACGTTATTTTCTTCAAATGCTAATAACAGGATGCAAAGCACCTACTCCACTGTAAACATCAAAATGTAGCGTAAGTAAGTGAAGCAAGTAGAACACCATAAAGCCATTGTGACATGATATCACAATAGCAGCTTTACTGCAGATTTTATGATTATGAATGGTTTACAGCTACTCAAGCATTTTCATCTATTTATTCTGGTAGGCTGATCACAAAGAAACACACGCTGGACTCATTACTCACCGGCTTCAGCGCACAATTCCTCCCTCACCCCCTCAAGGAAGGCCCGCTCCTGGCGCCTCAGCAGCCGCCCCCTTTTCCTGAGATCCTCAACCTGGATAATAGAGAGAGAGAGAAAGAACAGAGAGGGAGGGATATGATGAGTGCCATCTAGCACTGTGGCATAACATGTTTACTTAAGTATTGACCTCTATAAGCACATAAAAATGGAGTATGCTGCCCTCCAAGAGCCCCTATCCGCTTTGCTGCCTGCCTCCACCCCCTTCTGCCACATGTTTTACATGAATGTATTCACGTACTCCAGCATTTTCCCCTTTCTGTGCTGGAGGCATCGCTATCTCTCTACTGTACCTGGGACAGTGTGTGTGTGTGTGGGGGGGGGGGGGTTGAGGTGACATGGCCAGCATTACAAGGAGGAGTGTGGGATTGAACTCACAACCCCAGGGTGCTGAAGCTGTAGCCTATCAGCACTGCCCCACATTACAGCATGTCCTGGTGAGCTTACAATCATGCAGCAGGGGCAATAAAATAGTTTGGTCAGAAGGAGCAGCGTGGCTTGAAACCCCTGACGTCAGGGTACTGACGCTGTTACTTTAAACGTCATGCCACTATCTCCCTAGACCAGCAGATTGATACAGGAAAGTTGTAGGTATTTGAAATGACATAGCAGCACTTTAATATATTTGTTTTCCTTTGGCAAAGTTGATTTCAAGATGTTTCTATTACAAATGCGATGTTCATGACCCAAAAATTAGTTGTGTGCATGTTGTGAATGGAATAGATGCCTTATAGGAGCTGAATTTGTCATTTAAAATCCTACTACTGCTCCTTTGGGATGTGCTTTAATTTCAGTATTCAATGTAAAAGATTTATTATGCACAATTGTAGTTTTTAAAAGGAATCAAGATTTACCCACAATAACATGACCAATTTGATTGAGACAGGTTTCCATCATCATTACATGATTATTTGTGAGGGCCTGACTTGGAATACTTACTTCCCTGGGACATGAGGCTCTTCTGTTATACCGCCGGGTCAAGCGGGTCCAGGAGTTCCTGAACTGCAAGTATGACCTGCGATGGCCTGCCACTCTAAAAGTGGTGCTCATGTACCAAAAAGAGCCTGGCCAGCAGCCTGGAGTCCTCTGTTGAGAAATTTGGCTGTCTCCTGGCAGCCATTTTAGGAGAAATAACTGCGTATGAAGAACGGGCGATTCTATGACGTCACAACGCAAAAAAACGCAATGACGTTTTTGTGCCGCTTGGGCGTGCTTGCAGCGGCCACTCCGCGCTACATCAACACTGTTGATTATATCCTAAACCACGCCGATATCGCTGTTATACAAAAAAGTATAACAGAACGCTTAGAAGCTTACCATGTAAACCTAATGAAACTTCACCTCCCCCAAACACTATGACAAGTTATAAATTAAATAAATAAAGATTGGGAAGTGAGGTTCACATATTTTAGCTTAGCTATGCATGTTTGGGTGGGTGGAAAAAAAAAAAGAATATTATGTCTTTGGTAACCTTAGTCAGGACTTGAACCCCTGACCTTTGGAAGATACATGCAGTGCTTTTAAGCACTGAGCTATGTTGGGGATTTGGGAATGGGAGTCTCCAGAAATGACTTTAGGTACAAGCTTAGAAGCTTACCATGTAAACCTAATGAAATTTCACCTCCCCCCATGTATTTAGGTTCACACGATCTACATTTGAACAAACACAATGACAAGTTATAAATTAAATAAATGAAGATTGGGAAATGAGGTTCACATATTTTAGCTTAGCTATGCATGTTTGGGTGGGTGGAAAAAAAAAAAGAATATTATGTCTTTGATAACCTTAGTCAGGACTTGAACCCCTGACCTTTGGAAGATACATGCAATGCTTTTAAGCACTGAGCTATGTTGGGGACTTGGGAATGGGAGTCTCCAGAAATGGCTTTAGGTACAAGCTTTGACAAGGGGTAATCATTGCAAGTATCTACAGGTGATCTGAGAACACCCAATGAACGTCCAAAACGATTTCAAAATTCTAACGGCTTCTATGACATCAGATGCTACTTTATGGTTAGGGTTAGGGCTATAGTTAAGTAGCTCGGTAGCTCAGTGAGTAAACGTGCTGTACCAATCATCCATAGGTTGTGAGTTCAACTTCCGGCTTGTCTTTTACTTGATTATAACATGAGGGGTTTATGTTGCAGGAGTGTGTTGTTGGGGTGTTGCAGGGGTGTCTAGGATGACAGAGAATAGTCACTTGCATTTTCAACAATGCATTTGAATTTCTTAAGATGAAACCTTAGTGAGCCGGAGGAGGAAGGTCACCGCAGCCTCGCGCCAGATGAAAAGGTTAATTTTTTAGGGACTGTGTAAGCTGATCTGGGACAGTCTTCAGCGACTCGGAGCCCTCCTCCCGGCTGGGCAGAAGGAGGAGGCTTTGGCGGTGGTGGTTTTGGTGGTGAGTGAGGGCGGGAGGGGGGAGTCGCCTGGCTGCTGCATCTGCACTCCTGCTGGCCACAGACCTACTGATCACAGAGCAGAGATCACAGAAGCACGCAGGTATGTGCGCATGCGCGGCTAGGGTTTTATTATATAGGATATACACCTATCGCATCTCATTTTCATCACAAACACATTAGCAAGACTATACACAATACATTACAAAGTTGAGCTTGGGTTTGATAAAATAAACAGCATAATTTTGACTCTGTATTACATTCATTGAACCATACTTAAGAATATGGGTATTGCATCCGTGACAACGGTGCTTTACACCATTGAGCTACCAGTCTTTTGCCTCAATTTACTGTGATATGATAGCTAAGTAGAGTATACTTTAGCACATCACTAAGGTATGCTATGACAGGGGAACCAGAGACACAGGTGTAGGTCAGTGAGTAAAAGCACTATATCGATCATCTGTAGGTTGTGAGTTCAACTCCCGGCTTGTCTTTTACTTGTGGCATATCTACCTTCCAGGTGCACCTTGATGATGTCACAATGAGGTCAGCATTGTGCTGCTGGCTACTTCCTCTTCCTGTGAACTAGAAGCCACATTCAGGTCTAATCTGTGTTTTGATTCTGTTTCTAAGTTGGGCCAGTGTAAGTTATGGGATTTACCTTTGTTCTGAAGAATGAGCTGATTGTTGCAATGTTTTAAGACCAGGAGAGTGTTCTTTCGAGCAAGATATCACTTCTAAACTATCCTCTCTGAAATAATGTCTCTGGGAAATTGAGAGAAAGCTTATTGGATGACTTAGGGTGCCTTTCCTGCCAGTCTTTGTGGAACTTAAACGAAGTTTATAAGAAGTCTATATGGTGTTCAAAGTCCTATACTTTCCACTTCTAATAGGAGGTGAGTATGCCATTTCTGTACAGCTTTCTGTGTAGCATACATCTACCGGTTCCCACCTTCCATACTGATAATGTAAGTTCAACACCCACTCGGTACATTTTATCTTCTAGTTCTCCTTTGAAACATAACATATTTTTTTTCCTTGTATTAATGGTAAACTGTACAATTCTGATATCATAAGTACATAAGTACATAAGTAGTCGCCTCCGCCGGGGCAGACCAGAGGTCCATCCAGCCCAGCGGTCCGCTCACGCGGCGGCCCATCAGGCATATTGCCTGGTCAGCGGTCCCTGACTAATTTTATGCCTACCTCTACACTTATCTCTAAACCTTCCACTGCTCTTATCTGTACCCCTCAATCCCTTTGTCTTCCAGGAACCTATCCAGGTCATCTTTGAAACCCTGTACTGTGCTATTTCTTATCACGGCCTCCGGAAGGGTGTTCCATGTGTCCACCACCCTCTGTGTGAAAAAGAACTTCCTTGCGTTTGTTTTAAACCTGTCCCCCTTCAATTTCATCGAGTGTCCCCTTGTTCTTGTGGTTTCTTTCAAATTGAAAAATCTGTCTTTGTCAACCTTTTCGATGCCCCTCAGAATCTTGAAGGTCTCTATCATATCTCCTCTGAGTCTCCGCTTTTCCAGGGAGAACAGCCCCAGCTTCTTCAGTCTGTCAGTGTATGTAAGGTTTTCCATACCCTTAATCAGTTTAGTTGCTCTTCTCTGGACTCCCTCAAGCATTGCCATGTCCTTTTTGAGGTACGGTGACCAGTACTGTACACAGTATTCCAGATGCGGGGCGCACCATAGCCCGGTACAGTGGCAGGATGACTTCCTTCGTTCTGGTCGAGATACCCTTCTTAATGATACCTAACATTTGGTTTGCTTTCCTCGAGGCTGTGGCGCATTGTGCCGACGCCTTCAATGTCGTGTCTACCATCACTCCCAAGTCTCTTTCCAGATTACTGACCCCTAGCATTGATCCCCCCATTTTGTAAGTGAACATCGGGTTCCTTCTCCCTATATGCATGACCTTGCATTTCCCTACATTGAAGCTCATTTGCCACTTTTTCGCCCATTCTTCCAATGTCGTAAGATCTCTTTGGAGATTCTCGCAGTCAACCGTGGTTTCAACCTTGCTGAATAGTTTGGTGTCATCTGCGAATTT
The DNA here is from genome assembly GCF_902459505.1 of Geotrypetes seraphini. Lineage (NCBI taxonomy): Eukaryota > Metazoa > Chordata > Amphibia > Gymnophiona > Dermophiidae > Geotrypetes > Geotrypetes seraphini. The sequence continues at coordinate 147,456,477 of NC_047092.1, read as the reverse complement.
GATGACCTCGCATTTTGTTCCCGCCTCCAGGTCGTCAATGAATATGTTAAACAGGAGCGGTCCCAGCACCGATCCTTGAGGAACCCCGCTCGTGACCTCTTGCCAGTCCGAGTAATGGCCCTTTACACCAACCCTCTGCTTCCTGTCTGCCAGCCAGTTTTTGATCCATCGGTGGACCTCCCCGTGCACCCCATGATTCCATAGCTTCCTGAGCAACCGCTCATGTGGTACCTTATCGAAGGCTTTCTGGAAGTCTAGGTAAATTATGTCTATGGGTTCTCCTTTGTCCACCTGGTTATTTACCCCCTCAAAGAAGTACAACAAGTTTGTGAGGCACGACCTACCCTTGCAGAACCCATGCTGGCTCGACCTTAGCTGTCCATTTTTTTCGATATGGTCACAGATGCTGTCCTTAATCAGTGCCTCCATCATCTTTCCCGGGACCGATGTGAGGCTTACCGGCCTATAGTTTCCCGGGTCGCCCCTCGAACCCTTCTTGAAGATGGGCGTGACATTAGCTATTTTCCAGTCCTCCGGGATCTCTCCAGTTTTTAGGGAGAGGTTGCATATTTGCTGAAGTGTCTCTGCTATTTCATTCCTTAATTCCTTGAGCACCCTTGGGTGAATGCCGTCCGGACCTGGCGACTTGTCGCTCTTTAGCTTGTCTATTTGCCTGAGGACATCCTCCTGGCTCACCTCTAATTGGACCAGCTTGCTATCTTGATCTCCATTTTCTATTTCCTCTGGTTCCGGAATGTTGGATGTGTCCTCCCTCGTGAAGACCGACGTAAAGAAGTCATTTAACTTGTCAGCTATTTCTTTTTCCTCCCTCACTACTCCCTTTCTATCCCCATCATCCAATGGCCCCACTTCCTCCCTCGCTGGTTGCTTTCCCTTTACGTACCTGAAGAATGATTTGAAATTTTTTGCCTCTCCTGCTAGTCTCTCTTCATATTCCCTCTTTGCTCTCCTAACCACTCGGTGGCATTCCTTCTGGCTTTCCTTGTGTTCCTTTTGGATGGCCTGCGTTTGGTCCTGTTTCCATTTTTTGAACGATGATTTCTTGTTACTGATCGCCTTTTTTACAGCTGCCGTTATCCATGCTGGGTTCTTTATTCGATTTTTCTTGCACTCTTTTCTGAACCTGGGGACGTACAGGTTCTGTGCTTCGTGCACCGTACGCTTGAGCAGGGTCCAGGCGCTTTCTACGGACTCTATCTTCCTTGTGCTGCCGTTGAGTTTCTTCCCCACCATTTTCCTCATTGCATCATAATTCCCTTTTCTGAAGTTGAGCGCTGTTGTTGTGGTTCTTTTCACCCTGGATGATCCCAGTTCTAGTCTGCACTGGATCATGTTGTGATCGCTGTTGTGATATCCTAGAGGAAAAAGATACAACACAGCAGTGTTCTCTGTTTGCCATTCCCTACCTCACTGATATTGATAGATCAACTAATATATAGTTTACAAAATGGTATACTGTGTTTTGGTTATCTTTTTCATCATCCTATACTTACAATGCTGAATGAGTGATAATAAAGAGTATAAAAAAAGTATAATCTTAAAAAAAAAAAAAAAAAAAAATCGTACCCACGTCTATCACGGGTCCATTGGAGACGTCTTAATGACGTTTCAGAAACCTGCGTCTATCTTGCGCGAAGAGGTTGTAGGGACGTCTACCGCACGCCTAAGTACCGTTTGATTGACACTTGCGTTTGCCGGACGTCTAAAGCACGCCTATGTTAGACGTACTAATAGAGAATTTACCCCTTAGTGATCAAAATGTGTCATTTTTGTGAATTTATGTCTGCTGTCTATGTTTTGCTTTATATTTGTCTATTTTTCTATAGTTGTTACTGGTTGCATATGCGAAAGTCATCTGCCTTGACCTCTTTGAAACCCCCCCTGAATATAAATGATAGTTAACATTTTCTGTGTGCACAATGTGCTTTGTGTTTTTTAAATTTGTGGTTACCATTTTGTATTAATAAGATTATATTGTGTGTATAGGATGGAAAAAAATTGCATTACATTTAGTGCTATTATTATGGGGTGGGGTCTGGAGTGGAGCTTGGGCAGGGGTACTCGGTTGGTATTTGTTGGGCTTAGGGGGTACTTGGCTTGAAGAAGTTAAGAGCCACTGTTCTATAACTGCACAAATTTTAGGAACCCCTATGATCCACCCATGCTCTTCTTTGGCCACACCTCCTTTTCAGGTTCGTGCGCAGCACTTTATAGAATGCGTCTGTCAAGTTGCACACATAACTTCTAATTCGTGCCAATTAGCGTCAGTTTTGAAGTGTTAGTTGCCAATTATCAGTGCTGATTAGGCTTGTTAAGTTGTATGTACAAATTACCTTTGTGCATCTATTTATGTGGTTCATAGTTAGTGGCGCGCAAGACACCAGTGAGCTGACAATTCAGCGCAAGAAAGAGGCGTGCTGCCGAAAGCCGCCGAAAAACATTATTTTTAAAGAGCTCCGATGGGGAGTGTGTGGGGGAACCCCCCCACTTTAATGCATAGTGTTCGCTCTGCCGTTAGGGGTGTGTGGGGGGTGCAACCCCCCACATTGTAAAGAAAACTGAATTTTTTTCTGATTTTTTTTCAGGAAAAGTTCCATTTTCTCCATAATGTGGGGGGTTGCACCCCCCACGCCCCTCCCAATGGCAGCGCGAACACTATACATTAAAGTGTGTGGGGGGGTTCCCCCCACACCCCCCATCGGAGCTCTTTATAAATAATGTTTTTCGGCGGCTTTCGGTGGCGCACTTCTTTCATGCGCTGAATTGTCAGCGCTGGATTGTCGGCGCACTGGTGTCTGGCGCGCGATTATCCCGTCACCATTTACGTACAAAAGTTAAGGTGCCATGAAATTAAGTATGCCTCCACTAGAAAGTCTTGTTTTTCAATTGCTGGACTGGTGCTTTGGAACGGTCTGTCCGGAGCAATACGTTTTTGTAACAATGTACTGCTATTTCAAAAATTACTTAAGGCTCATTTTTTTCGTCTTAGCTTTTAGCTGTCCCTCTGACATCCAATAAAATGTTTGAGAATGACTACAATTTTTTGTTGAACACAAAGCTGATTGATGTTTATGTATTGGAAAATGTATGGTAAAATTTCACCTCTACTGGATATGCTTAGGAAATAAGTGGATAATAAGTTCTTTAAATAAATAAATGTACTGAATTTAGGGGTTATTGCATAAAAGTATAGCTGAACCAGAGCAGTTCTGCCTAGGCAGACTGAGTCTGTGAGAATCGCTTCGGTTCAGCACTTTCAGACTGCTGAGTTAGCTACATGTTAGACCAGCTATGAAAAGGCAATGAAGGAACCAGAGGCAAAACTTGCTTACAAAGCTGAGACACAGATAGGTGCTTGTCTTTTTCTCGGCAAACAAACAATACCCAGAAGGCAAAGGAGCAGAGAGGCAAAAGACATGTGACAGGGAACTGTTTTTATAAGTTAAGGATGATAAGATCTTTAGTCCCTCTTCTTGATTCCAATTCCCTCAATATCCTAATTCATTCCCTTATAATATCCAAAACTGCCTACTGTTATTCACTATATAAAGGATTATACCAGAAGGATATCAGACATCTCCAACTTATTCAAAATAAGGCAATAAAAATTATCACAAACTCGAAAAAATTGATCATGTTCCTCCTTTGTTGAAGAATGCTCACTGGCTACCCATTCATCATCGTATCATCTATAAAATCGCCCTTCTTTCTTTCAAGACCCAACAGACCAATGCTCCAGCATTTAAAGATAAAATTCTCATCCCATATGATCCCCCCAGAATCCTAAGGTCTACATCTCAACACACTCTTAATGCCCCTTCACTAAAAATAATTGGATAAATTTAAGAGTACACTTCCCCCTCCCCATTCGTGGTTCCTGCACTCGCGGTTTCATATAATCACAATTTTTTCTGGGGAGGGGGAAAATAAAAAAATGTAGCAAAAATCCATCTTTTTTCCTCCCTGCCGCCTTCCCGGCCTTACCTGGTGGTCTAGAGGGCTTTCAGGGCAGGAGCGATCTTCCTACGCTCCTGCCCCGTGCAGATTGCCATGAGGAAATGGCTGCTGGAAGTTCCCGTAGTCTCTCGAAACGTCGGGAACTCCCTACAGCCATTTCCTGATGGCGATCTGCACGGGGCAGGAGTGTAGGAAGATTGTTCCTGCCCCGAAAGCCCTCTAGACCACCAGGTAAGGCCGGGAAGGCGGCAGGGAGGTGGGGGTGGGTCAGAGCCGGATAATCGCGGTTTTTCAGCATTCGCGGTCCGGCTCTGCCCGTATCCCCTGCGAATGATGAGGGAAAAGTGGGTGGAAATGTAGGTGCGTTTTATGGAACAAATACACATTTTTTAAACAACCCACCCCGCGCCGCTGCTCCCCGGTACCTTTTATTTTAGCAGTGCTGTGTCAGCAGGAGCTTTCCACGCTCCTGCCCCTCCCTCACTGAACAGCTGAAGGCAGGCATGAGCTTTTCGCACTCCTGCCTGGCCCAGCACCACTCCCTGAATGGCTGTCATCAGTTCTCGCGAGAATCATGAGGGGGGGGGAACCTTTCCTGCCTGCCACTAGACCTTCCCGCCTCTAGACTTGCCCTCTTCCAGTCTACCACTAGACCACCAGAGGGGAGACAGGGTACAGGGCAGGACGGTGGGATAGGGTACACCATTTGGTTCAGAATTTTTTTTTCTTGGTTTTTCCTCCTCTACGCTAGGTGCGTCTTATGGTCAGCTGCGTCTTATAGAGCGGAAAAATACGGTCATTACAGTTCACATGCTGAACTAGTACAGATACAAAACAATGCATAGGGATAGGGGTGGGGGGTAGAAGAACACGCTCAATGATACTCCAACCCAAATGCTAAAACAAGTGTCGTGCAGATTAAAATGTTAGCATTGCCATGTTGAATTTGGTGCTGTTGCTGGTAGGAAGGAACTCCCCCTTCCTTTCTCAGGTGGAAAATTTTAAGAGGACCATGATTGTGGTAGGTATAAGAGATTTTTCGAAAGAACTCTCTCCTTTCAAGCAGGTAAATGGAGTGGTCCATCAAACCCAGTAGCCCATTCTCACGGTGGCCAATCCAGGTCAGCAATATTCCATGCTACCGATATAGGGCAAGCAGTGGCTTCCCCAATGTCTTTCTCAAAACAGACTATGGACTTTTCCTCCAGGAACTTGTCTAAACCTTTCTTAAAACCAGCTACACTATCCGCTATTACCACATCCAAAGCTTAACTATTCTCTGAGTGAAAAAAAATTTCCTCCAATTGGTTTTAAAAGTATTTCCCTTTAACTTCATTGAGTGTCTCCTAGTCTTTGTAATTTTTGATGGAGTGAAAAATCGATCGACTTGTACCCGTTCTACTCCACTCAGGATTTTATAGACTTCAATCATATCTCCCCTCAGCTATCACTTTTCCTAACTGAAGAGCCCTAACCATTTTAGTCTTTCCTCATATGAGAACTAGACTCTTGTGCATGCTTCAAGTCGATCCACCTATATGTGAAACTAACTTATCTCTGGAATTGCTAACGTAAGATAAACTATCCGTAGGTTATAAATCCTCCTTCTGAACCAGCTAATTCAGGATGAACAACTGTAGTAGACGACTACCACTGCAGCTCGTTTTGCCTTAATTGGCTGTATCTCTTTTGTTTAATTATTATGTATGTTACCTTGTAACCCATTCTGAACTCTTTGGGGAGGATGGGATATAAAGGGGACTTTTTATTAAGGTACGCTAACCGATTTAGCATGCGCAAAATGCTAAGATTTCCATAAAATATAATGGATGCCTTAGCATTTAGCATGTGTTAAATCAGTTAGCGCGCCTTAATAAAAGGACCCCCAAATGAATTAAATAAATAAATAGTAAATAAACTGTAGCCTTCTTGCTATTCCTCTGCCTCACAGAACTAGCCCAACCTAATCGGAAAGAATATTTTCCTACAATAACCACAATCCTCACTATTTTCCCAAAAGCCAATCTTTTATTGTGGTTGCAGCAAACAGAATAATAACTTTATTCTTCTATACCGCCGTAGTCGTGAGACTTCTAGGCGAAATACAAGCCTTTATTCTTGGCATCTTCTCATAGGCTTCCTTATACACAAGTTTCAAAATAATACTTCCCCTTTCTTTACAAACAGACCATCTGGTTATTGATTTATTGCTTGTGAAGGCTATTTTCCCCAAGCCTGAGCAATTCACCTGACATGGTTTGCTTGCATGAGTCGTCAATGGAGATCCTCTCGCTGTGTATTATAATTTTTGTGTGGAAGAGCGGCAGGTGCTGGAATTTGTAGAAGGTGGTTTCTGATTTCCTGTTCAGTAATTGGCAGACGTTAAAATGAGAACGTGCAGAATGTGAGCACACTGCATTTGGGAGTGATCGAGCCTGTTTGTGGCATGGTTTTTTCATAGTAGGTCCACTGTACATGTACCTTCTAAGTACTCTCTAAAGAACAATCTCCGTTAGTTTTGCAGCCAGAGCAAGACACTGAGGATTGCCTCCATGTCCAGGCTCACTCATTATTCCATCAACTCAATATGTTGCTCCTCAGCTATTTTCTCCCGTATTTACCTGATTAGTGAGTCCAATTATTTCTCACTGTCTCTAGGACTTTGATTAAACAGTATGCCTTCCCCACTGCTTAATCAAGCCTGGCTTCTAGGGAGTATTGACAGTTGTTGTTTTTTTTTTTTTTGGTTAACTAGCAGTTTTCTTTCTTTGGTGGGATGCCATATACGAGGAAAAGCAGCTGTTCTCGAGGGATGGAAAATTAATGCAATTTTCTGAATATCACAGAGCCTCTAAAATGGAGGAATACTATTTTTTCAAACTGCATATTTAAGTATGACAAAGGTGAATAATTTGAGCATAGTTATAGTATAATTGTAGTTAATGCCAATAATCTATGGCAGTGATGGCTAACCTTTTTGAGCCCGAGTGCCCAAACTGCCGCACAAAACCAAAGAATTTCCTCAAAGTGCCAGCACGTCAATTAAACCTTAATAACAAGATTTTAGTATCTAAAAACTCTTTATAAAGTTGCCTGAACTATGTAACATCATTTTTAAAGGTTGGAATCTTTGTATTGTCAGAGAATCAATTTGATTCACAATCCTTTGGTTTTCATTTCAATTTATTGGCAATTTATAATGTTTTAATGATTTCATTCATGGGCCGAATACACACATACTTTTCTCTGTCGCCGCACTCTTTGACCAAAAGATTTGTAAGCCTGCAATCACGTCAAGGTAGACTCTTTCAGCAGCTCCCCTCCCTCCCCCTTACCTTTGTGGCCAAGTCAAAATGATCTACCAACAATAAAATTTTAAAAACACAAAGCACGCTGTATGCAGAGAAAATGTTAATTATCATTTATATTCAGCGGGTTTTCAAAGAGGTCAAGGCAGATGACTTTATGCAATGTCACCTCAGTAACAACTATACAAAAATAGACAAATATTCCCCCTCCCTTTTTACTAAACCGCGTTAGCGGTTTTTAGCGCAGAGACCTGCGCTGAATGCCCCATGCTGCTCTTGAAGCTCATAGGCTCCCTGCGCTAAAAAATGCTATTGCGGTTTAGTAAAAGGGGGCCATAGTGCAAAATATAGACAGCATATATAAATTCTCAAAACGGACACATTTTGATCACTAAATTGAAAATAAAATCATTTTCCTACCTTTGGTAATTTCATCAATCTCTGGTTGCACTTTATTCTTCTGACTGTGCATCCAATATTTCTTCCCTTTTTTCAGCCTCCTGTATGCTTCCTCTCCTCCAGACCTCATTCCCTCCCCAAACTTTTTCTTTGTTTCACCCTGCCCCCTTCTTTCTTTTTCTCTCTCTCCATACCCCCTTTCATTCTGTATGTCTGTCTTTCTCTCTCTCTCTTCGTGCCCCATTTTTCTTTGTTTCACCCAGCCCTCTTTCTTTTTTCTTTTTTCTAGCTCCCTGTCCCCCCCCTTTCTTTCTTTCTCCTTGCCCTCCCCTATGCCACCACCATTGGGAAAATGCTGCCACCGCCACTGGGGAATAGGCTACCACTGCCGCTATCGGTAACAGGCCGGCGCCGAGTTCGCCCTGCTTCTCTTCCCCGCGGGGCCGACCAACTCTCGCCACTCGACGTCAATTCTAACATCGGAGAGGACGTTCTGGGCCAGCCAGGCAGCGATTGGCTGGCCCAGAACGTCCTCTCTGACATCAGAATTGACGTGGGTGGCGAGAGTTGGTCGGCCCCACAGGGAAAAGCAGGGAGAACTTGGCACCGGCCTGTTCCCAATGGCGGCGGTGGCACTCAAGTGGCTAAAGAGACACAGTTTGCCAGCCTAGGGAGAACACTGGAGGGTGGCCAGCTGTGCACCCCCTTGGGGCGTAAAACCAGGGCAGACCGCCCCCACCCCCACCTTGGTATGCCACTGTCTGTACCTCACTCCCTCCCTATGACCAAAAATTCTCCTTTCTTCTATTCCCCGTGTACACAACCATCTCTTTCCCTCCCTTCCTCTCTCCCAAGTCCTTGCCTTCTGTGTCCAAAAACACATTCCCTCCCCCACCTCTGCATCTCTTTCCCTCCCTTCCTCTCTCCCAAGTCCATGCCTTCTGTGTCCAAAAACCCATTCCCTCCCCCACCTCAGCATCTATTTCCCTCCCTTCCTCTCTCCCAAGTCCATGCCTTCTGTGTCCAAAAACCCATTCCCTCCCCCACCTCAGCATCTCTTTCCCTCCTTTCCTCTCTCCCAAGTTCATGCCTTCTGTGTGCAAAAACCCATTCCCTCCCCCACCTCAGCATCTCTTTCCCTCCCTTCCTCTCTCCCAAGTTCATGCCTTGGTCCAAAACGCACTCCCTCCCCCTTTTGTGTTTCCCGTTTGCCTCCCAGCCCATCTTAGCAACTTTCTCAGCAAAATGTAGCTCGAGCCACGTAGGCTTGTCTTCTATTTCCTGCCTGTCCCGCCGCGCACACATAGCCGACCAGAAGTCTTCCCCGACGTTAGCGCTGACGTCGGGGAAGATTTCCGATCGGCTGTGTGAGCAGCAGGGCAGTCGGAGTAGAAGACGAGCCTCGCGGCTCGAGTTATATTTAACCCCACGGGTCCCCCATCGTCCCCGTTCAGCTCTCTCTCCTGTGCACCCCCTGGTAGTACTGCCCTGATGGCGGCCCTGTGTGTGCCAGCTGCAAGGCCTTCGCGTGCCACAGTTGGCACGCGTGCCATAGGTTCACCATCGCTGATCTATGGCTTGGATTCCTACAGGATGCTACCTCATTGGCATATGCTAGTATGAATGAATGCATGTTATGTACTGCAGGATAATTGAAGTCACCCATAATAACCATGTTGCCTCCCTTGCAGTTGCATTTAATCTCATCCATCATCTCTCCATCAATTTCTTCGGACTGCCCTGGGAGTCGGTAGTAGATGCCGATCTTTGTTTCCGTTCCTTTTTTCCCTGGAATTTTGGCCCATAGAGACTCTACCCTATTTTTCGTTTTCGGCGTGTTCTCTCCGGTACACTCAATGCCCTCTTTGACGTATAGGGCAATGCCCCCAACTTTTTGACCTACTCTGTCTCTGCGGTATAGCTTGTATCCTGGTAGCACAGTGTCCCAGACGTTTTCCTCGTTCCATCATGTTTCCGTGATGCCAATAATATCAAGGTTATCTTTTTGTGCCATAGCTGGGGCAGTGAAGGATTAAGTGACTTGCCCAGGGTCACAGGAAGCAGTGTAGGGATTAACCCTTGGATGGATGCCATCCAGTCCCGGGGATTTATTGTTTTTAAGACTATCAATCTGCCTGCATACCTCTTCTAGACTGACCATCATCTCTGTCAGTTTCCCATCCTCGTTTCCTGCGTATAGCCTGTCGGCTTCTGGTATGTTGCGTATATCCTCTTCGGTAAAGACAGATGCAAAAAATGTGTTCAGTTTGTTGGCGATGGCTTTGTTCTCCTTTAGCACTCCCTTTATTCCATGGTCATCCAACGGCCCCACCACTTCCTTCGCCGGTTGTTTCCCCTTAACATCGAAAGAATGGCTTGAAGTTTTTTGCCTCCTTGGCTATTTTTTTCTCATAGTCTTTTTTGGCCCTTCTTACTGCTTTGTGACACCTGCTTTGATGTTGTTTGTGCTTTTTCCAGTTTTTCTCCGTTTTTGACCTTTTCAAATCCTTAAACGAGGTCTTCTTGTCTTTGATCACTTCCTTCACTGCTACAGTGAGCCACGCCGGTTCCCTGTTCTTTTTCCTCTTGGATCCCTTGGTGATACGTGGTATATATAGATTTTACACCTTGGTTACCGTGTCCTTAAAAAGTGACCATGCTTGCTCTAGCGTTTTTACAGTGCTTATCCTCTTCTTAATCTTCTTCCCCAACATGAGTGTCATCCCTTCATAATTCCCTTTTTGGAAGTTTAGTGCCATGGCCGACGTTCTGGTCCGATGTTTTGCCCATGTGTCCAGGTCGAAGTGAATCATATTGTGATCACTGCATCCCAGCATTCCTTCTACTTCTACACCTTGCCCCGGTCCTTGTAGTCCATTTAGAATTAAGCCAAGAATTGCATTTCCTCTCGTATTTTCCTGGACAAGTTGTTCCAGGAAGCAATCGCCTACAGCATCCAGGAACTTAGTCTCCCTACCGCAGCCGGAGGTACCTAGGTTCCAGTCTATTCCTGGATAATTGAAGTCACCCATAATAACCACGTTGCCTCCCTTGCAGTTGCATATAATCTCATCCGTCATCCCTCCATCAATTTCTTCGGACTGCCCTGGGAGTCGGTAGTAAATACCGATCTTCGTTTCCATTCCTTTTGTCCCTGGAATTTTGGCCCATAGAGACTCTACCCTATTTTTCATTTTCGGCGTGTTCTCTCCGGTAGACTCAATGCCCTCTTTGACGTATAGGACAATGCCCCCACCTTTTTGACCCACTCTGTCTCTATGGTATAGCTTGTATCCCGGTAGCACAGTGTCACAGACATTTTCCTCATTCCATCATGTTTCTGTGATGCCGATGATATCAAGGTTATCTTTTTGTGCCATAGCTTTTAATTCACCGATCTTATTCTTCAGGCTCCTTGCGTTCGTGTACATACACTTGAGTTTGCGGCCTGTTACTTTCTTGCTTTTCCTTCCCTCTTGTGTCCCTTTCGATCCGTCAGGATTTCTCTCTTGACTATGATCCAGTTTTCCTGGACATCTGATAACCTTAGGTTACTCTGAAAAAGGCTTGCTGGCTGGTATTACATTGTTTATGTCCTTCAGAAAGGGTTTGGTTAGGAATACTCCTTAGGACCTTAGTGATCTTGGAGGTGTATAGAGGGAGATCTTGTTCTTCAAGTACTCTGGGCCATTTCCTTTGAGGACCCTGAAGATCAGACATAGAGTTTTATATTTAGCCCTGTATTGTACTTGCAAAATGGAATGATGAGAATATATTTCTTCACTCAATGTGTAATTATACTCTGGATTCATTGTCAGAGAATGTGGTAAAAGCAGTTAGCTTAGTACTTGGGCCCATGTCTGACCATTACAATGCTTTGTCATACAATGTTCTACCAAACTGTCATATTGTTCGTCATCCTTGTCCTACCACACTATACTATATACCATATTTACCACACTACATTTGCCATACTATATCCGCCAAGTTTGCCAAACAATGCTCATCATTCTATGTCTTCCATGCTTTGCTTCTTCTTGCACACTTGCCTTACCATTTTTGCCAAGTCATGTCATACTTTGTTAGCCGTGCATTGTAATAATATATTTAGCGTGCTATGTTTTGCCAAACTATGCTCGCCATGCTATGTCTCACCATACCATGTTTTCTCATATGTTTTTACACAGCAGTGTTCATCGATAGACTATTAATCCCTCACACAACATCGCGACTATTACGATCTTCCCAATAAAATCTCCTTTCAATTCCTTCACTACGTCACATATTTTATGACACGACACGTAAAACAATCTTTTCTGTAGTAGCCCCTACTTTATGGAACGCTCTTCCTTGCCATATCAGGAATGAAACCTCCTTACCCATATATAGGACAAATCTAAAGACCTTTCTATTTAAGGATGCCTTTGCTCCTTAAGAATTCATCATTCCTAGGTAGTGCAGTCCTTTACCCGTTCCCCCTCCCATTGTGAATATTATATCCCCCCCCTTTTGTGTCTCTAGTTAATGTTTTCCTGTTTATTTATCCTAGTGTGATGGCTTAAAATTTTTTTATCTCTTTATTTTTAACCTTGTTTTAGCGTATTGTAAACCGCCTAGATGTAATGATAGGCTGGATATATATATACTTAATAAACTTGAAATCATGCTATGTTAACTGTTTTGCCATCTCTGTCAGACAATGTTTACCATGCTATCTTTTATCATACTATGTCTGAGAGTATGGCACAGTCTTAGCACTCTGACGTTGTGGGTTCAAGCCCACACTGATCCTTGTGACCCTGGATAGGTTGCCTGATCCCCTATTGCCCCAGGTACATTAGATAGATTATGAGCCTTTTGGGACAGACAACAAAAAATGCTTGAGTACCTGAATAATTTCATATAAACCATTCTGAGCTCCCCTGGGAAAACAGTATAGAAAATTGAATAAATTAATAATCCATTATTAAGATTGGCTTGAGAAAATCCACTGTTTATTTCTAGGATAAGCAGCATAAAATCTGTTTTACTCCCGACTCTAGAGAAGCATTGAAAAGGTCAGCCAGTGGAGCCGCCAGAACTTCCCTAAGGCCTCCTTTTATGAAGCTGCATTAGGCTATTTTATTGCCGTCCGCGGTGGTATTAACTCTGATGCTCTAATACGATAAAAAAGCCTAATGTGGCTTCATAAAAGGGTGGGTGGGGGGGGATAAGTTTCTACAGTACCCTCGGATGTACACCATCCAGTGCCATTACTTTCTCCACCTTTAGTTTAGCTAGCTCCTCACGGACAGAACCCTCTGAAAATTGATCAGGGTCTATTACTCCTCCATCCCTTTTCACGTTTGTCTTCTGCGGTCCCGTGAACACAGAACAGAAATATTTGTTAAGCAATTCAGCCTTTTCTTTATCAGCTTCTACATATTTCTCCCCTTCACCTTTGAGTCTACACAATGCCACTTTTGCACTTCTTCCTATCACTAACCCCCATCTTCTATGAAACCGCGCTAGCAGTTTCTAGCATGGGGAGCCGCGCTGAATGGCCCGCACTGCTCCCGACGCTCATAGGAACTCAATGAAGATAGGGAGCTGCGCGGGCCATTCAGCGTGGCTCTCTGTGCTAAAAACCGCTAGCGCGGTTTCTTAGAATAGGGGGATAACATATCTAAAAAAAAAAAAAAGCCTTGTTCACCCATTTTTCCATGTTGGATATTTTTCTTCTATTTACATTTTTTTAAGAGCTACCATTGTTTTCTGTATTATCTGACATTTCACTTATCTGACAAAGGGCTGGTCCCATTTACGGTATGTTAGATAATCAAGACTGTGCTGTACATGTTTTTATTCTAAACAATTATGCCTGCAACTTGTGCTGAAATGTTAGGACCTAGTTTGTACATAGAATTGCCTTGTTACTTTTAAATAACAATAAAATTGGAAGAAGAAGACACATCTTGTGCCCAGTGATTGAGGTGATTATTACCTGTCAATCACTTTAATGTGATAAAAAAAAATCTAATTTAGTGTAGAAAAGGGATAAGAATCCTCATAAGCTGCAAAGTACACACTGCACATTCTACCTAAATAAATATTAATCTTCTTTTTATTAATCTGACTTTGGTAATATCAGTAAGCTCAAAACCATCACACTGATGGCTATCACAAGTCGGCCTATGTGAAAAACTGAATAAAGGACTTTATTTCTGTACATTGACAAACTTTGTTTATTTCTAAAGCACATATTTAAAATCAACACAGGTAACATTAAGAAAAAAAAAAATTGTACTTTAATCTCATACAATGTACTTGCAGCTTCTGTATTGCTGTTGGGGGAGACAATTTACCTGCAGTAAAGAAAGATCCTTAACTAGGAAACTGAGGTTACAAGCTGGTAATTTTCTCATGCAAAATTATTTGAACATCTTTATTTTCTTCCCTTTTACACAAAAAATATCAGTAGCACTTTTAATGGAAACATGAATCATCTCATCTTCATCTACACAGAATTCATCACAAATTGTTGGATCGGCTTTAGACTATTTCATTTTGTGAAATAAAAATATATCGGAACCATTCTCTAGTGTTTGTTCTAATTGTTACATTGAGATATTCTTTAATGCAGCAATTATAGATGGTACTAAAAGAGATGATAAAATGGGCACCTGCACCAGCCAAATGCTGTTTTTTAATGAATGAACCACAGTAGAGAGTCTCAGGAAATCAAACCACACAAGCGGCTAATTATTTTATGTATTTATATTCTGCATATCCTACAATTCTAGGCGGATTACAGATTATTCAGGTACTCAAGCATTTTTCCCTATCTGTCCTGGTGGGCTCACACTCTATCTAATGTACCTGAGGCACTGGGGGATTAAGTGACTTGACGAGGGTCACAAGGAGCAGTGCGGAATTTGAACCCACAACCTCAGGGTGCTGGGGCTGTAGCTCCAACCACTGCACCACACACTCCCCATGGGGTAATTCTCTGCATGATGGCTACAGGTAGACACTGGGATGCTATGTGCTAACTGGAAATTCTATATTGGCAACTCTGCACATATGTGCCATTAAGGAATACTAGCCTAAGTTGCCATTTATGCGCCAACATTTAGTCATGGCCACTTACACCATGTTAATGGCTAGTGTACATGTGACAGTTGTGCTACGTCCTCACCCTTTGCAGTTTCATGCTATAGAATTGACGTGCTAAGCAGTGGCATACCAAGGGTGGGGTACAGGGTGCGGACCACACCGGGTGCCAGCCCTATGGGGCTGCACAGCTGGCCGAGTCCGGAACCTCCCGTGCTGCAGGCAGGAAACAGAGGGTTGGAGTAAAGGGCCAATACTCAGAATGGCAACAGGTCACGAGCAGAGTTCCATAGGGGTCGGTGCTGGGACCTCTCCTGTTCAACATATTTATTAACGACCTGGAGACGGGGACGAAATGTGAGGTTATCAAATTTGCTGATGACACCAAACTCTGCAGCAGGGTTAGAAGCACGGAAGACTGTGAAGACCTGCAAAGGGACCTAACGAGACTGGAAGAATGGGCAAAAAAGTGGCAAATGAGTTTTAACGTAGAGAAATGCAAGGTCATGCATATAGGGAAAAAGAACCCGAGGTTCAGCTACAAAATGGGGGGAATAATGCTAGGGGTGAGCAACCTTGAAAGAGACCTGGGGGTGATGGTGGACACAACACTGAAACCTTCGGCACAGTGTGTGACAACCTCAAAGGAAGCAAACAGAATGCTAGGCATCATCAAAAAGGGTATCACAACCAGGACGAAGGAAGTCATCATGCCGCTGTATCGCGCAATGGTGTGCCCGCACTTGGAGTACTGTGTCCAGTACTGGTCGCCGTACCTCAAGAAGGACATGGCGGTACTTGAGGGGGTCCAGAGAAGTGCGACTAAACTGATAAGGGGTATGGAAAATTTTGCATACGCTGACAGGTTGAAAATGCTGGGGCTGTTCTCCCTGGAGAAGAGGAGACTTAGAGGGGACATGATAGAAACATTCAAAATCCTAAAGGGCATTGAGAAGGTGAATAAGGACAGATTTTTCAAACTGTGGGGTCACACAACCACTAGGGGTCACTCGGAGAAATTGAAAGGGGACAGGTTTAGAACAAATGCTAGGAAGTTCTTTTTTACCCAGAGGGTGGTGGACACATGGAACGCGCTTCCAGAGGATGTGATAGGCCAGAGCACTTTACAGGGGTTCAAGGAAGGTTTGGATAGGTTCCTGGAGGATAAGGGGATTGAGAGGTACAGATAGAACTAGAGGTAGGTCATAGAAGGGGTCAGAAACCACTTCACAGGTCATAGACCTGATGGGCCACCGCGGGAGTGGACCGCTGGGCGAGATGGACCTCTGGTCTGACTCAGTGGAGGCAACTTCTTATGTTCTTATGCTGTAAACGGCACCTGCACCTCATCTCGGGTGCCGTACTTATTCCGAAGTAGAGTCTGCAGCCGCGCTGAAGTGCAGGAAGGTCTCGCGAAGACTGCTTCTGCTGCCTTTGCTCCAGAAGACTTCAGTTGCGTCGGAGGGGGGTAGACCAGCAGCCGCAGTCATCATGGGACCTTGCCTCAACTCTCTGTGTTTGCGCCCCCCCGCCCCCCCCGAAGTCACTGACATATTCCGGAGCAGGACAGTAGAAGCAGTCATCGCAGGACCTTGCTGGTTTGGAAGGAGAGAGGAGCATAGAAGGATGGTAGAGGGAGAGAAAGGGGGACAGGGTGGTATTGAAGGGTGGTGGAAGGAGAGAAAGGGGGCAGATACTGATGGAATTGGTGTGCAGGGAAAGGGGAGAGAGACATAAGGGGGAAGGATACTGGATGGAATTGGGTTGGAGGAAAAAAAAGGGGGCAGATGCTGATGGAATTGGTGTGCAGGGAAAGGGGAGAGAGACATAAGGGGAAGGATACTGGATGGAATTGGGTTGGGAAAGAAAGGGGGCAGATGCTGATGCAAGTGAGGAAAAGGGAGAGGAGAGAGTGAAATGGGTGTGGGAGAGGGAAGGGAAGGAGAGGAGAAGAGAGAGATGCCAGACCATTGGAAGAGGGAAGGGAGGAAGATGGATGCTAGAACAATGGGGCTGAAAGGAGAGATGGAAGGGGAGGCATAAAGTTTCTGGAAGGGGAATAGAAGGAGAGAAGATGCCATATAGAAGGGGCAGAGAGAGGGTAGACAGTGGATGAAAGGAATAAGAAGATGAGGAAAGCAGAAACCAGAGAAGACAAGGTAGAAAAAAAAAATTATATTTATTTATTTTTTTTGCTTTAGGGGAGATGCATCGCTGTTTCTGTGGTGTTGCATTCTATGCAGAGTCCAGCTTCTTGAGCACAGGCCGATTTGATCCTGCGACTGGATGGGAGGCTTGGCGGAGGTCGACTGTGTCCCCCCCATAACTGTTTAAATCTTTAATATTTACTTTAATTCTTTCTTTCAACAAACTCTGTAGCTCTATCCGTTATGATCAACTTGAATCTGTCCCTTAAAATGAGCCACTTCTGATGGCTTCTTAACTATACAATATAAGGAGAGTACGATTTCGGGTTTCAAGAAGGAGTTGGACAGGTTCCTGAAGGAAAAGGGGATTGAGGGATATAGATAGAGGGGGTACTATACAGGTCAAAATGTCTTCAAAAGAGGATCATTTGCAGGTCACTGACCTGGGGGGCCGCCGCGAGAGCGAGAGCTGGGCACGATGGACCTGTGGTCTGACTCGGCAGAGGCGATGCTTATATTCTTATATTCTTACATATTTCTATTTTATCCCCCTTTTACAAAACTTTTTAGCGCTAGATGTGGTGGTAACAGCTCTGATGCTCAGAATTCTTTGAGAGTTGGAGCTGTTACCACCATGGCTAAAAACCACACTACAGTTTTGTAAAAGGGGGAGGGATTAGTTTGTGATTACATAATCCTTACTAGGCGAAGGTGTTTTCTGTGTTCTGTATGTTTGAAAGACAAGGTTTTCTGTTAGGATTGACTGTGCAGGATAAATCTGTACTAGTCTGGCTTGTTTAGTTTTACAATGGGTGTATTGATGTCAGGGCCGCCATCAGAAATTTCTGGGCCCCTTACTGAGCAATCCTATTGGGCCCCCCCACGCACCCCTTCCCCCCCACTTTTGTCTGGAGGGGGTGCTATCAGGAAATCGGCAGGGGACAAAAAAAAGTATGACAGCAGTGTTTATTGTTTATTGTTGTGCACAGCAGAAGCATAATACAGGAATTTGTGCTATGGTGGCCTAGGACCAATGTTTCCTCTAAGGACTGATGAGGTGTGTGCAAAAAAAAATATGCATGAGCGACAAGTTACATACTCCACAAATTTATGAGCAGGCACGGAGGACGCATTTTTAAACAAATGTAGTTTATCCTTGTACTTCTTATGTATTTTTAATCATCTATGGATATGTTTGTATGTTTATTGTTCAAATGGTTTTATTTATTTCCCCAAATTTATTTTTGTTATACGCATTGAAAATATTTGATATTGCGTTTAAATCAAAATCTCAATAAACTTGAAACTTGAAATGAGTGCCCGTGAGATTGTGGGAGGGTTAAATACTCAAGCCTTAGAAGAATAACAATTTACTTAAAGTTTTTGCTACGCCAGCTTTCTGGTATCTTTACATACAGTGGCGTACCTAGCATATGTAACACCCGGGGCGCATCATTTTTTGGCACCCCCCCCATCTGTAAGAAAAACATGATTTTTAGTAACAAACCACACGTCACACATGAGTACCTAGGAAAAGGCAGCATCTTATATATTGCAGTGAGCAGTACATCAATACACCCATTGTAAAACTAAACAAGCCAGACCAGCACAGATCAATCCTACATCGTCAATCCTAACAGAAAACCATGTCTTTCAAACACACAGAACACAGAAAACATCTTCGCCTAGTATGGAATATGTCATCACAAACGAACCCCTCCCCCTTTCGCAAAACTGTAGTGTGGATTTTAGCCACGGTGGTAACAGCCCTGACGCTCATAGAATTCTGAGCATCAGAGCTGCTACCACCACGGCTGGCACTAAAAAACGCTCCACAGTTTTGTAAAAGGGGGGATAAAATAGAAATACACAGTTTCAACGCTCTAGCTCAGAGATGCCCAAACATTTTGGGCTTGCGAGCTACTTTAAAATGACCAAGTCAAAATGATCTACCAAAAATAAAATTAAAAAACACAAAGCACACTATACGCTGAGAAAATGTTAATTATCATTCCTATTCTGGGTTTTTTAAAGAGGTCAAGGCAGATGACTCTATGCATTGTCACCTCAGTAACAACCATACAAAAATAGACAAATATACCCCCCATCCTTTTTATTAAACCACAATAGCAGTTTTTAGCGCAGGGAACTGCGCTAAATGCCCAACGCTGCTCTCGACGCTCATAGGCTCCCTGCACTAAAAAACACTATTGCGATTTAGTAAAAGGGGGCCATAATGCAAAATATAGACAGCATATATAAATTCAGACACATTTTGATCACTAAATTAAAAATAAAATCATTTTCCTACCTTTGTTTGGTAATTTCATCAGTCTCTGGTTGCACTTTATTCTTCTGACTGTGCATCCAATACTTCTTTCCTTCTTTCAGCCTCCTGTATGCTTCCTCTCCTCCAGACCTCATTCCCTCCAACTTTTTCTTTCTTTCTCTATGTCTGTCTTTCTCTGATTCTGTGCCCCATTTTTTTGCTTTGTTTCTGGTTCCCTGTCCCCCCCCCACACACACACCTTCTTTCTTTCTTCCTTCCTTCCTTCCTCCGTGCCCCATTTTTTTGCTTTTTTTTCTGGCTCCCTGTCCCCCCCCCACACACACCTTCTTTCTTTCTTCCTTCCTGCCTCCCCCATGCCACCACCGCCGTAGAATAGGCTGCTGCTGCTGCCGCTATTGGGAACAAGTCATCTCCCTGCTTCTCTTCTGCACGGGGCCGACCAACTTTCGCCGCCCGACATCAATTCTAACGTCGGAAAGGACGTTCCGGGCAGCCAGGCAGCGATTGGCTAGCCAGAACGTCCTCTCGACGTCAGAATTAACGTCCTCTCGAGAATTGATGTCGGGCCACGAGAGTTGGTCGGCCCTGCAGGGAAGAGAAGCAGGGAGATCAAAGAACATGGTGCCAGCCTGATTCCTGATGGCAGCAGTGAGAAGGGAAGGGAAGCAGGTTGGGCACCACAGATCTAGGCGAGCCGCATTCTAGGGAGAACAGTGGACCGCCCCCAACCCCCTTGGTACGCCACTGGAGCAGCAGCGTGTCTGGCCGGCTCATTCGTTCAAAGCTGCGGGTGGCGGCTCCTTGCGAGATCCGCGCCTGCGTCTGAAGCCTCTCTGATGGTGTGACATCAGAGAGGCTTCCGATGCAGGAGTGGATAGCGCAAGGAGCCGCCAACCCGCGGCTTTGAATGAACGAGCCGGCTGCTGCTCCAAAAGGAAGAGAATGATCGCCTCCAGACCGCGGGCCGCAAATAAAACCTGGAGAGCCACACGCGGGCCGCGTGTTTGAGACCGCTGCCTTAGAGGGAACACTGCCTAGGACCCTGGGGGAGCCCGGGCCCCCTGTCACCTCCGGGCCCCTGAATGCAGGACTGGTAGTACTGCCCTGATGGCGGCCCTGATTGATGTTGTACTGCTCACTGCAGTATGTAAGATGCTGCCTTTTCCTAGGTACTCATGTGTGACATGTGGCTTGTTACTAAAAATCATGTTTTTCATAGAAATGGGGGGTGCCAAAAAATGATGGGCCCCAGGTGTCACATAGGCTAGGTACGCCACTGGTGCTAAGGTTAGTGAATACTAAGTGTGCCCATTAACTCAATCTGTTAAAGTTATATTAATTGTAATACACTATCAAAGCTTGAAAATTAATAAAGAATTTTAAAAATATATATATTATCACCATTAATTGGTTGGTTGTACCAATTAAGTTACACACACAACTGTAGGTATTCTGTAACCCACATACACAATTTTGCACACTAACTCCTGGATTCTAGGAGCTAGATTCTCTAAGGACACTGATCGTGTCCTGACCAGTTTGCGACCCGATTGTACCCCAACCCGATTCACTAACCTTGGTGCTGAGCAACCTCCGATCCAATCCGATCCAATCCATGCATGCAAATGAGGGGGAACGGCATGCAAATGTAGGCAGGCAGCGATTCACTAAACAAATCTTGGAACACCGACTGGGCTGGCCGATCAACAAAAGAAGCGACTGCTGGGGACAAGTCGCTCATGTGCTTTCCGACTGCATCTCCTGCACTCTGCCTGGATTCTCCTGCTTTCCTGCCCTGACTCTCTTCTTATCGCCCTGCTCTCTGCCCCAAATCTCTCTTGCCGCCCTGACTCACCGCCATGCTCTCGCCCCGAATCTCCTCCTCTTGTCGCCCTGACTCGCAGCCCTGCTCTCGCTCCGACTCTCCTCTCGCTGCCCCGACTCTTCTGCCCTTCCCCGCAGTGCGAGCCCATGGTTTTAACCCGCAGGTTAAAATCACGGGTTCATGAAGTATTAAAAAGTTAAAAAAAAAAAGTTTCCAGCTCTGCCGGGCATAGAGGGCCTGCGCATGTGCAGACCATCTACAGGCAAAGAAGATGGTCTGCACATGCATTGGGATCGCTGGAGAGCGATCCGTGTGGTTGGTTGAGGGCGTGATTCCGATCGCCCTCATTTCCATGAGGGCGCTTCGTGAATCAGCGCCCTGGCCACGGATCAGATCAGATCCGTGGCCTTAGTGAATCTAGTCCTATTTATGGTGCTCAAAATTGCACGTGTAATTTAACTGAGGAGCCAATTAATGCCAGTAATCAGGTGCTAACAATCAATTACTACCGATAACAGACCTTGTGGAGCTGGGACAGTGATGCTGTTTTCCACTGGAGGATGGTGTCTCTATGATGTCTGGAGTCGTGCGGTATAGACAGTGCAGTTGGGGATCAATGTTAATGTCAGCAGGAGATTGCTGTTTCACTTCTGATGGCTCAGCAGGGTGGCGAAGGCAGTAGTGTGATGGGCACTGGAGCTTTGCATCAGCAGAGAGGACGGCTCGTAGTGAACTCCATGTGCAGCCTAAGAGGGTGAAGACAAACTCTGGCAGAGGATCAGCACACAACCATTTCTGGGCTAATGTCCAGCGGCAGGAGGGGGAAGCCATCGGCGCGATTGTGGGATGCAGCTCAGCCCCGACGTGGTCACCAGCGGTAGATTGATGCTGGCGTCGGAGGATCTCCTGTAGCCTGCCTTCTCTCCCCTCTCCTCGGCGGACTTGTACTCCTGTCTCAGCTTTTGCGTCACTGAACCTTCCTTAGCTGGCCATTTGGCAACTGCTTTGTTGGAAATATCGAAGGTAAATTGAATTTCACTTCAAAAGACTGCAAGTGATGGCATCTGGCCTTACCTTGTATGATTCAGTTTGAATTGACTCCTGCATAGGAATCTCTGCGGCCTTGCACGGATTTCAAGTTGGTCTTTATTTGATTTCTCTACTAGGTTTTTCATTTATTTTGGTTTTAGTTCTTTATCCTCATATACATTTTTGTTTTGGTTTAATTTTTTATGAATTGGTCTGTATTTTATTTTATTTCAATTTTATTTTATTGATTCTTTCCGCTGGGGTTTATTTAATTTAGAAACATAGAAACATGACGGCAGATAAAGGCCAAATGGCCCATCTAGTCTGCCCATCCACAGTAACCATTATCTTTTTCTCTCCCTGAGAGATCCCACGTGCCTATCCCAGGCCCTCTTGAATTCAGACACAATCTCTGTTTCCACCATCTCTTCCGGGAGACTGTTCCACGCATCTACCACCCTTTCCATAAAAAAGTATTTCCTCAGATTACTCTGGAGACTATCACCTCTTAACTTCATCCTATGCCCTCTCGTTGCAGAATTTCCTTTCAAATGAGTGACACATGACTCATGCGCATTTATATTAAGAACTGAGATCTATTCAGGATAATAGATTGGTAATACCCTCTGTTCATAGAGCTAGATGGGAGTCTACTTGAAATAAAGCATTCTATTTTGTAGCTTCAAATTTATGGAATCATATGCCAAGAGAGCTGAGACTAGAGGCAAATATAAAATCTTTCAAAATTATGTTAAAAACAGTATTTTTGAAAGAAGCATTCAGACAAGAGTTAAATCAATCTGATAATACTCATATATTCTGAATGTTCAAGATCTTCAGTTAGCAGTCTGGGGAAATTTTAAAGCTTAATAGTATTTATATAATTTTACTTAAGAGTGAATGCTTTTTGTAAGAGTGAATGTTTCTTAGTATGTCTGCTGTTTATATGGGTAGGCCTATACTATCTAATAATGGAGTTCTTTTTTATATTTGTTTTTATTTTACTTTCCTTTTATTATATTTTGTAAACCGCTTGGACTAGTAAAATGAACGAGTGGTATAACAAGTTTAATAAACCATAAACCATCGTATCTACCCTCTCCCGCCTTTCCTTCAAAGTATACAGATTGAGATCTTTACGTCTGTCCCCATACGCCTTATCACAAAGACCACACACCATTTTAGTAACCTTCCTCTGGACCGACTCCATCCTTTTTATATCTTTTTGAAGGTGCAGCCTCCAGAATTGTACACAATATTCTAAATGAGATTTCACCAGAGTCTTATACAGAGGCATCAATACTAGAGAATGATACGGGGAAAAAATTTATCACCGTTCCCACCCGTGAGCTCGTCCCCATCCCTGCCCCATCTCTGCGAGCTCAGTCACCATCCCTGTCCTGTCCCCACGAGCTCAGTCCCCATCCCCGTTCCATCCCTGTGAGCTCAGTCCCTGTCCCCGCCCTGCAAACTGTCAGATCCCATCCGCACAAGCCTCAAATAGTTATGATTTTATATTGAACTTATTTTATTAAAGTATAAAAAGAGACTATTCTGTACAATTGTCATTTTATAAACACAAATAATACAGAGTGATAACACAAATAAAACTGTGATAACTTTCGGTTTGATGGTTACACTAGACCAGGGGTGGAAAACTCCGGTTCTCAAGGGCCGGAATCCAGTCGGGTTTTCAGGATTTCCCCAATGAAAATGCATGAGATCTATTTACATGCACTGCTTTCAATGCATTTTCATTGGGGAAATCCTGAAAACCCGACTGGATTCCGGCCCTCGAGGACCGGAGTTGCCCACTTCACAACACGATCAGGCGTTTTTGAGCAATTAATGAACCATCATTTGTTTATTTTGACTTGAACATTTTCATTATAAGAGGACATTTGTGATACAGTGGGGTTTTTTTGTTTAAAAATTTTATTGTTTTACAAACTACAGCAGTGTAGTACATTTAATTAAACACAAAAAAAGATCAACATCATCAGTGATAAGTCAGAGGAATGCCCTGGTGGGAGAAGTCCCGTTTAGGTGGACTATGTATTTCATTTATTTTATTTCATTTGAAATATGCAACTAAATAATCATTAATTAAAAAAAAGTTAAACCTTAAACAATTTTTGTTAACATAAATGTGTGAATAGAACAACCCCTTGCCCGCCTTCCAAGTCAGGAAAAAACTATAAATTTGAAAACGAATTGAAAGTTTTTTCTTGTGCCTATCCCTGCTTTCCTCCCCTTTTTCATAATCGTTTTTCTTCTTGGTTATTTGTCACTACAGACATGTGCACTTTGGAATTTAAAAAAAAAAGTAGGGCTTGGCTGATTATATGATTTTTTTTTCTCTACTGAATGCAGGATCCTTTTTTTGCATAAAACCAATAGTTTGTTTAAACAAAGCACAGTACGTACCATGAAGTCATTTACATCATTCAGAGTGTGTTTAATTAGAGTGCAGCTGAGTTACATGAGCTTGTAAAAGCTTATAATTAAAGCCATTTACTAATTAACCTCCCCCCTTTTGCAAAACCGCAAAAGCGGGTTTTAGCGCAGGCTGGCGCACTGAAAGCTTTGTGCTGCTCCGAACACTCAGAGCATTCAGCGTGGCGGCCTGCACTAAAAACCGCTACTGCAGTTTTGTAAAAAGGGGGGGGGAGGGGGTAAGTTAGGCACCTAATGTTAGGCACTTATAAAATTTCATCCTAAAAACCTATCTATTTAGAAAGTACCTTCCCCCCCACACACAAACAACAGGCTATGTCCACCAGAAACCAAACGATAAAAAAACACCTCTCCTATCTTGATAGATGACCAAGCTCCCAACAAACCATAACAGACAACCATAACAGACACCCATAATGTCAAGACTACAACACCAGATATAGCCCATCTTCTCTCCAAACCCTATGCCATAATCTTACGCCTACATGAACACAAACCAAGTTATCTGTGTCATGAACCCTAATGAACCAATGTAATCTCTGGATATAGCCAGGCTCTTCTAAAGTGTAAAACGCATTGAACTCCTTCTGCGGTATATTAGCGACCCATAAATATAAATACAAATGTAATGTAACATATCCTCTGGCAATAAGTTTCAGAGATGAATTAGGTGCTGAATGCTTAATTTTTATTTCCACTTTTTCTAACCTGGTTTGTTCCCACGTGGATTTCAATTTTGCTTTAATCCCAACATGGCTGTTTATAACAGGCCCGCTGAATTTTGGATTTGCTTTGTACCGCTGAGCAAGGTCGTTAGGTCATTGGCCAGTTCATCAGTGCTGTAATTTTGTCTGTCCTGATCACTGATATCTCTCAAATACAACCCATATCTAATGAGATTTTGGACAGTTCCGCTTCAAGTAGTTCTCTGCCTGATCCCACCAAATGATGCAAATGAGTTCAAACTTGCAGTCTTGCTTTTCGTTTGGACATTTTCAATATTAAATTATCGCTATGGCGATGCTTTGTTGAAAACCTGTGAATAAGAAAATGAAACTAATGTGTCAGTGTCAATATAGGAAAATAAATACGATAAATTTATAATTGAGGCACAAAAGTCATTAATGTGCAATGCAAACACATAAAAACTATTATTAGAGCATTTAAACATATTTTATTAAATTGTGTATATTTGCATAATTTCCTAGAAATTCCAGATAGGCATGGCCTAGTTTTATAAGAGCTTGTTTATTAAATTGCCCTCCTTGTTGGTTTGTTACTGACATATGTACTTCTTCAGAAAGAACACTCCATGAAAAAAATTTAAGAGACTGTTAAGAACTCATTTTACTCTAGTTTTGGTCAGTGGCATAGCGAGAGTGTATGGCGCCCAGGGCAGGTGTGCCCCTCTCCCACCCGCTTCTCTGCCCCCCACTCCTTCCTAATCCCCCATGCTGCGCCCACATGGCCCCTTCCCTTCCCCTGTACTTTTTTAAAAATTTTCCCAGCATGAGCAGCATTACAAACTTGCTGCCCACGCTGTGTCGGCTCTCCCTGTGATGTCAGTTCCTGGACGCGGGACCCGGAAGTGACATCAGAAAGAGCTGACACTGACGTGGGCAGCAAATTCGTGATAGAGTACTCCCCCGATATTCACGGGGGTTCCGTTCCAGGAACCCCCCCCCCCCGAATTTCAAAACACCACAAATACGATTGTTCGCCTGTCAAAAGGCAGAAGAGGGCAGCTGGAGCGCCGGCGAGTGAAGAAAATCACTCGTGGTATGCTCTGACTGTCTCTTCCTGTTGCTAAAGTAAGGCTACACCAATCAGGAGCTGACACGCAGCTCCTGATTGGTGTAGCCCGACTTTAGTACAGGAAGAGTTGGTCGCAGAATACCACAAATTAGTGAGTCTGCAAACCGCAAATTCAGGGGGAAACACTGTACTGCTCATGCCAGGAAAATTAACGAGGTATGGGGGAAGGGAAAGGGCGCACACGTGTGATGGGGGAGGGGGAGATCAGGGAGGAGCGGGGGCGGAGAGGAGGGTATGTTGCCCACCATGATGGTGCCCAGGGTGGACCCATCCACCCCCCTTTACTACACCTTTTTATATACAAGTTACAACCTAGTTGAGTTGGTTCTCGTGGCATTGGGTCAATCAGCATGTCTTACCTAACTCATTTCTTGAGTGCATGATCTTGTCTTGATTGATGTCTGCCGCCCTCTATTTTTGTATGGAGCTCCTTTACTTTTACTACTATGCTTTATTTTTTTGGTGTACACCACTTTGACCTGGTTTTCAGAAAAGTCAGTACTGTATACAAAGTTTAAATAAACAGACACATGTTAAGTGAATATTACACATTTTGGGGCAAATAATGCACGTTAAATGGGAGCATTGTGCGTTACTTCCTCTTGATGCACATTGTTTTTAAGAAGCTCAAGTGATGCCACACATACAAATGCATAGAAAACAACTAATTATTATGAAAAATAAATAATGGGGCCTTGTCTTTGAACTTGCATTCTGCATTATTCATGGAAAGGTAATACTTGCTTTGAGGTGGAATTATATTTCCTTTCAGGCAGGCCACTGATGCAAGGAGGAATTTTAAAGGGGCTGGTACCCCATTTTCCCCCAAATCAGGTGCCCAATCTCCATTCGTTTTTTCAAAATCCCACCCTCATACACCTCTTAGTTGGCAGCTTGACACCCAGTGGTAGTACCACAAAGCTACCACGAGAGGGATTTGGATGTCATTTTGAAGCTGTCCACTCATGGAATAGGAACTGCCAGTTCTACCACTAGGCATCACAGAGACCACCTAAAGATGTTGGTAGGGGTGGGGGAGGGGGAGAGGGAAATCATGGTTTGGGGATTTGAAGAATGAGCCTTTGGGGATTACAGTTTTCAAGAAGTGGCTTTCGGAGCGGTGATGATTTGAAGAAGGAGGGGTTTACAATCTTCACTGGCCCTTGTAAAGATAGCAGGCTTATCCGAGTCTATCATCTCCTGCGGGTGTATGATCGCTCAAATCCCTGACGAAGCATTTTTTTTGCGAAACAGGGGCCCCTGTTGGATATTCTGGAAGAATGTTTGACTGATAGCTTTTTTCCATGGAGCAGTTTTTCCTGCTTTGTTTACTCCAGGACCACACCTGAATACCAAATACTCAGATAAGTGACTTCTATGTTTGAAAATTGCTGTTTGAAGAAAAATTAAAAATATAAGAAAAGTATAGAAAAATATAGAAAACTATAAGAAAATAAGATTAGAAGTTCACATATTAACTGGGAGTTTTTCTGACCAAGGATGTGTCTGCTAGGATTAAACTCTGTTTAAAACTAGCCTGTCTATATGGGAAGCCTAAAGAGCCCCTATTAGACACTGAGGTCTTTTCTCCCTTTTTTGTAAGGAAAGGTGATTCTCTTGTCCTGTATTGTTTGGAGGGTGCAGTTTTTTGTGATTTATTTTTGGGCATCCTTTTCTTGAATTTTTTTTGACATTTTAGAACATAAGAAGTGCCATACTGGGATAGACCAAAGGTTCCTCATGCTCAGTACCTTGATTCCAACAGTGGCCAACCCAGGTCCCAAGTACCTAGCTAGACTCCAAGTAGCAAAACAGATTTTATGCTGCTTATCCTAGGAATAAGCTGTGAATTTCCCCAAAACTATATCAATAATGGCCTTTGGACTTCTCTTTTAGGAAATTATCGAAACCTTTTTTAAACGCCACTAAGCGAACTGATTTTACCACATTTTCCAGCAACAAATTGCAGAATTTAAGTCCACATGGTGTGAAGAACTATTTTCTCTGGTTTGTTTTAAATCTACTACTTAGTAGCTTCATCGCATGTCCCCTAGTCCTAGTATTTTTCAAAAGAGTAAACAAGCGTTTCACATCTACCCTTTCCACCACACTCAGTATTTTATAGACCTCTATCATATCACCCCTGACATGTCTCTTCTCCAAGCAGAAGAGACCTAGCCGCTTTAGCCTCTCGTTTTATCATTTTTGTCACACTTCTCTGTACTTTTTCTAATTCCACTATATCATTTTTGAGATACGGTGACCTGAACTACACACAGTATTCAAGTTGCAGCCATACCATAGGGCATTATAGCATTTTAATCTCTGTTTGCATTCCTTTCCTGATAATTCCTAACATTCTATTTACTGTTTAGATGCCACCACACACTGAGATGAGGATTTCAACGTATCCTCAACAATGACAGCTAGATCTTTTTCCTGAGCATCACGTAACTATAGTTCGGGTTCCTCTTCCCCACATGCCTCACTTTGCACTTGCTCACATTAAATATCATCTGCCTTTATGACGCCCAGTCTTCCAGTCTCACAAGGTCCTCTTACAATTTTTCACAATTCTCTTGCGATTTAACAACTTTGAACAACTTTGTGCCATCAGTAAATTTAATTATCTCACTAGTTATTCCTATCTCTAGATAATTGATGTACGGAGTATTACTGAATACCGGGGATCCGGGCCTAATTGATGTGCAAATATTTGCACCAGGTTTCAGTTAGTATAAATCCTCAAGCCCAGACGTTGATGAGAATATCAGCTTTAAGCACCATTCTATAAACAGTGCGCAACCATTTATAGAATAGTGCTTCACATGGATTTTTTCCCCACACCATTCACTTACCCCCTCTATTATGAATGCATTGCATGAGTTTTAGCGCCGGCAGCGGCGGTAACTACGCCGACGCTCACAGAATTCCTATGAGCGTTGGAGTAGTTACCGCCGCTGCCGGCGCTAAAACCCGCATTATACGTTCGTAAAAGAGGAGGTTAATCTGGTCCTCAATGAGCGCAAAGAACATAAGAACATAAGAACATAAGCAGTGCCTCCGCCGGGTCAGACCACAGATCCATCCTGCCCAGCAGTCCGCTCCCGCGGCGGCCCAAACAGGTCACGACCTGTCTAAATCACCAGAAGGGGCCCCCATGCCGCCTTGGTTTCCCTTCCTAGCCCTCCGGTCTTGCACATGCACGACCTGGGTTTCTATACTTATTTTCTGGTTAGCTTTCACAATATCCCATGATCCCTTTATCCTTCAGGAATCCGTCCAGTCTCTGTTTGAATCCTTGTACCGTACTCTGCCTGATCACTTCCTCCGGTAGCGCATTCCAAGTGTCCACGACCCTTTGGGTGAAGAAAAACTTTCTTGCATTCGTTTTGAACCTATCTCCCTTCAGTTTCTCCGAATGCCCTCTCGTACCTGTTGTCCCCTTCAGCCTGAAGAATCTGTCCCTATCCACATGTTAAGCTATGAACTGTAAAGTTGATTTGCAGCTTTAAAAAGTTTTAATATACATTAAACAATTTTTGCTAACTTAAATGTGCGAAAAGAACTGCCCCTGCGTACGTCTGGTAGCACTATAGAATTAATTAATAGTAGTAGTAGTAATTGGACAATCCCTTGCCCACCCCCACCCCCCTCAGTCAGGAAAAAGCCACAAATTTGAAAACTAATTGGAAGTTTTTTCCTCATGCATATCCCTGCTTTCCTATCCTTTTTCATAAGCATTTTTCTTCTTGGTTATTATTTGGCACTACAGAAACGTACATTTTGGAGTAATAAAAAAAAAAATAAAAAATAGAACAGTACAGCTTGGCTGATTATATGATTTTTTTTTTTTCTCTACTGAATGCAGGATCCTTTTTTGTATGAAACCAACAGTTTGTTTAAACAAAGCACAGTACGTACCATGAAGTCATTTACATCAGTCGGAGTGTGTTTAATTAGAGTGCAGCTGAGTTACATTGTGATATTATTATCAAGTACTGTTAAAGCTATTATACCACTGCTTGTTTTTGAGGATGATAACTGAGGCTCTGTTTTGTCTGAAAGGATAACTACCACAAGCTCAGACTGTAACCCTGTGCATAGTGGAAAGCACTGTCATCATATACGTGCCATTAAAAGTAACATTGTGCTATGCTTTGCCAGACACATATGACATTTCTGCACATAACCCAATAAATATGGAGATAGCTAGTTGGCTCATTTGATTATAGTCTCTTTTTAAATGCTACGACAGTTGCTTTATTTAATATCGGTCCTCTGGAGATTATGTCAGGTTTGATTGCATTCTGATCACATTTGCAAAGCAACTTCACTGTTACGTCTTGCATCAGGTGCTGCATTCTACTGAGACCTAGATCTAAAAACAGATATTCAGCCGGAAAAGTAAGATGTAGGTTTAGGATGATAAGCAATTCATTTAGGGGTCCTTTTACTAAGCTGCAGCAAAGAAGGGTGTTCTAGGTGCCCCAGGGTAATTTATGCATGCGCACGTACCACCCATGTGCTAAATAATAAAATGTATTTTTTTTAGATCTAGGGGCGGGTCTGGGGGTAGAGAGTAGATGTGTTCTATGCTAATCGGTTAGCGAGGCTACATTGTCCCATGCTAATCAGTTAGTGTTGAGCTCTTACTGCCACATAATGGGTGGTAGTAGCAGCTCACTTGCGGCCACATACTAATGGGAAAATTAGCACGTAGCCATTAATGGGTAAAATAGAAAAATTGGCCATTTTTCTCCACTAAAAATGGCGTTAGCCCGTGGAAAAGACCTGCATAAGGGCACGCTAAGGCTACTTATTTTTTTTTTTTACCACAGTTTGGGAAAAGGGTCTCGAGAGACTACGGGAACTCACGGCAGCTATTTCCTATTGGCGATCTGCACGGGGCAGGAGCGTAGGAAGATCGCTCCTGCCCCGAAAGCCCGCTAGACCACTAGGTAAGGACGGGATGCCAGGGGGAAGGCAGGAGGGAGGCGGGGGTGGGTCAGAGCCGGACCAGAAGATATTCGCGGTATTTCACCATTTGCGGTCCGGCTCTGCCCCTATCCCCCGTGAATCCGGAGGGAGAAGTATATCTTGATTTTGGACATTTCTGTGTGTGTGTGATTTTCCTTGCCTGTTTTCACTGTGGTCATTTACCTGACATTTTCACCCTAGCCCGGTGCCTAGGGAGCCTGAAGGATTCCTTAGTTGGAAGGAACGCGCTGGGAGCGGTATCAGTCGCTGTGAACCAGGCTTGCTGCGCTTACCAGGTGCCCGGGTTGTGACAATATCCAACAAAGGAAAGTAGATGTCTACTTTCCTTTATAAAATGTTAGTCCCCAAGCAAGGTCCAGGAGCCACAATGGAGATCTCAAGATCTGTCTTGTGTTAAACATCTATTTATTTATTTAATTCATTTTCTATCCCGTTTCCCCCAA
Organism: Geotrypetes seraphini; assembly: GCF_902459505.1. NCBI lineage: Eukaryota > Metazoa > Chordata > Amphibia > Gymnophiona > Dermophiidae > Geotrypetes > Geotrypetes seraphini. Next base: position 147,424,693 of record NC_047092.1, on the reverse strand, counting down.
AGAGCTCAGAACGGGTTACAGGTTAAACATACATAAAATATAGTTAACAGGTTACAATATGACATGATTACAGTACAAGTTTCTGATAGAAGGTTGTGTCCTAATTAGAGGTCTGCACGGGAACGGGGATCGCGGGAATCCCGCAGGGTCCCGTGGGGGTCCCATGGGAATCCCCCCCTAACCCACGGGACTCCCACGGGGACCCCCCTCTAGCCAACAGGACTCCCACGGGGATGGAAGGCTTTGGAAGCAGGGTTCATCCATATAATATAATGGACATGTCAGCCTTAGTAAAAGAGGGGGTTTATAAGTTAATTACCTGAACAGAAAACTAAAAAAGGGTTCCACCAAAGAGATTCCACAAGGAAAACAGCAGCGGAAACACAAAAGAAACTGTGGAATTGATGAACCTGTCAGAAGTAATTGCTGCTTTTTATGGGGACGGGCGGGGATGGAGGTAATTCCTTGCGGGGATGGGTGGGGACGGAGAGGATCCTGACAGGGATGGGTGAGGACAGAGAGGATCCTGGTGGGGACGGGCGGGGATGGGTGGGATTTCTGTCCCCGTGCAACTCTCTAGTCCTAATTCGATATATGTTGTTGTTGTTAGGTGCCATCGACTTGTGCTCGAGTCCTAGTGACTTAATGAATTGTGGATCTAAAAAGAAATCGGTTTTGTTCTAGTCTGGAAAGGTCCTCCAGCATCATCTCTATGGTGGTTTTCGATGTTGTCGCTATTGTCATATCAAGCGCAATCCTCCGCCTCCAACACTGTCCATCTGCTGCCCACCAGCACCCAAAGGACACACTCTCGTACACCTCTGTGCACAAGAAACTCTTTCTTTATCTTTATCTTGTTTATTCAGGACAGATTATAAACTCGTGCACTCATAGAAAGGAAGACGGTTACACACTAAAACAATATTCGGATAGCCCAAATTCCCATACAAAGTACTAAGGAAAGCTAGCACAAAATAACACACACTTATATAAAGACACTAACAAAGAGACAGACAGGGAGAGCATTTGGGAATCTTCAGCCTGTGGGGAACTACAAGAACAAGAGGGCACTCAGAGAAATTAAAAGAGGACAGGTTTAGAACCAATGCCAGGAAGTACTTCTTCACTCAGAGGGTGGTGGATACCTAGAATGCACTTCCAGAGGGTGTGATAGGACAGAGTACTTTACAGGGTTTCAAACAAGAATTGGATAAATTCTTGAAAGAAAAAGTTATTGAAGGATATAGATAGGGAAGATATAGGATAAAGAAGGATACAGTTAGAAGGATATAGATAAGGAAGGACAAAAGGGATGGAAGGATATAAAGGATCACTTACAGGTCATGGACCTGATGGGCCGCCACGGGAGCGGACTGCTGGGCACGATGGACCTCTGGTCTGACCCAGTGGAGGCAAATTCTAATGTTCTTATGTTTTCCTTGTTGGGTAAAACACCCCCTGAAAGCAGAATGGGAACAGAGTCCAATTTGTTGGACCCAGAGCCCAGGCCTTATAATATTCTTTTGCATATTCATTAGCTTATATGACCTCAGGGTCATTTTTCCTAATCTATTCATGTTTCTCTTATGTCCCATTTGCTCATATGGATTATGTCATTGACAACAAATGTAATTTGGGCCTCCTAATTGGAAAGCAAAGACTGGCCGTTGGCTATTCACATCTCCTTATTGTCCAGGTGATCCCTTACTTTTTCCATGAGTCCATAAAGTGATGTCTTTTAGGAAGGTCATATAACAACACAAAAATAGAAATATACTGTTTATGGTTCTCAAAATTCAATGAATGATTAATAACCAAGCCACTATGTAACAGTGAAGATGAAACCGGAAGTACTTTTTTATTGTCAGGGCTACAAGCCTTAGAATTTGGAGCTATTTGTACCCTATTAGGGTTATCCAGAAGAAACTGTCCACTTGCTCCTGCTCACGTCACCGGCTGTAACCCGCCCTCACTCTCACTAACATTTATTTAAACAGTCACTTCATTTTTTTATCTTCAAAATTCTTTTATACCTTTTAAAATTAGCTTTATGTGATCTAACAAATCAGTAATTTATGGATTCTTAATTCAGCTTCAACTTAGCTATTTAAAACGTTCCAGCTCATTTCAGAACAAAGAATCGGCAGGCAAATGCAAGCAAGAAATGCATTAGTCTGCCGATTCTGTGTTCTGAAATGAGCTGAAATGTTTTAAATAGCTAACAAAATAACATAGTAGATGACGGCAGATAAAGACCTGAATGGTCCATCCAGTCTGCCCAACCTGATTCAATTTAAATTTTTAAATTTTTTTCTTCTTAGCTATTTCTGGGCAAGAATCCTACCCTAAGTTAAAGCTGAATTAAGAATCCATAAATTATTGATTTGTTAGATCACATAAAGCTAATTTCAAAGGTATAAAAGAATTTGCATCTCAAGGAGGCAGTGCATGCAAATCCATCTCATACATATTCATTATGGATATCCTGAAAACCTGACCTAGCACTGGCTCTCGAGGACCGGAATTGCCTACCCCTGCCCTAGGCATCAGACTACAAGGGGTTGTTTCAAAGTTCTCAGCCCAGCCATGAAGAGAATGATGTGGAGCCATGAAACCTGCAAGTTATTCCACATTTTTCTTGACACTTTTCATTTCAATGATACGAGCATGAAATGAAACAAAAAGTATTAAGAAAAGTGTGGAATAACTTGTAGGTTTCATGGCTCCACATCATTCTCTTCGTGGCTGGGCTGAGAACTTTGCAGCGGCCCCTTGTAGTTTGCCGAATGGTTACACCAGCCCCATGTGACTTGTATGTTACTACTGTTCTATTAAAACCAAATTTGTCTTTATATGTGGCTTAATAACATCAGTGCAATTCTGATAGTTATATTCCTTTATTTCTAATGTTTTTCTTCACACAGTTTGGTGCTGGAACACAGTGATCATCAATTTTCTAAAGACATTTTTTGATTCATTTTCTTCTTTGATTCAGGTCATCTAATCAACCATGCTCACCCCAGAGCTTCTATAGTCTCTATGGTTACACTAATATATCCTGCTGACTAATTTTACCTTCATCATTTTTTCTGCTCTTCAGAACTGTTATATTACTTTTGACTGTCATGCCAGCCCTGCATTTAGGGTTAATGTAATTGCTAGAGCTTTTGGAAACTAATACTGTTTTTCTTTTCTTCTTTTTTTCTTTGCTCATCTTTAGTTCAAGATGACATTTTTGTAAAGCGTTGCTGACACAGGAAACTGTTGGAACTCTATCTACCTGTTTCCTTTGTCACAAAGTGTGACAATCTTACCTTACATTATTTTATAAGAGTTTTCTTTATTATTTCACAATTTTTTTGCTGGCTACTGGAGCTTCATCTGTCACAAACAGTCCTAAAGATTATAAAGAAACATTAATGTATATTGGTACTAGATCTTCGGTATGTGTCACATTAGGATAAAAACTTATATTGATAAATCTTGCAGTATAACTATAGCAAATTTATCATATAAACTGTATATTGTGGGGCTCATAATCAAAACAGAAATACGTCTAAAAACCTGCCCAAATCGGCACTTGGATGACCTAAAAGACAGGTTGTACAAGTGCCGATAATCGAAACGAGCTTTTAGACGTATCCAGAGACTTTTAAGGCCTCTAAATCCCGCTGTGAGCCCAGAGCTGAAAGGGGTATTTTGGAAGGAGTGGCTAAGGTGGGATGTGGGCCGACCCAGACTTGGTCGTACTGCAGGGATAATCGAAAGTTTAATCAGGTTGCCTGGATGGAACTTATACGTTGTGACTTTAGGCAATCTAAAAACAGTCCTAAGTGTCCAGATGGTATCCAAAATGACCGGATAACCATTGCAGACACAAAGTACAGACCCCCCACACACTCCGCCAGTGATCATTAACCCCACAAACCACCATAAAAATTGGAATATAAACGTACATACCTGCCTCCAGATCATCAGCACCTAGCATAGGAAAGCATGGTAGAGCTGCACAGAGGTGGCTTAAGTAGTCTGGGGGGTGGGCTAGTGAACCATAGAGAGGAATACCCAGGCCCATAAGCCATTCTAACTACTGCATTCATGATGGAAAATACGAGTCCACCAAAAACCCTTTTGTACTGCCATATAGGTGGCACCTGCAGCCATAAGGGCTATTGGGGGTATAGACATTAAGGTATAGTAGGTTTTGGGGGTGTTTGAGGGGGGGGCTGACCATGACCTTTAAGGGAGTTGTGGTGATGTTTATGTGGCACCATTTTTGTAAAGTTCACAGCAGTGCCCTGTAAGGTGCCCCACTACTCTGTTGCAATGTCAGGGTGGCCAGTCCATCACTTTTCTGGCTCTAGGCGTATGGGGCTTGGACGATTTTTTAGATGAGAATATAGTATAAAGATAGACATACAAGCGGTTTGGACGATCAAACGGCTGGCAGTAGAAGTAGATGATTTTGCGGAAATTAAGATTGGCTATTACTAAATTTTGTTGGGCTGGGAAAAAGCCAAAATTATCTTTTGATTTTTTGCTAGGGTTTGGGATAAGGGGTGGCTTGGGACTTCCAGATATTCGTATTTATGGGAAGGCTTGTGTATTAAGACACATTAGGGATTAGGTGATGGATGATTTTTTATTTATACCTATAGAGTATGAGAAAGCTTTTTATTATCCTTATCATTTATTATTTCTCCTTCAAGTACATCATTCTAAATTGCCGAGTAATTTAAGAGGTAATTCTATTTTATCTCCGATGAGATCAGTTTGGGGTAATTTAGTTAAATTATGGAGTTACAATCCTCATATTACAGACATGTTATCTATTCAGGGCAATGGAGATTTTCAACCTGGAATGATGTCTAGGGTTTTTAGAAATTGGGGATTTAAAGGTATTTCTTATTTAGCACATGTTTTGGATGAGAATGGTAAGATGAAGAGTTTTCCTGATCTTTCTTCCATTGTAGGAAGGGGTCCTGGATCTTTATTTGCATAAACGCAATTGGTAAATTATTTAAACAAATTACAGAGAATGGATTTTTTCAATTGGAGTACATGAAAATATTCTTTCTTTTTTTAATCAATGTGAAGATATACCTATTTCTGTTTCTTTATTTACATAAATGGTAGTGGGATTTATTACCTAATCGTACATATGAAAAAATTTTACAGAATTGGAGTGAGGAATTGGGAAGTCAAATTTCACTTATGGATTTTACACAAGCTATTAATAGAATTCCAAAAGTTATTATGGGTTCTATTTGGAGGGAATGTTCATTTAGAGTCTTACATAGAGCTTATTTTTCACAAATTCAAGCTTTTCATGCCGGTTTAATTAATACCCCAATTTGTATTAAGTATAATAAGTATCCTGGTACTTTAGTTCATGCTTTTTGGTCATGCCCTTTAATTAGGTCATTCTGGTCTGCCATCCTAATCTAAACTAAACTAAACTAAACTAAACTAAACACACGTTTATATACCGCATCATCTCCACGGATGTGGAGCTCGGCACGGTTTACAAGAACTTAAAATATAGGAAGAGAAGGAAAAAAAAGGTTTACATGAACTTATATGTAGAAGAGAAGAGTAAGGGGGGATAGAATTACATTTTAGTGAAAAGCCAGGTTTTCAGTTGCTTGCGGAATAATTGGAGGGAGCCCAGGTTCCGCAGCGGGGTAGTAAGGTCATTCCAAAGACCTGTGATTCTGAAGAGAAGGGATTTTCCCAGTTTACCTGCATAGCGTGTAGAGAGGGGAATGATAGTTTATACCTTTGGGCGGGTCTGGTAGAGTCAGGACTCGAGGAGTTATAAGATAGTGGGATTAAGGGAGGAAGGATGCCATGAATGATCTTAAAAGCCAGCCAGGAGCATTTGAAATGGATTCTGGAAATCACTGGGAGCCAGTGAAGTTTGGCTAGGAGTGGGAAGACATGGTCAGACTTGCGTTTTCCAAAGATCAACTTAGCTGCAGTTTTCTGGATTAGCTGGAGTCTTTGAAGACTTTTTTTTTGATAGGCTTAAGTAGATGGCATTGCAATAGTCTAGTTTGGAGAGGATGATGGATTGGACAAGGACGGCGAAATGTTGTTGGCAAAAATAGGATCTTACTTTCCTCAGCATGTGGAGGCTGAAAAAGCATGATTTAGCCAAGAAGTTGAGGTGGTCATTGAGGGAGAGAGAAGAATCGATAATGATGCCAAGGACCTGTTATTTTTAGGCTCATTATGGGGTTGTTCTGTTGTAGATTCATCAAGGGGAGTAATTTTTGGAAAAGCTGCGGCTTGTGGGGTATTTGGTAAAAAGAAGTGTCTCTTATTTCAAAAGGCGTGTATAATAGGACATAAATGTATTATGCAATTTTGGTTATCAAAAGAAGCTCCTAGTTTTTGGCATTGGAGGAATCAATTTCATTGTCTATTGTTATTTGAGACTTGGGAAGTTAGGCATTCAGCTAGGAAAATTCATATATTTATGGAAATTTGGGATCCGTATATTCAGAATCTTTCAACTAAGGCAAGAAGTTTAATTCTTAATGATTTACATTGAAGCTATGATTATTTATCTAAAATTCCAGTTCTTTACTTTTATTATTCTTTATTTTTGTCAACTTTCATTGGGTTTGGGGGGGTTTTAGTATGATTCTTTCAATAAAAAAGTTATAAACTAAATTTCGGGGGAGGATAGGGGGGAGAGGTTGATAGGAAAAGGGAATGGGGTAGGAATTAGGGGAAGAGTATTAAGAGATGTAATGGGTATTTTGGAAATATATTTTGAAGAAATGAAAGATATTTGATGGAAATTAATATGATGAATTTTAATTTATTGACTATTTGATTGTATTATAATATTGTATATTTACTGATTTCTTCAATAAAAATGTTATAAATTAAAAAAAAATTTTGATGTATTTTTCGAGAATGGACTTTGGATGCTACTGACTTTGGGCGACTAGCGCCCTAGGCCCAAAACGGACTTAGATGCTTGTTTTGATTATGTCCCTCCACGTATATTAGTATTAGAACCCTAAAATGTGTCGTTAGGATAAAACTTGTATTGAAAAACTTTGCACTGTAACTATGGCAAATTGTAACCTGATAACTGGATACTTTGAGGTTCTTTTTTTTTAAAAAAGATAGATGTCCAAAATACAGCATAAACCAGCACTTGGACGTCTTACTAGACAAAATGTTCAAGTGAGCATTCATAAATATGACTTTCTGGACGTTTAGCCGGATTTCTAATCCACTGTGCGTCCAGAGTATAAATGGGTATGTTGGGATGCGGGGAATGGGTGGGATTTGGGTGGGCTTAGATTTGGACGTTCTGTAGCTATAATCAAACCTTTCCCTGGCTGTCTTGGACAGAACCTACTGGAACAACTGACTAACTCAATCCACCTCAACCAAACACAGGAGAACTCACACATTATTCATACACCCGCCAATCAAAAATGTCAAACGAAGAAAACTGTATGACAACCTATTGGCCACCAGAGCAGCAAAACTGGACAGACAACTCACCAATCTGCTGTCTTCGACAACAGACTACAAAACAGAAAACAAAGACTACAAAACAGAAATAAAACCCTGCTCTTCAAAAAATACATAAAACCTATATAACACAACCAGATCCTTCCCAAGCTTCACCTACAATACTATCTACTCCTTAGCATATCAAAAATGTTCAAACTACTTCTTATGTCTTGCCTAATATCAAGACAATTCTTATGTAATCCACCTGATGTATCTCGTAATATCATGGCAATTCTTATGTAATCCGCCTTGAACCGCAAGGTAATGGTGGAATAGAAATCACTAATCAAGTTTCAAGTTTATTAGGATTTTATATACCACCTATCAAGGTTTCTAAGCAGTTTTACAATCAGGTACTCAAGCATTGTAATGTAATGTAACTTTAGACCTGTTTGAGAAGCATCTAAGTGCCAAAAGGGTACCCAAACTGCCCAGATGACCACTGGATGGATTAACTAATGACCCCCACATCTCCCAGTGCTCATTGACACCCATCCACCCCAAAAAACTTTGAATAAAACAGTACATACCTGGCTCTAGAACTGCAGCACTTAATATAGTATGGTGTGTGGGTGTGTTTTGGGGTGTGGAGGGAAGGGTGTGGATTGGGTGGTGGTTTACAACATGTGATATGTAGAAATAAAGCTGTTCATTTCTCTGAACTTTTCAGGAAGTTTGTCTATATTAAACATTGCCTGGCACAGATCCCCTCCTGGAATCCATCCTGGTTAGCTCTGAGACATGGGGGTGGGGGTTCCTCATCCTCTGCATCTGGTGGGACGCCCCCTAGGATCGCGGGGTTCCTGCGGGGTTGGATTCACTTGAGCCGCAAGGCTCATCTTCTTTTCCCTACCTGCCCTGCCGCAGCACACAGCCGACCCGGAAGTCTTCCACGATGTTAGTGCTGACGTCGGTGGGAGGGCTTTAGAAAAGCCCTCCCTCCCTCCGACGTCAGCGCTGACATCGGGAAGACTTCCGGTCGGCTGTGTGCTGCGGCAGGGCAGGTAGGATAAATTCAAGGCAGTGGCATACCAAGGAGGGGGTGGTCCGCCCCGGGGCAGCCTAAGGGGGGGTGCAGAGCCAGCCAGTTCCCCTTACCTTCGTGGCACTTTCCCCCGACCGACCAACAACAGAACAGGCCTGGTCCGTCTAAACTCCCTGCCCTGTAGCCGCAAATCTAAATTACCTTCTTACAGAAGTTGGATTCAGGACAGGGAGGTTTGTCGGACCGGGCCTGTCGGGCGGGCAGGGAAGCGCCACGAAGGTAAGGGGCAGGGAGGGAGAAAGGGAGGAAAGGTGGAGTGGAGAAGAAAAGACGCTTAAGAGAAATGGGTAAAACTGAGGGGGTAGAAGGATGCTGAAAGCACTGGGCAAGACAGAGGGGGGAGAAGGACGCTGAAAGCATATGGGGAAGACAAAGGGGTGGAGAAGGATGCTGAAAGGACATGGAGAAGACAAAGGGGTGGAGAAGGATGCTGAAAGGACATGGGGAAGACAGAGGGGGAGAAGGACACTGAAAGGACATGGGGAAGACAGAGGGGGGGAGAAGGATACTGAAAGCACATGGGGAAGACAGAGGGAGGAGAAGGACGCTGACAGGACATGGGGAAGAGAGAGTGGGGAGAAGATGCTGAAGGGAAATGGGGAAGAGAGAGTGGGGAGAAGACGCTGAAGGGAAATGGGGAAGAGAGAGTGGGGAGAAGACGCTGAAGGGAAATGGGGAAGAGAGAGTGGGGAGAAGACACTGAAGGGAAATGGGGAAGAGAGAGTGGGGTGAAGACGCTGGCAGGGAAGAAGACAGAGATGTCAGACTATGGGGGGAGCGGAGGGAAGAAATTTTTTTTTTGCTTCAGGATAAAGTAGTATATTAGTTGTGTTGATAAAAATTTATAAACATTAGAGGCTCTGGTAGAAACCCGTTTACAAAGTATGTATTCTTCCCAATTAATATTTCCAAATTAATAAAGTCTCTTTGCTTATTTGTAAATGGGTTTCTACCAGAGCCTTTAATTCAGTAGCATAATTAAATGAAATAACTATTTCTGAAGTTTATAGGGATGTGTGGGGACGGAGGGGATTCCTCGCGGGGATGGGTGGGGCGGAGGGGATTCTCGTGGGGATGGAGGGATTCCTCACGGGGACGGATGGGGACGGGTGGGGACGGGTGGGACTTTGACGGGGACGGGTGAGATTTCTGTCTCTAGTCTACACCCCTGATGGATGGATCTCAAAGACATGGCCTAAAACTCCAAATGGAATCTCACAAATACTCGCATGCCACAACAAATATAACCTGAATTACTATTATATTCTTCGACAACAAACATGCACCCACTTACTAAGAAAGCTATCTTACCTCCATGTGATATCTACACTGAATGTGCTGAAATTAAATCCATCCTATGCCCACTAAGTCAGTATTTTATGTCTGCATGTTATGTCCATACTGTAATCTAACCCTTTTGTCTATACTGCAAATGCTATAGAGTCTGTATTTCTCACCAAAGTATGTCCTAACCATACTATGAATGAACTCTTGTAACCCATTCTGGGCTCCTTTGAGAGGATGGGCTAAATAAAAGAATAAATAAATAAAATAAATATAGAGTCCAAAAATCACGATGTAATAAAAAGTAATATGATTGAGTAATAACCAAAGAATGCAGAAGTTTGAAGGAGTGTAACCAGATGATGTGCCATTGTTCCTTATCAAGCGAAAAATCTGCATCTTTGCACCAGATATCCTGGACACCGTGAATCTTTTAACTTAGTTTTAGTTAGAGTCTTATACCAATTAGAGGCCTGAGCTGTCCTGATCATCCTCTGATCCGCGCATGCAAATAAGGGGGAATGGCATTCAAATGTAGGCAGGCAGCGATTCACTAAAAAAAAAAAAAGAGGGACACTGACTGGGCTGACCAATCCAAAAATAAGTGACTGCTGAGGCCCAGTCACTCAGGTCCTTTCCTACCGCCCTGCTCTCTGCCCTGCTTCTCTGCTCTCAGCACTGATCTCCTGCCTGCCCTGATCTGCTCTCTGCCCCATCTCCTGTTCTCGCCCCGAATCTCTCCTGCCTCCCTGACTCGCCGCCCTGCTCTCACCCTGAATGTCTCCTGCTGCCCTGACTCTCCTGCCCTTCCCCGCAGTGCAAGCCCATGGTTTTAACCCACGGGCTTAAAGCGGGTTAAAACCACGGGCTTGTGAAGAAATAAAAAGCAAAAAAAAAAAGAAGTTTTCTGCTCTGCTGGGCACGGAGGGCTAGCGCATGCGTAGACCATTTACAGATGGTCTGCGCGTGCGTCGGGATTGCTATAGAGCGATCCGGGTGCTCGGTTGGGGGTGTGATTCCAATTGCCCTCATCTGCATAAGGGCGATTCGTGAATCAGCCCCCACAGACAGATCGGATCGGATCCCTAACGGATCTAATCCACTCCGTGCCATAGTGATTCTAGGCCTTAAAGTATAAAAGGTTTCCCTCCATAAATTTGTAACTTGAAGTTCATAAGTGATGGAGAATTTCTCAGTTTGTAAAGAAATTACTGAAGATAGTGATAATAGCGTTAAAGTAGATTGAACAGGAGTAATCAAATTATGAAACCACAAGACTTGTGGTTTTATTGGTATTTGACTTCAACTTTTGAGAAGTGGCTCAGTTAACAATTTTGTTAATACATACAGAAATTCTATTGCAAGTATCAAGCATATTAGAACCCACAGGAACTAATATAAAAAGGGTCTAATAATATAATTGTAAAAGGGAGCCAGGCAGCAGTGGCTAAAGAAAAAAGTGGTTGGAGAGTGGCCTAAACAAAATGACCAATACTATACTGGATGGGTTCAGCATTGCTATTTATACCAAAAAAGGTGCTGAATTTGCATACAAATTTAAGCATCGGTGCCATCATCTAACTTACCCTCCCCCCCCACACTTTTACAACATGGTTTTTAGTGCTGGCCACGGCGGTATCAACTCTGACACTCATAGAATTCCTATGAGCATCGGAGCGGTTACCTCTGTGGTTGGCGCTTAAAACTGTGCTACGGTTTTGTAGAAGGGGGAGTTAGTACAGTGTCTGTAACACAGCTGAATATCAACCTCTACAAGTCATTGATGCTTTTATTTTTCTTTGGTTGTATGTTTTGCATAGTTATTTATAGATTTTGTGTTAATTAAATTTTATGTTGCCCGTTTTGTGTACTGCTTTCAAGCATGTTAGATTTATGGTTGAAGAAATGAAATAAAGACAGTATCTTGATCATAAGGCAGTGGTCTGATACTGCCGTGCAGAGGTGTTGCCATGGACATCTCTGTGATGTGTGGCTTTGTGTCTGAGATACATCTTCACATTTTCTGTAATGAATTGCATATTGCATTAGTGGAAGACTAGTGAGTTAAATATACTTTCAGTATGTGGAGTGGGTTCACCAGATGGGGTCTTGAAGCCTGCCAATATTTTGCTTTCAAAATGGAGGGAAAGGTTGTATATCCAATAATATTTTAGGGAGGTTGGTATAGAAACATAGAAACATAGAAACATAGAAAGGTGACGGCAGAAAAGGGCTATAGCCCACCAAGTCTGCCCACTCTACTGACCCGCCCTATCAAGTCTGAGTGTCTTACTAGGCCTCTGTAGGGATCCCACATAGATGTCCCATTTATTCTTAAAGTCAAGCACGCTATTGGCCTTGGCCACCTGCTCCGGAAGCTTATTCCAGTGCCCTACCACTCTTTCCGTGAAGAAATACTTCCTAATGTCACCCTTAAATTTCCCTCCTCTGAGTTTTAGCGGAGGGGGGGAGGGGGGCCATAGATTGGGGGAGGGGGGCCATAGATTTTTGACTCTCAACGATGGGGCTAGATTTAGGGGCTTGAAGTGTTTTGGGGGAGAGTATATGTGTTAAGAAAGAGAACAATTAGGATCTGAAATCCCTAAACTGAACTGGCTAGAAACTGGCTAGGTTGTGGCAGAAAGTTTACTTAAAACTAATTAGCTATCTCCGTTTACAGGAATAGTCACCAAATGTAACAGGCTAGCTCTAAGCATCAATGTTCACTGGCTATATTTCTCCCTGTGACCCAACCTCCTCTGTCCTCCCGGAACATTCCAGCTAAGCCTAACTTCCTAGTTTTACTAGATTTTGCTGCCCTGTGGGAAGAGATTTTCAGAGATTGTATGAGTAGTTTCCTAATTTCAGAGTTAGGCAACTAGATTGCTTTGAAAATCTGCCCCATAGCTAATGGTTTCAAGAGTTAATAAAATGGGGATATACAACAGAAAATAATACGCTCCTCATTATGTTCACATTACATACAATATAAAATGCATGGCAGAAAATTATAATCACTCTGATTCATCCTCACTTGGGAGAACTATGAGGCATGAAAGAATAAAGTGTTCTCTCAGAGCTTACAGGATACGAGTTTTATTTTACTCTACTGAACTATAAATTATAGAAATTATTTTAACTATACAATAAAATAACTTTTCAGCTTTTTCAGAGATAGGATGAGTTAATCTAGCTTACTTCTAGCAAAGCGACTGTGTTTTACAAGAAGTTTAATTTATAAGTTCCCAGAGGCAATTTGATGGGCTATCAGTTATGAAATTGTAGCAGTTCATTCGATAATTGGTTACAGCAGACTTGTTCAGGGAGTCAGGGTAGGTAGCTCACAGTGGTGCATCTTTTCTCTCACACTGTTTAAATGGAAAGAGTATCGGCATAAAGGGCCTGATTCTATAAATGGCACCTAACTTGTAGGCACTACTCCAACATACTTGTCAATCAACGACTAGAATCATGTCTAGCAGGGCCTAGGCATACTTAGACTTTGCTAGGCGTCCTTGTGGTAGGCTCTGGTATATTGGGCAAGGATTTTCCTGGCTTAATTTTCCAGTGCCTAACTATGACACCTAGCAATACGTAAATCAACAAAGCCTATTCTCCACCCCTAACATGCCTACTTTACAGGTTGGCATAGTTAGGCATCAGAAGGGGTTAGGGAAAGGGGCAATTAAAGAGGTACATGGGCAATTAAAGAGGTACAGGGGAAGGGAGGGGGCACAGCAGGAGGGGTCGGGAAAGAGTGGAGGGGGGAGGAGGGGCACCGCTCACCCCCGCTACGCTACTACATGGTGCCCCTTTTAAGAAATTCCCTACATATCACTATCCATCTTGTCCTTTCCTAAATTTAAAACTGCATTAAAAACTCACCTATTTGAAACAGTTAATGGCAATCAGATAGTGAGTAATAGCTGTTAGCAGATGGCTCTGACCTCTACTGGGCTTCTGTGATTCTCTTCTCTTTTTTCCGGTTATAAAAAGGGGTTTTCCCTTTCTCCTTACGTACTGTAATTGGATATTGTAACTGTCATGTTATGTTTTCAGAAAAGGTGATATAGTAAATAATAATAAAATATAAACCATGATATGATAGAGGCCTATACAATAGTGGAGTGGAAAGGGTAGATGTGAATTGCTTATTTACTCTTTCCAAAAATACTAGGACTAGGGTGCATGTAATGAAGCTATTAAGTAGTAAATTTGAAACAAACCAGAGAAAATATTTCTTTACTCAATATGTAATTAAACTGTGGAATTTGTTGCTGGAGAATGTGATGAAATCAGTTAGCTTAACAGGGTTTAAAAAAGGTTTGGATAATTTCCTAAAACTAAGGTCCATAAACCATTATTGAAATGGCTTGGGGAAATCCTCTGCTTATTCCTAGGATAAGCAGAATAAAATCTGTTTTACTCCTTGGGATCTTGCCAGGTACTTGTGACCTGGTTTTGCCACTGTTGGAAACAGAATACTGGGTTTGATGTGTCTTTGGTCTGTCCCAGTATAGCAGTTCTTATGTTCTTATTAGTTGTTTAACATGGGACTTAGGTGTGGCATGCCAACAGTTATCATGGTGCAGTAATTCTTTTCACAGGCCTACACTGATATAGTGTGGTAATTCCAATGTTCTATTACTAAAAAGATCAGTAATCCCTGGTTTAATTCTGATCTCCTGGTTTAGAGAGAGATTGTAGAAACTTGAAAGACTTTGGAGAAAGCCCTTGGATCTCGATTTGAAAATAAGTTGGCAGGAAATATCAGATATTTATAAACCACATTTTAGGGGAGCAAAATTTCAGTACTATTCCAAGCAAATTGATATTTATAAAATTGACTCTAAGGCCCTGATTCTATCAATGACACGTACAGTTAGGCGCCTAGCTTGGCGCACCTAGTCGATTTAGGCACCTAACTGAATTTTTTTAAAATTGGCTTAATTAGCGCTGATAATTGAAAATACCATTAAAAACCAATTCAAAATTATTTTAAAAATGAATTAGCCAGTAGGTGTCTAACTCAGTAGGTGCCTACCACTTCAATGTTGGCGTCTACACTGAGGTGCCTACTCGAAAGTAGATGTGCTTAGAGGTGGATTTAGGGTGGAGTTTGGGTGTGGGTTGAGTTAGATACTGGTATTTTAGGGCAAGAAAACCCGTGCTTAATATAACAGTGTTTTAGGTGTACATGCCTACTGGTGCCCCTAGGCGCAATTCTACAAACAATGCCTAACTTTGATTGGCCTACGGTAAATGCTTCTTTTCTAAGCACCTACTGAGTTAAGCATTCTTTATAGAATCCGCCCCTAAATGACTATTTACTCTTTTCCAGATTAACTTCCCTCTCAAATTCATCTGTTTTATCCTTATGTCAATCAGACACTATTACTAGTCAGATCTTAGCTCAGCATTTTCAGGATAAAATAATTTCCCTTAGGAAAACTTTGCAATTAGATTCATCCTCATTTGTTAATTCTTCTTTTTCATTTTCTGTTGACCGATCTTAGTCAACCTTTGCTCCTTTTATAATCAATGATGTGCAAAACCTATTACAGTGCTTTTCCAAATCTCAATATTATCTAGACCTATATCCTTCTTTTCTGTTTGAGACAGCATCTACTGAATTTTTGACTTGACTTTTCTCATTTTTATCTGATTTCTTCAGCAGGGCCAAGTCCCAAGTGCCCTAGGAGCAATTATTTTAACATCTGCTCCAAAACTTTCTTCTCAAGGTGATGCTGATACATCAAATTATAGACCAATAGCTGATATTCCAATTTTTGTTAAGATTGTGGAGAGTATTGTTGCTGACCAGTTGATGACATACTTAGAATGTCATATTATTCTAGCACTTACTCAATCAGTTTTTAGAAAGGACTTTAGCATATAAATTTTATTAGGGAGCTTAGTATCAGATATTTGTCATAATTTGGCCTTAGGTAAATGATTGTATTATATTTTGATCTATCTGATAGATCATGAGCTGTTACTTTTCTTGCTGGATTCTACTGGTATATCTGGGAAAGTTCTAAACTGGTTTAAGGGTTTCTTTCAGATGAGATCACACTCTATGAAATGGGATAATATAGTTTCTAAGATCTGGAAAACAAGTTATGAGGTCCCTCAAGGATCCCCACCGATAATGGATACTCTTGGGAATTTTCTGATTAAAATTGATATACGTTATTTTACTTATGCTAACAACATTACAATATTAGTATCTTTTTATCATTTTTAATCTGCTATATCTCTAATCCAAGATAGTTTCTTACTGGTTGATGAATGGGCTAAAATGGCTAGATTAAAACTAAACACATCAAAGTTAAAGCTGATATGGTTTGGTTCTCCTTTAAATATTGCTTAAATATTGTCATTCATGGTGAATTTTCAAATTTGAATCTTCACTTCATATTTTGGGTATTATATTTGACCTGCAACTATCAACAAAGGCTCAATTAAATAACTTGATTCATAATGCATTTTATAAACCAAAGAAATTGAAATGAGTCAAATATTATTTTTTGACTGAACATTTAATAGTCTTAGTTCAAGAAATCATATTATCTTCTATTGATTACTGCAATTTGTGACATGTTGGCTATACTGAGACCCTCCTGGACCGTCTATAGCTGCTGCAAAATGTAGCAGCCAGAATGATTTTTGACTTACGCCGCCATGAAAGGATCTCCTCAATTTTACAAAAGCTTCACTGGCTCCTCATTCAAGTTCATTGTACAATTAAGATATGTACCATGACTTTCAGAATAATTCATGGAATGGCTCCTTCCTATCTTCCTACATTAAGATTATTAAAGAGTCAATGATCATTAAAAAAATTATGCATCTCCCAGTGGGCAGTTCTCATGATGGATTCAATTGAGAAGCACATTACGAGGGATGTCCATTGCATGGGTGGTGGTTCTCATCTCAGAGGACTTGGTCGATCAACCGCTTGGAGCTGAAAGTGATACAATTAACTCTGGAAAGAAAGACAGTCCGAGTCTTTTCAGACTTGACTGCAGTGGCCTATGTAAACAGGCTTGGAGGAAGCAGGAGTGAGCAGCTGAGCTTGGAAGTAGAGAATGACATGGGGATGAATTTGTCCCTGTCCCCGTGGGATCTCAATATCCCCATCCTGTCCCCGTGAGTTCTGTCCCTGTCCCTCTCCCATTCCTGCAAGCTCTGCCTTAACCACATAAGTCTCGAACACTTATGATTTTAAAGTGTTTGAGGCTTGTGCAGATGAGGACAGAGCTGGGACAGGGACAAAGCTTGTGGGGATGCGATGGGGATAGAGAGATCCCATGGGGATGGGGAAAATTTGTCCTTTTGTCATTCTCTACTTGGAAGCTTGCCTGCTCTTTTGGTAGGCGGAAACCCATCTCTTGGTCATCTCGGCAGCTCATGTAGCCAGGATAGAGAATATGCAGGTGGACTTCCTAAGTTGATAGAACTTGGATCCTATGGAGTGACCTCTCTCTTGGAGGGCCTTTGACTGCATAGTCAGGCACTGGGGGCATCCTATGTTCAACCTCATGGCCTCAGCATCCAACAAGAAAGTGGCTTGTTTATTTGGCCAAAGGTACGAGCCTAGAAGTGCCAGACTGGATGCTTTGGTCAAAAACTGGCCTGTGGAGGAGCTCCTATATGTTTTCCCTCCATGGCCAATTATAGGCAGAGTTCTTAGATGGGTCAGAACACACACAGATTGTGTGATTCTGGTAGCTCAGTATTGGCTGAGGTGGCTGGAGTGGCTGTGGTAAGCAGACAGAATGTCTGCAGAGGGATGAGGCTCTCAGATTTTCTTGTAATTCAAATCTTTTCTTACAAGGTCCCATCATCCTGGACGATCAGGAGCGTTTTGGTCTTATGACATGGTTGTTGTGTATGAAGCCTTAGGGCATAAAGGCTATTTATTTAAAGGCGCGAAAGCCTGGAAATGTTTCAGGAACTGGTGCAAGCGAAAATGTTCAAACCCAGTGACTGAATCAGTTTTGGTGGTGCTGGACGTTTAGAGAACCCGGCAGATTGTGTCTCCACTACAATAAACTAATTTTTATGACTTTTACTTTGGCTGATCTACTGTGGGAGAAGCAGGCAAAACTTTTGGGCACATTTTTTTTCAAACCTCTGGCAAATGAAAAATAAGAATTTAAGGTTTGCTTAGTGTAAATGGGTAAAAAAAAAAAACAGAGATTATAGCATGTCTGCAAAATACCATTTTCCCATAAAATATAATTTCCTTCTAGCAAAATGGTTAAGGTCACATTTTTAATCAGCTGAGCAAGAAACAAAAAATACAGATAATTTTTCATGTGTGGATGACAGAAATAATAAAACATCAATGCTGGTGTCGAGATGCTTAATCTTTCCACCTACTGAGAAATGAGAGTACCTTGTACTGCATTGTGCCTGCTATGATTCCTGCATATTAGTCTTCGTTAAATTAGGAAAGAAATTACCACTGTGACACCTAAAAATGCTCATTATCCTTTTTGTGTGGCACATCAACATGATGCTTAGTGGATTCCAACACCTAGGTTGTTTTTCTCTCTGATTAGCTGACTAGATACTTAGCATGCGATCATATGTTTCCAGAAACGGATAAACAGGAGCAGAGAATTTAGCAAAGTCAGTTGGCCAATTACAGAGCAAATAAATAAAAAATAATTTGTATAAAAAAGTAGCTTTTTTTAGGGTATTGAAGAATTTATGTTACCCTTTTGTTAGATGGAGGGGCATAATCAAAAATGTGGCTAAGTCTGAGGTTGGACGTTTTGTGCAAAATGTCCACAAACCCAGCAGGAAAAATGTCTGCCAAAGCTGCCAAACGTCTATCTTTTATTTTTGAAAATGAACAAGGTATAAGTTTTGATCCTTAGGATGTCTACCTTTTTTTTTTTTTTGCCCATTTTCAAAAATAAAAACATCCACATGAAAAACGTGCAAAAGCAAGTTTTGTAGACGTACCTTCCAACTACCTTGTCTGATCGTGGCAGAAGGAATCCCCATCAGCTGAGCCAGTTTCGGGGGATTCCTGGCAGCTCAGCTCATGGGGATTCCCCCTGCCAGGATCAGCTGAGCCACGGAGCCCTACACCGCTCCCCCTGAGATCCCTGACATCCCTCTGATATCCCCCACATCACCCCTCACATCCCGACATCCCTTCCCTTCCACAACATCTCTGCCCCCTCCTCAATCTCCCAACATTCCTGGGCCCCCTCCCTGGAAACCCGCTCCCCTCCGTACCTTTGGAAGAGTAAACGGCAGGAGGGAAGCTCACTCCCTCCTGCTTACAGGGCCGCATGCTACAATGATGGGGATTCCCCCTCCCAGTAGGAGGGGTTGAAGGGGGTTGGAGATGTCAGAGAAGGTACAAGATATCAGGGGGATGTCGGGATGTGAAGGGGAATGTGGGGGATGTTGGGATTTGAAGGGGATATGGGGGATGTCAGGGATGGGGGAGGGGTGTAGGGCTCTGTGGCTCAGCTGATCCTGGTAGGGGGAATCCCCATCAGCTGAGCTGCCAAAACCGGCTCAGCTGATGGGGATTCCTTTTGCTGCGATCAGCTGATAGGAAGTCCACAGGTTTGTTTGTTTTTTGTCTATGGGAGGTGGGATGAGGTTGTGACCACTGGGGGAGTAAGGGGGGGGTCTTGTTATTTTGGGGCACCTTTGTGGAACTTAGACGTAACTCAAGCAGGTCTAACTACAGGTGTCTAAGTTCTCTCTTGGAAAGTTTTGAATATGGCTGATGCATGTCCAGAAAGTTGGTTTTGATTATTGGCACTTGAATGGCCCGACTTAGGCTGGTGTTTGGACATTTTAAACTTTTTATTATGAGCCCCATGGTGTTCAAGATGCAGTGAGAAAAAATGCATGACATAGGAAACTTCTACAAGAAGTAAATCATAACTGTGAGAATATACAAGGGTGCCCAACCAACTTCATAAATTCTGGGCATTATTTTTCCATTCTAGCTGAAAAGAGTGTTATCTTATTTTGTTAAGTGCCAATTTGCAGAAGCGAAATTCTATGATTTGACATTGCTTCGCTTTGATTTTGCACTGCAGAGAAGCCTACTCTGCTCGCCTAGTCGCTCACCCAACTGCCATTTCCAGTTATCCATATGGTACCTTAGTAAGTGATACTCTCTAGGACCTCTGAGGAAGGAGTGTTTCTTTGAAACACGAACCGTGTCAGGTCCTGATTTATCTACCTCTCGGACCATGTGTTGGATACAAAGTGTTTGATTAAAGACTTGGCATCTTGTATACCATTCCTGCATTTTTTTTTCCTTTTTTCATTGTTCGACATATCACTGCAATTCCATTGGATTTTTTGCTTGTGTTTGCCTTTCAGATCATTGATTGAACCATATCCATATCGTTCTCTTCTTGGTTGGGCTGAGAACCTATCAGCACTCCCTCATTCAATGAAAATCAAGTAAGCAAGTCAAATTACATTAAGACTAAGCTGCTTTGGTTTAGTTTTAATCAGGTATCTATACCAATGCTAGTATCTATTAAAGATGGAATATCTATGAAAGTGGATAAGATATGTAAAATATTAGGGATATGTGATAAGGAAGCATATGTGCTGGAGGGGAGAGGTTAGGACACAACACAGACTCAGGTTTTCAGGATTTCCCCAATAAATATGCATGAGATCTATTTGCATGCACTGCTTTCAATGCATATTCATTGGGGAAATCCTGAAAACCCGATTGGATTCCGTCCCTCAAGGACTGGAGTTGCCCATGTCTGCTCTAAGCCCATAGGAATAAGAGTCAGGAAATATGTCAAGAACCTAGATGTAATGGATTTTGGGGGAGGGGTGATTCATGAAAGCATGCTAAGCGCATTAGCACACAGTAACCACTAAAGGCGCCCATAGGAATATAATGGCCATCTTTAGCAGTCGGTGTGTCCTAACGCAATTGCATGTTCTAGCATGTTAGTGCACGCTAATGCGCTTAGAGCCCTTTCACGAATTTCCCCCGCGGTGTCAACATTTTCATATTCTCCACAACCTGATTTCGACCTCTTTGGTGAATGTCGAGACTTATAATGCTCTCATTGTTGAAAATGAATGAACTGATCCCAATACAGTGTGTCTCCTGTAAGCTAAATCAGAAAAAAAATATTTGCTGCCGTTGAGTTGGCAGCATAATATAGAGCCAATGAACTGCAGGGAAATGCAGTGGTTGGATAATGACTCTTCGACTTTGCTACCCTCTTTATTGCACGCACAGATAGTTAATAACTGTACTTTGACTCCTGTCAGAATCCATTTAACAGAGTTATTAAATCTGAAAGGTATGTTAAATAATTATGCAAAACCTTTCAGCACAGATTAATTAGAGACTTTATTGTAGGATTCCCTTCTGGCACTGAGAGCAACACAAGGAATCACACACTGTTTTAAACAAGTGTTAAAATTCCCAGCAATTTCTGTGAATCCATGGGTGCAAAGAATAAAAATACCCTGCATCTGTTAATTGTGCTCACTTGCTTAGCACCACAAGACAATATGGAAAGTTAGAAAGGACTGGGGGAAACTTTATTAACTTTTTCAAGGACTTAGGAGTTTACATTGTTTTGCTAAAGTATCATTTGTGACCATCTCCGGGAAACGGCGGGGAAAGTAGCGGATCCAAAATGTTGAGAATGACAATTTTTCATATCTTGGATCCATAAGCAGTTACTTCTGTAACTTTTGTTATTTTTGTCACATAAAAGGATGGGGATGGACTGTTGTATTACAAATACATTAAAACCTAATTTTTTTTTTTGGTTTTTCATATCATCAAAATTCACCCCTTCCTCCCTGAGCACATTACCCGGACCCTTGTCCACACTCTCGTAACCTTATGCCTAGATTACTGAAATCTACTTCTAACTGGTCTACCACAGTGCCGCCTCCTCCCCCTGCAATCTGTGCAAAACTCTGCTGAGCGACTCATCTTCTACCAACTTCGCTACGCTCATGTCACCCCTCTCCTTAAGTCACTTCACTGGCTCCCTATCCACTTTCATATACAGTTCAAGCTCCTACTGGTGACCTACAAGTGTGTTCATTCTGCTGCCCCACAAAATCACTCCTCTCTTCCCTCTCCTTATACACCTCTCGGAGAACTCCATTCCCCAGATAAGCTGCTCTTAGCTGTATCCTTCTCCTCCACTGCCAATTCCAGACTTTGTTCCTTTCATCTAGCTGCCTGGAATAAATTACCCAAGTTTGTCCGTCAAGCCCCTTCCCTTCCCTTGTTTAAAAGCAGACTGAACACTCACCTTTTTGATATAGTCTTCAATCCTTAACCCTAGTCCTCTGCCCTCCAACCCAGCCAGCTGATTAACCATTCCCCTTAACTGTATCAATGACATCCTGTTTGCCTGTCTTGGCTGTGTAGATTGTAAGCTTTTTCGAGCAGGGATTGTCTTCTTTGTGACTTTGTACAGCGCTGTGTATGTCTGGTATCGCTATAGAAATAAGTGTGTAGAGTTTCAATGTTTGAGAAGAAGACTGAGATTGTGATGTCATAATGCCTCATTCCTCCAATAAGAGCCAACCTCATCAGTGATGTCACAATGGCTTGATTGTCCTGTGTTCCCCTCTGCCCTCCAACCCGGCCAGCTGATTAACCGTTCCCCTTAACTGTATCCATGACATCCTGTTTGCCTGTCTTGGCTGTGTAGATTGTAAGCTTTTTCGAGCAGGGATTGTCTTCTTTGTGACTTTGTACAGCGCTGTGTATGTCTGGTAGCGCTATAGAAATAAGTGTGTAGAGTTTCAATGTTTGAGAAGAAGACTGAGATTGTGATGTCATAATGCCTCATTCCTCTAATAAGAGCCAACCTCATCAGTGATGTCACAATGGCTTGATTGTCCTGTGTTCCCCTCTGCCCTCCAACCCGGCCAGCTGATTAACCGTTCCCCTTAACTGTATCCATGACATCCTGTTTGCCTGTCTTGGCTGTGTAGATTGTAAGCTTTTTCGAGCAGGGATTGTCTTCTTTGTGACTTTGTACAGCGCTGTGTATGTCTGGTAGCGCTATAGAAATAAGTGTGTAGAGTTTCAATGTTTGAGAAGAAGACTGAGATTGTGATGTCATAATGCCTCATTCCTCCAATAAGAGCCAACCTCATCAGTGATGTCACAATGGCTTGATTGTCCTGTGTTCCCCTCTGCCCTCCAACCCGGCCAGCTGATTAACCGTTCCCCTTAACTGTATCCATGACATCCTGTTTGCCTGTCTTGGCTGTGTAGATTGTAAGCTTTTTCGAGCAGGGATTGTCTTCTTTGTGACTTTGTACAGCGCTGTGTATGTCTGGTATCGCTATAGAAATAAGTGTGTAGAGTTTCAATGTTTGAGAAGAAGACTGAGATTGTGATGTCATAATGCCTCATTCCTCCAATAAGAACCAACCTCATCAGTGATGTCACAATGGCTTGATTGTCCTGTGTTCCCCTCTGCCCTCCAACCCGGCCAGCTGATTAACCGTTCCCCTTAACTGTATCCATGACATCCTGTTTGCCTGTCTTGGCTGTGTAGATTGTAAGCTTTTTCGAGCAGGGATTGTCTTCTTTGTGACTTTGTACAGCGCTGTGTATGTCTGGTAGCGCTATAGAAATAAGTGTGTAGAGTTTCAATGTTTGAGAAGAAGACTGAGATTGTGATGTCATAATGCCTCATTCCTCCAATAAGAGCCAACCTCATCAGTGATGTCACAATGGCTTGATTGTCCTGTGTTCCCCTCTGCCCTCCAACCCGGCCAGCTGATTAACCGTTCCCCTTAACTGTATCCATGACATCCTGTTTGCCTGTCTTGGCTGTGTAGATTGTAAGCTTTTTCGAGCAGGGATTGTCTTCTTTGTGACTTTGTACAGCGCTGTGTATGTCTGGTAGCGCTATAGAAATAAGTGTGTAGAGTTTCAATGTTTGAGAAGAAGACTGAGATTGTGATGTCATAATGCCTCATTCCTCCAATAAGAGCCAACCTCATCAGTGATGTCACAATGGCTTGATTGTCCTGTGTTCCCCTCTGCCCTCCAACCCGGCCAGCTGATTAACCGTTCCCCTTAACTGTATCCATGACATCCTGTTTGCCTGTCTTGGCTGTGTAGATTGTAAGCTTTTTCGAGCAGGGATTGTCTTCTTTGTGACTTTGTACAGCGCTGTGTATGTCTGGTAGCGCTATAGAAATAAGTGTGTAGAGTTTCAATGTTTGAGAAGAAGACTGAGATTGTGATGTCATAATGCCTCATTCCTCCAATAAGAGCCAACCTCATCAGTGATGTCACAATGGCTTGATTGTCCTGTGTTCCCCTCTGCCCTCCAACCCAGCCAGCTGATTAACCGTTCCCCTTAACTGTATCCATGACATCCTGCTTGTCTGTCTTGTCTGTTTAGATTGTCAGCTCTTTCGAACAGGGACTGTCTTCTTTGAGACTCTGTACAGCGCTGCGTACGACTGGTAGCACTATAGAAATAATTGATAGCTGTAGTTTCTGGAGACTTTAGTTGCCTTTTCCCAAAGTTAGTCATGTTTGGTTTTCAGTAGATTCTTTGTAGGTGTGAGAGTACAAGCTTTCCAGGCTGCAGAATGCCCCTTCTTCAGATATGACCATTTAGCAAAATTTTTTTTTTAAAAAATCTTTAAATATGTGCCTTCTCCATAAATTGTGGGAAATGTGAGCAGGACTCACAGTTACACATGTAAATTATAGAATGCTATGAGATATGCGCAGTGGCCAAGCAAGAGTGAGTGGCGCCCAGGGCGGTGGCATGCATGCGCCTCCTCTTCCCTTCCCCTGTACCTCTTTAATTTTCCAGGCATGAGCAGCGTCACGAACTCGCTGCCTGTGACGTGTCGGCTCTCCCTCTGACATCACATCCTAGGCACGGGACCCAGAAGTGAAGTCGGAGAAAGCCGACACCGACGCGGGGAGCAAGTTTGTAATACTGCTCTCACCGGGAAAATTAAAGAAGCATGAGGGAAGGGGCGCACATGCACAGCAGGGGGGGTAGGAGGTGGTTGGGAAGGAGTGGGGGGGCGGCAGAGAGGCCTAGAAGGTGGTATGTTTTGCAAAGACCCACTTGCCCTCCTTTCTGAGAGTACATGTATCAAGCTGCAATGAAAAACACCGTAAGTAACTCTTGGAGCAGGAAGCTAAAGATACACCTGAAAAGCAGGCCTCTTTGAGTCCCCGGGAGTAGGAAGGGATGCGCCTGGGTGTCACGTCTGCCCCGCTGCTGCAATTGAGTCAAAATGCTGCAGCCAGACTGTTTATAGGAAAGAAAAAAATTTGATCATGCGTCTCCTCTGTTGAGGAAATGACATTAGCTTCCGTTTCAATCGAGAGTTCAATGTACCGTAAATGTGCTTGTATAGTCTTTAAAATTTTACATGGTCTGTTTGTTCCTTTGATGTCTTTATCTCTAAACATCATGAGATCTTCGGGCATGAGAACAACTCATATGTATAAGCTCTCTTTTCCATCATTAAGAGGAATCAAGTCCATTAGTAAAATTCCATACTTACTAACTGTGATACGGAATGGACTACCTCCTCAAATTAGATTGTGTTTATCTCTTCAGATCTTTTGCAAAACCTTAAAAACCACTTTGGGCTAGATTCACTAAGCCCACCAATCAAGTTCCGACCACTTAGCAACCCCTTTGCGACCCGATTCACTAACCGCTGTCCTGATCATCCTCCGATCCGCACATGCAAATGAGGGGGAATGGTATTCAAATGTAGGGAGACAGCGATTCACTAAAATAAAGAGGAACACCGACTGGACTGGCCAATCCCAAAACAAGCGACTGCTGATGACCAGTCGCACAAGTCCCTGCCGACTCTCCTGCTTCATTGCCAACCTGAAATCCCTGCCAACTTCCAGCCCTGCTCTCTGCCCCGACTCTCCTGCCTCAATCTTCCAGCCCTGCTCTCTGCCCCAAGTTCTGCCCCGACTCTCCTGCCCCTATCTTCTTTGCCCAGCTCTCTGCCCCAATTCTCCACCCTTCCCTGCAGTGCGAGCCCATGGTTTAACCCGCTTTAAACCTGCGGGTTATAACCATGGGCTCGTGAGTAAAAAATAAAAAAAAAAAAAAAAGGAAGAAAACAAGGACATCAAACGCATGCATGCGCAGACCATCTGCAGGCATAGTAGATGGTCTGTGCATGCATCTGGATCACTGGAGAGCGATCTGTGTAGTCGGGGGGGGGGGGGGGAGGGGGGTGCGTTTCTCTGATCTTCCCCATTTGAATAAAGGCCCATTGTGAATCAGTCGGCCTGGGTCGGATCGTACACGGAGTGGAGTAAATCGGGCAGGTTAGTGAATCTAGGCCTATGTTTCATCGCTTTTTAGGCCATAGCTCCAATGAATGTTAATGGATCTTTCTTTGTGATCTAATTATATAAACCGAATCGAGCTCCTATTAGATTACATTAGATTAGATTCTTCTCTCACCCGTAGGCAGACAGTTACTTCTGTTCATGTACAATGGCTTCTCTGCTTTTAGACTCCTTCTCTTCACTGTTTGCATCCCTTGTCTGCGTACTCCTTATTCTCTGTTATTCAGTGTGTGTGTGGCTTGAGAGCGAACCGTTGCATTTTTTTAAACCACAGAATGTGAGAAATACACAAAGGTGTGAAGGCTTCAGCAAAGCAATGTGACCCTTCCCAGTCACAACAGCAATGACATGCAAAATGAAGCAGCAAGAATCCGGGAGCCAAAAAAAGATTTGTAAACTATATTGCCTGAATGTGCATATTTCTGCTGCCGTTGCAGCTTGATTACAATAAATGTCAATGATTCTCCAGTTCTGCTTTACTGAACTTGACAGCGTCATCTTCATTTGACATACTTGGCAAGAGCATAGAACAAAATATTAGAAATGCTTGGAAATCAATGTATATTTTGTGCTGTTTTGCTTCTTGTGGACACATTTCGATGTAATTACAGTTAGATGGATTTGGCATTTGCACCAAGGATGTCCTTCATATATCACTAGAGATCATCACTTGGATGTGAGAGAGCTAGAAGTATGTTTAATTAGATTGAATAATCCAAAATTTTAAACAGGTTTTTTTTAAAAAAATGCTTGCAATTCCAATACAGAAGACAAGGATCATGCCAGAATCAGCGAAGTCTAAATCTTATGCCAGGATCATGCCAAGATCAATGAAATCTAAATCTAAATCATATGAAGTCTAAATCTGAGTTTGGATGTTTTTATGAAGTGCATCAAAAAATCAGGTAGAGAAAAAGGGTAATTTTCAAAACCACAAAACGCCTTTTTTTATTTTATTTTTTTTAAATGACCTTTCTAGATGTGCTCATCCTTGGTGCATCTTTTTTGACCATTTTCAAAAATTAAAATGTCCAAATGAAAAATGCGGAGATGGGTGAAGCAGTGTTTCTTAAAGAGCTCGATGCCATGCTGAGCTCTGAACTGCGGGCTGCTCCACTTCATCCGGTGACGGTGCAATGTGCAGGCTGGCTGCGGAGGGGTTCCTGGTTCTGACTGGAGACACGCCGGGAAGTTCGGTGGTCGCTGGGGTGCAAGATTCCTCGGCTGCCCTTGCGCTGAGAACGGTGGAGGTTCTGGGGGCAAGAATTGAAGCCCAGACACAGGAATCAGTCTTTGGCCCAGCTTTGAAGGTACCTTCATTAGTTAAGCCAGCAAAAGTGACCCTGAGTTGCTTATGAACATAAGAACATAAGAATAGCCTTACTGGGTCAGACCCAAGGTCCATCAAGCCCAGTAGTCCGTTCTCATGGTAGCCAATCCTGGCCAAAACCCAAGGTGTAACAATATTCCATGCTACCGATACAGGGCAAGCAGTAGCTTTACCCATGTCTTTCTCAATAACAGACCATGGACTTTTCCTCCAGGAGCTTGTCCAAACCTTTCGTAAAATCAGCTACGCTATCCGCTCTTACCACATCCTCTGGCAATGCGTTCCAGAGCTTAATTATTCTCTGAGTGAAAAAAAAAAAAAGTCCTCCAATTGGTTTTAAAAGTATTTCCCTTTAACTTCATGGAGTGTCTCCTAGTCTTTGTCATTTTTGATGGAGTGAAAAATTGATCCACTTTTACCCGTTTGATTTTTTTACCACATAATTCCTTTTCTAACTTGACTGCTTCTGTGGTCTCTAATCAAGAAATTACTACTGGAACTGCTGTTGCTGTGGGAAAAGAGCAGTGGCGTAAGGAGGGTAAGTGGCGCCCAGGGTGGGGCACCCCTCCCCACCCTCTTCCCTGCCCTCTTGAGCCCCCCTGCCATGTTTGTGCCCTCTTCCCTTCTTCCATACCTTTTTAATTTTCCAGGCGAGAGCAACAGCACAAACCTGCTACCTGCATCGTGTTGGCTATCCGTCTGACGTCGCTTCCTAGGCGTGGGGCCCGGAAGTGATGTCAGAGAGAGATGACACCACTGTGGGTAGCAAGTTCATAATGCTGCTCGCGCAGGAAAAATTAAAGAGGTGTGACGGAAGGAAAGGGAAGGAGGGGGCAGAGGGGAGGACGGGTGCCTGTGACCTTTACAAAGACCACGCCTGGGGCAGACCGTCCCCCCCCCCCCACATCCCCTTACTCAAAAAAGTACAATAAAGGATTTGATAAAGGATAAAACATTTTATACATTTTCCAAAGCACCCAATTCTATCATCTATGGACTTATTAAAGAAATATATGGAAGACGTCTTGCATATACTCATGGAAGCTATACCTCCTTTTTCTAAGATATACTACATTTCCATTAGCACACGGAGACAATATATTTTTTCAGTTGTCGCCCCACAAGTATGGAACTGCCTTCCAAGACACATAAGGGGGGAACGTCTCATCGATAGGTTTAAAAGCAAGTTAAAATGCTTTCTTTTTAAAGATGCTTTTGATTGCTAGATTCTTATAATTAACATAGAAACATAGAAATAGACGGCAGATAAGGGCCCACGGCCTATCTAGTCTGAGGTCACATCTTTTAACCTCCACTTTTAATCTTTTTAAAAAAATTTATTTATGTATTTACCCCATTCTATTGTTAAATCCTTTACCCATCTCATTTTATATTACGTATTGTATTTCTTCCCCCTCTTACCTTTTGGCCCTGCGTCCATGTTACCTGTAATGTAGCCTTGTATTTGTATTTACTGACGCATCATTTTTAGACTTGTTCATCGCTTTGTATTATGATTAAGCGATCCGTCAAATTTTAAATAAACTTGAAATTTGAATGCGCCTGCGCTGGGGAAAATGAAAATTTGTCACAAGATAGTTGACCTTTGGCTGGGGTTTTGGAATCTGAATCTGAAGCAGTGAGCCATGCAACTCGGTTGGTTACCTTTGCGTTTCCTCAGGATCGTGAGCATGTGTTGAGATTGTCTTTTTCGTCACAAAATTACAGAATATATGGGACAAATAAAACCCCTGGGGTTTTTCCAGATTTGACTAAAACTACTGAAGAGAGAAGGAAGACATTTTTGAAATTTAGACCACGGATTCAAACTTTGGGAGGCACTATCCCCACCCCCTTTTACAAACCCACAATAGCAGTTTTTAGCACAGGCTGGCACGCTGAATGCTCTGCACTGATTCCAATACTCATAGAGTTCCTATGAGTATCAGGAGCAGCGCATTCAACACCAGTCTGTCCTAAAAACCGCTATCATGGCTTTATAAAAAGGGGGGGGGGTAATTTCATTTTCTATCCCGTCCTCCCCAAAGAGCTCAGAATGGGTTACAGGCTAACATATTGCAGATTACATTTTGCAGGTTGCAATTTGCCATAGTTACAATGCAATGAAGATGATATGAACTCAATATTTATGAATTAAGTCCTTGATTCTCATTTATATTTTCTGAAGATGATATGAACTCTGTATATAAGATTTATCCTTGTAGATCAGGGGTGTCAAAGTCCCTCTTCAAGGGCCGCAATCCAGTCGGGTTTTCAGGTTTCCCCAATGAATATGCATGAGATCTATTAGCATACAACGAAAGCAGTGCATGCAAATAGATCTCATGCATATTCATTGGGGAAATCCTGAAAACCCGACTGGATTGCGGCCCTCGAGGAGGGACTTTGACACCCCTGTTGTAGATGAATTGCGTTTTTTTCTGCTAATAGATATATATTTTTTGACCCAGATCAGTTCTTCATTGGAGCTAATAAATCAGGACAGTAATTGATTTAATTTCTTGCAACTATGAATGAGTTTTAGATGGAGCTAGTTTGATTATTGTGTTTCCTTTCTAGGGGCTCCTTATGCTTTATTTAATTTTATTTCCTTTTTGAATTAATTCCCTGTGCTTCGGGGGTTTATGGGGTTTGCCCTCTTATTCTGAGGTCTATGTAGCATATGTGATTCTTCCTAATATTTTAATGTAAATAAGGGATGGTTTCCTGTGGTTAACCATGGGAACGGAGACAAATTTTGTCCCCATATCGTTCTGGTGTCAATTTGTTCCCACTTCACCATGATGAGCCAGAGAATGTCTGATGACATATTCAAACACACAGAAATTTTTTTCTAGCTATCTCCCAGACTGAGCCTGTGAATAACTTCATGCTTGAATTCTTTTGGCAGCTCACCGTAACCTATAAGGGAGCTGTAGGGAGGAGAAGACATGGCACCCTTTTTGTGAAGTTCACAGCAGTGTCCTGTAAGGTACCCCACTATTTAGGTGGCATGTCTGGGTGTGCAGTCCATCACTTTGCAGACCCCCTCCCACGTCCAACAGGGCTTGTTCTAGGCGTTTTGGACTTGGAGGGAAATTTGGAGGGAAATGTGGTATAAAGATAGACGATTTAGTGGCTTGGACGATCAGATCAGCAGGACGTATAATTAGACGATTTTCGAAATGAAAAAAAGTTGGACGTATCTTTCGAAAATATGTCTTAAGCTGTTTTTTTTTACTTTGGACGACTTGCGAGATGGACGTAAACTGACTTAGACGTCTCTTTCGATTATACCCCTCCATATTTCTGTTTCTCGTTGGTCACGAATTTGGACTTGGAGGTTGAAATGTACAGCGTCAGCATCTATGAGGCAAACATGGTTATTTTTATTACATAGGATTTTCTGGACCCCAGTTCGTTTGCAAAAATTAGATAGTTCCAAATTTAATAGATTCTGGCACTGTCAAGCAGATATAGGGACTTTAGATCATCTGTTATTTTTTTGTCCACTGAAATTTAGTTTCTGAAAATCAATTTGGGGGACAAATAAATATTGTTTTAGAATTGGATATTCTCTTAACATATGAAGCCATAATTTGTGGCACTATGTTAGATATTCGACCTCCCCTTGATAAATATAAAAGCCGTCTTTTCCTGGTTTTGACTAGAATAGCTGTTCAATTGATCACAAAAAACTGGAAAAGCCATGCTAGATTAAACTACACTTTTTGGTGGACAAATGTATGTAATACATACAAATATGAGAGAATGAATGCAGAATGTTTAGGATGCAGTGTTTCATTTAATAAAGTATGAATCCATTGGCTTTATTTGCTGCTTCACATTAATGGTTTATGTATTTTTCCCTAAGTTTTTCCTTACACATCCGGGAGTGGGGGAGGGGTAGGAGAGGGAGAGGTAATTGAATAATTGATATTAATTCTTCATATCAATGTAATAAAGTTGTCTTGTATTATTAATAATTGATTGAAGTAGTGGTGTACCTAGCATATGTGACACCCGGGGCCCATCATTTTTTGACCCCCCCCCATCTATATGAAAAATATGATTTTTAGTAACAATCCACATATCGCACAACAAGAGTGTACGTAGGAAAAGGCATCTTAAACACTGCAGTGAGCACTAGAACACCAACACATACATTGTAAAACTAAACAAGCCAGATCCTGCACAGTCAAATGATCCTGAACAGTCGATTCTATCAGAAAGACATGTCCCTTTTATACACACAGATAGATACACCTTCGTCCAATATGGAATAATCACAAACTAAAAATAGAAATATGTAGACAAAAGTTAAACTGAACCGCCAAGAAACCAGACTCTGCATACAATGCAACACCACAACACCACAAAAACAGTAATATATGTCCTCTAATACTGTGCAAAATCTAAAGACAGTAGATGTAAATTTGAAAAAACTGATACATAACAATCACCACTTTACAAATTAACAAATAAAAATAAAACAAATAATGAGAACTAAGAAAATACCATTTTATTGGACTAATTCCTGTAAGCTCGGTTCCCATCCCCGCAAACCACCTGATTCCATCCACACAAGCCTTGAATTGTTTTATATTGAACTTATTATATTAAAGTATAAAAAGAAACAATATTCTATACAATTGTCAATTTATAAATCAGTGTCTTCTCCCCACTCTCTTTCTTCCCCATTTCCCTTCAGCGTCCTCAGCCCACTCTCTCTCCACTTTCCTTCAGCGCACGCACATAAAAACAAGCAAGTAATTAATTTTATATCATTTTCATTCTATTCATTCATAGAAATTAAAGTCTAAATAATGGCAGTCACATAACAAAACATGATTTACAAAAATAATTCCCTGTACAGTCAAGCCGTGCCCCATTACTTTCTTTTACCCTGCCCCCTTCTTTCTTTCTCTCTCCATGCCCCCTTTCTTTCTCTATGTCTGTCTTTCTCTCTCTCTCCATGCCTCATTTCTTTCTTTCTTTCACCCTGCCCCTTTTCTTTCTTTCTGGCTCCCTGCCTCCCCTTTCTTTCTTTCTCCCTGCCCTCCCCCATGCCACCGCCATTGGAAAACATGCTGCTGTCACCGCCACCGGGGAAAGGCTGCCACTGCAGCCATCGGGAACAGGCTGGTGCCGAGTTCTCCCTCCCTGCTTTTCTTCCCTGCGTCGCTGCCTGACGTCAATTCTAACGTCAGAGAGGACGTTCCGGGCCAGCGAGGCAGTGATTGGCTGGCCCAGAACTTCCTCTCCGACGTCAGAATTGGCGAAAGTTGGTCGGCCCCATGGGGAAGAAAAGCAGGGAGGGAGAACTCGGTGCTGGCCTGTTCCTGATGGTGGCAGTGGCAGCCTTTCCCCGGCAGCAGCCTGTTCCCCGGTGGGTGGCCAGCAGTACAGCCCCTTGAGGCGTGCATCTGGGGCAGACCGCCCCCCTTGGTATGCTACTGGATTGAAGGGTGGGTAGGTAAAGTTATGTTCTATATACTAATTGTATAAAAAGGTGTAATCTCTAATATTTTTCTGTATTCAATCAAATGTACTACACTGTTGTAGTTTTTTTTAAATAAAATTTTTAAATAAAAAAATAATAATTTTTTTTTTTTTGTAAAATGAACAAGTCACAGAACAAATACAAAACTAAAACCAGAAGTATAACAAGCCCCACAACATAATACAAAGGAATGAAAATTCCCCTTCCACTCGCTGACTCCCTCCCTCCCAATCCCTAGCAAATGAGTACAAAAGCTGATATCTGAGATATAACTGTCAATTGCAAAAAAAAAATTAACAACAATCACTCCTCAAATATCAATTCCATTTCACATCCTCCCCAACCCCCAGATAAAATATCTCATTAAGGTGAGTCCACTCCTCATGGGTCAGATCATAGTGACCATGATACAAATTCCTACTTTACCCCTCCCCCCTTTTACAAGACTGTGATAGCGGTTTTTAGCGCAGGCCGGGGCGCTGAATGCTCTGAGCTGCTCCCGATACTCTTAGGAACTCTATGAGTGTTAGGAGCAGCACAGAGCATTCAGTGCACTGGCCTGTGCTAAAAACTGCTACTGCGGTTTTGTAAAAGGGTGGATTAATGCATTTTTAATTTTATAATTTAGACAGCAGAATGGGATAACCATGAAGACATTTATAAAACACTGCACAGTATATACTAACCAACTTTATAATGAAAGCTACCTGCTAGCTTTAATACTGGTGATATAATGAGCAGGTCAATGGTTCCAGTTTGGAATCTTACAGGACACTCACAAAGGGCCCCTTTTACCACACAGTGATAAAAAGCTGCCATAGCACCTTTACATGTCTTAGATTTCTCATGGTCACAAATGATACTTTTATTACTTTGTTGATTTGTGGTTGCAAGGTACAGCCTCTGTCAATTAGTCATTACTGTCCACCGCTGTTGCCAAGCTATTGGCGGCTCTGTGTCACTAGTCATCTCTACCTCTTTGTAAATATATTTTATATTTTTTAATTATCTTTAAACTTTCATATAAATTGTAAAGAATAAGTTATTCTTACCAAAGAACTCAGGAGAGACTGTATGAAGCAGAATAATGATTTATTCTCTCTTGCAAGACAGGGTGTCCATTTGCAAATGCAAAGTAGGCACACAAAGCTCAGTATAATCATTCATTATATAGTTATTTCTGGCCCCTCCTGCTCGCGCACTCATTGGTTAGAATACTGGCAGTTCACAACCTATCAAATATCTCATTCTGGACTGCCATTTTCCATGCCTCTGTTTACTTTCTTCCATTACTCTTATTCCTCCAACCCCAAACCCTATTTACCATTTTCCATATATGGTTATTCACATGCCCCAGCCATCTCATCACATTCTCAACCTTTGTGCTACATTCAGTGTCCTTCAATCTGTTATTTAACGCTGAGATGGCATTTTCTGCAGTTACTGGAGGCATTGTATTCATGAAGTTACAGAAACTATCCCAAGAATGCCTCAGCCCCTCCCTCCCTGCTATATGCAAACAAAATTAGTACAGGTTCCCCCCCTCCCTACTGTTTTTATACGTTATTACACTCTGCAATAATTAACACACATGTCTGTAGAAAAAAAAAATATACCTATTAGTATAAACACTCTCCTATAAAAGTTATTTCTTGTTATGTTTCTCACATAAATGATACATAACACCCGCAAAGAAGTGTAAACGGCTATAGATCTGGGACAAATACTTCTTTATTTACAATGAATGACCCGATACTGTCAGTGTTTCAGCTCTTGGCCTGCCTCAGGGGTCTTTTAAGTTATCATGCAATTTTCTTTTTTGAAATTGCTCATCCCAACTCCAAATTACTAATTGACAGAGGCTATACCTTGCAACCACAAATCAACAAAGTAATAAAAGCATCATTTGTGACCATGAGAAATCTAAGACAAATCCGAAAATTCTTTGATAGGAAACAATTCCTACTTTTGGTACAATCCCTTATCCTTGGACTAATACACTACTGCAACATCCTATATCTCCCAAATACAGCGACCATGATAAAACAATTACAAACTATACAAAATACAACCCTAAGACTCTTCTACTCATTGAAAAAATATGACCACATCACAGAAGCATACCATGACTCTCACTGACTCCCAATACAAGCAAGAGTACACTTCAAATTCTACTGCCTACTATTCAAAGCTATTAACGGAGAAAGCCCAACCTATTGGAATAACCGACTAACTCAGTCCTCCTCATCCAGGCACAGGAGAACCCACTCACTTTTCACACACCCACCATCCAAAAATGTCAAACAAAAAAACTATATGACAACCTAATAGCCACCAAAACAGCTAAACTGGACAGACAAATCACCATTCTGTTGTCATCGACCACAGACTACAAAACCTTCAAGAAAGACTAAAACCCTACTCTTAAAAAAAATACATAAAACCTATCTAATACGACCAGTTCCTACCTAAACCCCACCTACCCACTCTACACCCTTAATATACTCTAATATGCTTCTAACTACCCAACTAATACTAAAATGCCTCCATTTACCCAACACTTAAGATCTCGACAACTCTTTGGTAATTCTTATGTAACTCTTATGACATTTCTTATGCTATTCCTGTAAACTTTTATATTAAATTTTATGTAATCTCTGAAAACTTTTATGGTAATCCGCCATAAACTGTAAGGTATTGGCGGAATATAAATCACTAATGTAATGTAATGTAAATTAAACTGCTTCCGATGACCAGCGACTACAAATGGTCTAACAGACTGCGGGAAGCATTTGTAGTTGCTGGTCATCGGAAGCAGTTTCATTTGAAGTTGGGACGAGCAATTCCAAAAAAGAAAATTGCATGATAACTTAAAAGACCCCTGAGGTAGGCCAAGAGCCAAAACACTGGCAGTGTCAGGTCTTTCATTTGAAATAAAGAAGTATTTGTCCCAGTGCTGCAGGTGTTTATACTACTTTGTGGATGTTATTGTCTTTTGCTGTGTATTTGGATTTCCCTTTTTTGGTGTGTTGTATTGTCTCACATAAATGAAACAGGGAACTTAGCTCAAAAGGTTGATTTCTGTTCAATTCTGTTGGCCAATGGTACTTTTATACTTCACCTGTACACAGCAGTCAACTGTTCATTAGCATTCAGCTTTTGTCTTGTTTTACACATCGGATCTTCGTGATTGGAAAATCAACTCCACTATACCAATATGTCATTAACGACTGGGCCATTGAGAAAGGCTTGTTAGCCGAAACACGGCCCCGTGTGGGGACCATTAGTTTCTATTTCGTTTGATGTAGACATATCCCTATCATTGTTTGAAGATATTTCGAAGAAATAAAAGAAAGTCAAGAACTGTGTGTTTCCCTCACAGTTTGCTTCTTTTTGGATTGCTCCTTGCTCTGTGGAACATTGGGTCTTCTTGTTTTGTACTTTTATATCCGACATGTTTCGCAATTGTTGTATCAAGGATTCCCCTATATATAGAAAAAAAACAACCCATAATTATTTTTAAAATCCATATACACACATACCCCCTCTTTTACTAACGTATAGTGCAAGTTTTAGCATGGCAGCGGTGGTAACTGCACTGCTGCTTATAGGAATTCTATGAGCATCAGAGCTGCCAGCGCTAAAACCTGCACTATGCATTAGTAGAAGGGGTTATATCTCTCCCCATTCAAAACACTTTACAATATCTCTCCCTATTGCAACAGACACCATTCATAGCCCTCTTTTCTCTGAGTAAAAATGGCGCCTGTGCGTTCTTCCCTTTAAATCATCCTATCAGCTGATTTCTCCTCCTCATTCAAAAAAACGCAAATCTAAAGCAGAGATGACCGTTCCAGTTCAGCATTTAGCCCATTAGGTGTCACTGTTTATAACAAATGAGTCCACCGCTGCTCCTTCAGATTTAGACAATGAAAGTTGTTTGAGTCTTGAGTGGTGTTACCGAGGTCTGATTTCGAGAAAAGTATAAGAGCAATAAGTACACGTATATGATGTGTGATTAATCTGGTGATATATATTAATAGAAGAGAACGATATGTATGGTTGCCATTAAAGTGAGTTTGGTTTGAAGACCCGGCCTTCTCTGCTGCTCCTGGACTTTCTGCACATCCCATGGTAAATCATTTTTTACTGCAGTGAGCAAACATTAGTGCTTACTGCAGCTCTGTAACAGGGCCCCATGGGTTGCTATTCTAAAGTACAGCAAATTTTGCAGAGATGTACTCTATTTCTTACACATACGTTTTCTATTTAATTTACAGTTTGTTCAAATTTGATATACCATCAATGCTTTACCAGTTCAAATTGGTTTACAATAATAATACAAAAAAAAGGAACTCTATCAGTTCGATAGGGTAGATTTAAGTCTGGGGTAGGGAACTCCGGTCCTCAAGAGCCTTATTCCAGTCAGGTTTTCAGGATTTCCCCAATGAATATGCATTGAAAGCAGTGCATGCAAATAGATCTCATGCATATTCATTGGGGAAATCCTGAAAACCCAACTGGAAGGTCTGGACAAGCAGAAGCACGCTACAGGGCTTCAAAGAAGGTCTGGACAGGTACCTGGAGGACAAAGGGATTGAGGGATAGGATTAGAGGTAATTTGTAAAATCGGTCAGAGACCACCTGATGGGCCGCCGCGAGAGCGGACCACTGGGCGAGATGGACCTCTGGTCTGCCTCAGCGGAGGCAACTTCTTATGTTCTTATGGAATACGGCTCTCGAGGATCGGAGTTCCATACCCCTGATCTAAGTACATGCATTCCAACAAAGAAAGATGTGAAGCGGCATTTTCAATATGATCTCTAAATCTGAGTTTAGACATTTTGCAGAAAACCTCCAAAAATCTAGTAGTGACCATGACCATTTTCAACATGGGAAAATGTCTATCTTTTTGTTTTAAAAATGGCCATTTCCTACATGTGTTTGTCCTCTGTGCGCCTATCTTTTTGAACCATTTTCAAAAAACAACAGCCAAATGAAAAACATTAAAAAGCAGCCATTGGGATGTAGGAGGGGCCAGCATGCTTAGCAAACTGGCCACACAGACATCCCAGGAAAGCAGTGGGGCACCTTAGGGGGCACTGCAGTGAACTTCATATAAAAGGTCCTAGGTATGCATCTCACCGTTACTCCTTTAAACTGTATGGTGATCCCTCCAAAACTCACCTCAAAACCAATTGTACACCACCTCAAAAGCCCTTATCCCCTGCAGGTGTCACCAATATGGTGGTAGAGTAAATTTTGGGTGGTATTTGGAGGGCTCCCACTTTATACCACAAGTGTACTAGAGGGGGGTATGGGCCTGGGTGCCTTTCTCTGTAGTCCACTGCCCCCAACCCTAGGCTACTCCAGAGACCTGCTTGATGTTCAATAGGACTGGCCATAACATCTGAAGCTGTCATAAAGCCTGGAATGCATTGTTTCAGTCACATCTTTGGGGGTGGTAGGGGGTCAGTGACCACTGGGGAAGTAAGAGGTCAGTTTGGCCACCTTTCTGGCACTTATTTGTTATTGAAATAGATCTAGCCTCAAACATCCACATTTTGCCCTGGATGTTTTCTGTAACGTTATATGATTGCAGAAAAACATTCCAAATCTTAAGACCGCCCTAATCCTACCCAAACATGCCCCTTTGAGATTTAGATGCACTGAAGACAAACAGCATAGAAAATCGTCTAAAAATGTATTTCAAAAATGGCAATTTGGTCTTTTTAGTAAACAAACCTTCCAAATGCCACTTTATACCAATTTTTGGTTTTCTCTTTTGAAAATGAGTCTCAAAGACTACAAAAACATATAATATTATGTGCTTCTCATCCTACATTAGTATATCTGTTTCCCTCAGGTCAAATATGGAAAGCTAGCCCCAATAAATGAGTATTTTAAATAGGTTTAAAAAAAACAAAAAAACCCAAAACTCTTTAAATTCATTTCTGTATGAATAACATTTTTGAGGTTGTTCCAAAAATGATGAGGCCAACCCCATAAAAGCTCTGAACCGAGTTGACTCTCTCTGAGCTTTGGATAAATGTGCACTATTAATCTAAAATCCTGAAAGGACCTAAGAGTTCTTTCAGGAGGGAAAAACTAACAACCCCTCTCCCCCTTTTTACTAAGCCTCGGTAGAGGTTTCTACCACTGCCCAGAGCTCTAAATGCTCCAACTTTGCTCTGACGCTCATAAGAATTCTATGAGTGTCAGAGCAGCATCGGAGCATTTAGCATTCTGGGCCATGGTAACATAGTAAATGACAGCAGATAAAGATCCGAATGGT
This sequence comes from Geotrypetes seraphini, assembly GCF_902459505.1. Lineage (NCBI taxonomy): Eukaryota > Metazoa > Chordata > Amphibia > Gymnophiona > Dermophiidae > Geotrypetes > Geotrypetes seraphini. The sequence goes on along the minus strand of NC_047092.1, from coordinate 147,385,322 downwards.
TCATATAGTCTGCCCAACCTGATTCAATCTAAAAATTTGTTGGGTTTTTTTTTTTTCTTCTTCTTCTTAGCTATTTCTTGGCAAGAATCCAAAGCTCTGCCCGGTACTGTGCTTAGGTTCCAATTAATGAAGTCTCTGTCAAAGCTCACTCAAGCCCATCTACACCCTCCCAGCCATTGAAGCCCTCCCCAGCCTATCCTCCACCAAACCACCTTTTATAGACACAAATCGTGCAAGACTGGCCTTAGTTCTTCAATATATACTATTATTTTCTGATTCTAGATCCTCTGTGTTCATCCCATGCTTTTTTGAACTCTATCACCGTTTTCATCTTCACCACCTCTCTCGGGAGCGCATTCCAGGCATCCACCACCCTCTCCATAAATAAGAATTTCCTTACATTGCTCTTGAGTCTACCACCCCTCTGGTTTTACCATTTTCCTTTCTCTGGAAAAGATTTTGTTCTACATTAATACATTTCCTCTAAGGTATACTTATTCAGGGCTTCCAGTCTCTCCTCATACGTCTTTTGGTGCAAACCTCCTATCATTTTCGTTGCCCTCCTCTGGACTGCTTCAAGCCTTTTTGTGTCCTTCACCAGATACGGTCTCCAAAACTGAATACAATACTCCAAGTGGGGTCTCACCAACAACCTGGAGAGGGGCATCAACACCTTCTTTCTTCTACTGGTTGCGCCTCTCTTTATACAGCCCAGCATCCTTCTGGCAGCAGCCACTGCCTTCAGGCACTTTGTGACAAGTAAACTAGGTGCCTCTCCACTAAAGGACTGATGGAATGGTGGAGTAGCCTAGTGGTTAGAACACCTGCTTGAGAAGCAGCAGCTTCAAATCCTGCTGATGCTCCTGGTGGCAAGCCTCAATCTCTTCAAGTACAATCTTAGCTAAGCATATGCTAGTTTTTCTTATTTTGGAGGGGAGATGGGGCATGTCAGGGGGGTCGGAGAATGGCCATAGATGTGCTAACCAACTAGTGCGCTCACATTGCTGCAATACTAACTGACTAGTGCATCCATAATGCATGAGCTTCTAGGGCTGGATTCTGCAATTGACTTCGGTATCGGCCGGTGCCTCCAAAACTGGCATTGGTCATGTGTCAATCATGTATCGGCATCAGTTGTAGACTCGCAGCCACATGTGAAGTAGGCCTCGGAAATGTAGGCCAAGATTTTCAAGGTCTACATTTCTGGCACACACCTTTGACATGAATCGTGCCCATGGAGGCACTTTACAATGCCTAATGGCTACGATTTATAACATTTCCATATTAACAAATCTTCTGTCGATATTCCTTTCATATTCCTCTTCTGTATATAAATTTAAGCATGACAGACTTGAGAATTTAAATCTTGCAGTTTATTTCATAGTTAAAAGTGGTCACCTAAGTTTTGGGTTCCCTCTAGACAGGCACAGCTGCAGGGACAGCCATTCTCTTCTCTCCGTAGACACCAATCAACCTCAAGAAAGACCATCCGTTTAAGTCAGTGACACCCAGCTGCATATTAAATGTATCTGGGTACAGCAACAATCAAATGTTCTGCCAGTTCATTTGGAAGCAAATGATTCTAGTGCATCCCCCTTTGGCCAAACCAACACACAGACATGCCATGTGGAGTCAATCCCAGATGGCAGCTGTTTGGAAGCTGACACATTCACTTAAGAACCCAAAACATGGAGGAATGTCTGGTGACTACGGCAATTTGCCCTCTCAGAAGAATACTTAAGAAACACCCAAACCATTTCATCGTATGTACCTTTACAGCTACCTAATCTGGACCTGATACAGGAAGCAAAAGCCTGTACAGCAACAGTATCATAGAGATTTGATATGGCGGTACCAGTAGCTGCCCAAATATTTGCAATCCAGAACCTGGACCATGATGCTCACTATAGTATACCTGCATACTGATAGTAATTATCAAGTAAATGGGCTAAATTGAAACTTGTCCATCCTTCCTCCAGCTAAAAATGTGCATTGATGGTTCTTTAAGTGGTCAGGATTTATTTCAGTGATTCCCAAACCTGTCCTGGGGGTACTCCAGCCAATCAGGTTTTTAGGATTTCCATAATGAATATTCATATGACTGAGGTGCATACAGTGGTATAATAAGGGGGGATGGAATGGGGGGGGGTGTCCTGCCCTGAGCGCCGTCTTGGTGGGGGCGTTGGCACCCGTCCTCCTTTCTGTCCCCCGCTCCTTCCCGGCCCCCCCTGCCGTGCATGTGAGACCCTTCCCTTCCCTCGTACCTCATTAATTTTTCTGCCGCAAGCAGCATCGGCTCTAACTGACATCACTTTCGGGTCCCGCACCTTGAAAGTGATATCGGAGGGAGAGCAGACATGACGTGGGCAGCAAGTTCATGATTCTGCTTGCATCAGGAAAATTAAAGAAGTATGGGGAGGGAAAGGGGGTGCACATGTGGCAGGGGGAGGGGGGTCGGGAAAGAGTGGGGGTGGAGGTGGAGAAGAGGGCAAAGGAAGAGTGCCACCGCCCCAGGCTCCACTCGTCCTCACTATGCCACTGGGTGCATACACTGCCTCCTTAGTATACAGATCTATCTCATGCATATTCATTGGGATATCCTAAAAACCTGACTGGCTGGGGTTCCTTCAAGATAGGTTTACGTAGGAACCCAGCTCTACTGCTTTGCATGGGTTGCCGTTTATTAATTCCCCAAAGCTGCTCTCCTAGGTGACTGCTTAGTCTTGCCTAATGGTTAGGTCTGCCCTGTATTCTATTATGGCAATGTCAGTGCTGCTTTTACAACAAAACAAATTGGATAAAAATAGAAATGACTGATGTAAATGGAAAGGCGGCATGGAATTGTTCGGTGAAGACTGCGCCTGCTCTGGCTTGTCACTGATCAGTCCACGCCATGATATCCTTTTAGTGAGGACTGAAGAATGTTTTATAAATAGCTGGAAGGAAGTCGTCCATTCCTACTGCTGCAGCACTTGAGGGATATATTAGAATGAAGTTCTCTTCTTTAAAATAACAGCTGGCAGTAAAGTTCCCTCACAACCAAGCCCCAAACGGTCTCATTGTGCAGACCTCACTTTCTTCCGCTCTGTTAGTTAGAGCATCTGTCACCACAGTGATAATCCCACTGCCCCAGAGCACTGGTCTGATAAGTGCATTTTAAGAGAGATGCAAATTGGTGGCCTACACCTTGGGAGAAGAGTATGGCATAGTGGTTAGAGCTACATCCTCAGCATTCTGATATTGTGGGTTCCAACTATATGCTACTCCTTGTGACCTGGGCAAGTTACTTATCCCCCCCCACCCTCCTTTTGCAAAACCGTAGGTGTGCCGGTGGTAACAGCTATGACACTCACAGAATCCCTACGAGTGCCGGAGCTGTTATCGCCGTGGCTGGCACTAAAAAGCGCGGTCCGTTGTTGTACAAGGGGAGGTTAATCCTCCACTGCTCCAGGTATATTAGTCAGATTGTGAGCCTGCAGGGAAAATGCTTGAGTAGCTGAATGTAAACCACTTAGGCTAGACGCGGTATATAAATAATAAAAATAAGTATAAAATTTAGGCACCTACACTCATGTCAGTTATATGACTGGTGTGAGCAGATGCCTAAATATTAGATAAGCTAGTACTGGGCTACAGAAATATTTTGTAACAGAATCTAGGCACCTAGGCTCCATTATAAAGTACACACACACCACGTGGCCTTGTGGTACTAAAATAAAATCACCTAATTATAGAATTGCTCACTTAAAATGTGTGTAAAAGATTAAATAAGGCAATTCAATTTCTAGCAGCACTGGCCTACTCACTGCATTAAACATCAATATATAGCATATGCATTTTCTATAAACTGCGGTGATTCTAATGTTTAAAAGGGAGTGTGCGAAATGATATTTACAGGAAGATCTTTGTTTCTCTTAGTGACTATACAAGAGTGATACACAGTGACCTCATTTCTAGTCAAGAGAAACACTCCTTCGTTCTCCATAGATGTTACCTCGAATAACTTAGACCCTCGTCTATTAAACTGCGCTAATAGTTTGTAGCGCAGAGAGCCGCGCTGAATGGCCTGGGCTGCTCCCGACGCTCATAGAATTCCTATGAGCGTTGGGAGCAGCGCGGGCCATTCAGCGCGGCTCTCTGCGCTACAAACTGCTAGCGCAGTTTACTAGAAGAGGGGGTTAGTCCTGCACAGGATTATATTTCCAGCTTTCCAAATCATTCACATTACTCTGGAAACCACAGTGGAAGATTTCCAAGATATTACTCTTGGTTTACTTCATTTTATTTTGGTATTTTGCCAGCACCCTTTAAAAAAAAAATAATTCAGCATGCTCTTAAAAAAAAAAATGATATCACATGCTTCATATCAACGTCTGCCTTAATATTTCTTATGTAAAAGTAGCGAGTGTCATCGGGAAAGAAGAACTGCATGACAGCTTAGTAATACATCTGTCACTCAGGTTCATGCATAGTCTTGAACAAGTAGCTGGAAAGATATTTGTGCTTCCCACTTTACAAAGAACAGTGTGTAAATCCACAAGATGCAAAGATGCATGCAAGCAAGGCAATCAATGAGAAATATTTGTCGGTGACATTCTATAATTTTGCATTAGCACGTTGGATTAATTCAGGGGTTCGGCATTTCAGGTCCTCAAGGTCAGCAAGTGAGTTTGACTTATAGCAGTGTATCGCAAACTCTGTGCCGCGGCACACCAATGTGCCTCCTGAGGTTTCAGGTGTGCCGCGACACACTGGCGAGAAGAATCATCCACACCGGTTGACTGCCTATAGGATGTGCCTCTCACGGCGAGAGGCGCGTCCTGTAGGAAGTCAGCCGGCACAGATGACTTTCCTCCTGGGCCTCTGTGCATGCACGGATGTTGACGCAATGATGTCATGCATGCGTGTGATGTCATTGCGTCGATGTCCGCGCACTTCCGGGTGCCTTCCGGCCGTGGCACTGGATTTAGTGGGCCGCCGGCCGGAAAGTTTGCGAGACACCGATTTATAGGGTAACCCAACTATGCAAATTAGCACCTATATGCATGATAAATATTACAAATAATGCAAATGAAGATTCACATTCTCTGTGACTTTGTTTGAATTTTACAGTGAACCAAAGATGGCTTTTGCATTATAATGGAAGCTTATCAAGGTTTGTGGGAAAATGCAGAATTCAGCACATATACACATTAAGGTGCTTATTTTAGAAACCCTAGTTTTGGTTTATGTGTATATCTCATGAAAAGTATGATTTTAAAAAGCTGATATTTACATGTATAAATCTGCAAGGGGCCATGGTTAGTGCAGAGCTCTGACAGAACTAAAAACTAAGGGCTCATGTGCTAACCATGTATTAGTCAGAGAGCATGTAATGACATAGCTCACTAGGTGATTAGTACAGGGCACGACTACGTTCTGCCTTCAAACATGCCCCCATTCTAAAAAATAAAACCTATAGTTTAGCACATGGGCCGGCACCGTGTCTTTGATCTCCCTGCTTCTCTTCCCTGCTGGGCTGACCAACTCTCGCGGCGGCCCGACGTCAATTCTGACGTCGAGAGGACGTTCTGGCTAGCCAATCGCTGCCTGGCTGCCCGGAACGTCCTTTCCGACGTTAGAATTGACGTCGGGCGGTGAGAGTTGATCGGCCCCGTGCAGAAGAGAAGCAGGGAGATTTCAGCCTGTTTCCAATTGCGGCAGCAGCCTATTCCGTGGCGTGGTGGTGGTGGCATGGGGGAGGCAGGCAGGAAGGAAGAAAGAAAGAAGGTGTGTGTGTGGGGGGGACAGGGAGCCAGAAAAAAGCAAAAAATGGGGCACGGAGGAAGGAAGGAAGAAAGAAAGAAGGGGGGACAGGAAACCAGAAACAAAGCAAAAAAATGGGGCACAGAATCAGAGAAAGAAAGAAAAAGTTGGGGGAGGGAATGAGATCTGGAGGAGAGGAAGCATACAGGAGGCTGAAAGAAGAGAAGAAATATTGGATGCACAGTCAGAAGAATAAAGTGCAACCAGATGAAATTACCAAACAAAGGTAGGAAAATGATTTTATTTTCAATTTAGCGATCAAAATGTGTCTGAATTTATATATGCTGTCTATATTTTGCACTATGGCCCCCTTTTACTAAATCGCAATAGTGTTTTTTAGTGCAGGGAGCCTATGAGCGTCAAGAGCAGCGCTGGGCATTTAGCGCAGTTCCCTGCACTAAAAACTGCTATTGTGGTTTAATAAAAAGGATAGGGGGTATATTTGTCTATTTTTGTATGGTTGTTACTGAGGTGACAATGCATAGAGTCATCTGCCTTGACCTCTTTGAAAAAACCCAGAATAGGAATGATAATTAACATTTTCTCAGCGTATAGTGTGCTTTGTGTTTTTTAATTTTATTTTTGGTAGATCATTTTGACTTGGTCATTTTAAAGTACTGGCAAGCCCAAAAAGTTTGGGCATCTCTGAGCTAGAGCGTTGAAACTGTGTATTTCTATTTTATCCCCCCTTTTACAAAACTGTGGAGCGTTTTTTAGCGCCAGCCGTGGTGGTAGCAGCTCTGATGCTCAGAATTCTATCAGCATCAGGGCTGTTACCACCATGGCTAAAATCCACACTACAGTTTTATAAAAGGGGGAGGGGTTCGTTTGTGATGACATATTCCATACTAGGCGAAGGTGTTTTCTGTGTTCTGTGTGTTTGAAAGACACGGTTTTCTGTTAGGATTGACGATTTAGGATTGATCTGTGCTGGTCTGGCTTGTTTGGTTTTACAATGGGTGTATTGATGTACTGCTCACTGCAATATGTAAGATGCTGCCTTTTCCTAGGTACTCATGTGTGACGTGTGGTTTGTTACTAAAAATCATGTTTTTCTTACAGATGGGGGGGGTGCCAAAAAATGATGGACCTCGGGTGTTACATATGCTAGGTACGCCACTGTATGTAAAGATACCAGAAAGCTGGCATAGCAAAAACTTTAAGTAAATTGTTATTCTTCTAAGTTTTGAGTATTTAACCCTCCCACAATCTCATGGGCACTTGTTTCAAGTTTCAAGTTTATTGAGATTTTGATTTAAACGCAATATCAAATATTTTCAATGTGTATAACAAAAATAAATTTGGGGAAATAAATAAAACCATTTGAACAATAAACATACAAACATATCCATAGATGATTAAAAATACATAAGAAGTACAAGGATAAACTACATTTGTTTAAAAATGCGTCCTCTGTGCCTGCTCATAAATTTGTGGAGTATGTAACTTGTCGCTCATGCATATTTTTTTTTGCACACACCTCATCAATCCTTAGAGGAAACATTGGTCCTAGGCCACCATAGCACAAATTCCTGTATTATGCTTCTGCTGTGCACAACAATAAACAATAAACACTGCTGTCATACTTTTTTATGTCCCCTGCCGATTTCCTGATAGCACCCCCCCGGACAAAAGTGGGGGGGAAGGGGTGCATTGGGGGGGCCCAATAGGATTGCTCAGTAAGGGGCCCAGAAATTTCTGATGGCGGCCCTGAGTAATTGTAACTTATAATACAATCATTTATACTTAAATCACACTAAATATAACATCAAATTCTAAACTATATCAAATAATCCCTCTCCCTTGTATCCTATATTTATTCATAAATAAAAGAAATCATAAAATAATCCCATTCCCCCACCCTGCTCTGGACATATATGAATCAAAGGAAAAAAATAATATTTATTCTATACAATACTTTCAATCTTTGCAAACTTTGTTAATTGGAAGAGGCTGAACTACAGCTTTTGGTGGAACTCATTATGTCGCATATTCAAAATGGAAAGGTTAATAGCTATACAACATGGAAATTTTTAAAAATATCAGGTTATTTGGGGCCCCAACGACATTAAAATTAAACGTTGGTTAGTGTTTCATTTGCTTTCTTTTTCACAGGATACAAAATAGGGTTTTTTTGTCAGCATTTCCTTGTCATTTGAAAACTGTAGCACATTCCTAATAACCACTAAACACTATTGTGAGAATATATTGAAACACATATATCTAATTCACTTGATTTCAGTGGATTCCAGAGCTTTTTTTAATTACAATATTCTTGTTTCATTTCAGTTTGAAAGCCAGCTCCCTTAACAGCCAACTAAAATGAATGTTTTCTTGACTTCTGATAATTGTCCAGGAGATTCCAAATAAATGACGAGATAATCCCTGAAGGTTAAGTAAAAGGTATAATAGAACTTCCCGGAGGGTGCATCCTGATCAAAAACAAATATTTGCATAGTTTTGTCTAAGAAACATATACTACATTATTTAACTAACATTAATCCTTGGATAGTTTCAATTTTCTCAGGCCCTAATGAAATTTGATTAAGGTGACTTCTAGTGTAATACTTGCCTTTGAGGTAGGAAATGCAATTGGCATCTCTTCCGCTGCATCACAACATAGGGCTTTCTAGCAGTCTTTGACACTGACTGGCAGCCCTGGACCAGTCGCTTTTTTTTGTCGCCAAGAGCCGCCGCCGCTTTTTGAAAACGACTCAGCATTTTTAAAGAATCCACCGAAGGGCTCATTTCAATATTGAAGAGCCCATTTGCATGTCAGTGTCAGAGACTGCTAGAAACCTCGCTAAAGACGGAGATAATCCCTTTTGATAATCCGCCCGCTAAACTGAATACAGGCTACACCGCCGGAAAACAGTTTTGTGACAGCGTTAAACTTTCGAGAATCTTGCCCTGAATGTACAGAAATGAATTTACATCCCTGACAATTATCGCACATGTACATTTTCCCAATCTTTTAAAACTGTGCCGCTTCATTATTAGATATGGAATGTTTTGAACACTGCTCTGCCATTGATTGGTAGATATAACTATATGCAAATATTTAGACTAAATAAGGGAACAAGGCATCAAGAAATGTTCATAATAGCGCTTGTCTGGTTAATTTTCAAACTGAGTCAATAAAGGGTGTTATGCTCTGCAGAGAAACCACCTTAAATACGTGAACCTTAATAATATAATAACTGTAAGGGCACCATTACACACCATCCTTACATCAAATCTTGATGTTACAGCTGTACCAGTAATTTGCTTGTATATTCAGGCATTATCAAATTTAGCTCATTTTGTGCAGACCTGATTTTAGTAAGTACAATATCCAATAACTGATATGTATTGAATTATTCCAATAAACATTATGACCTCGTACTTTGCTGGCCTCTTGTTATCCATACTCAATCTATCTGATCACTAAAATGACAATTCTTTCACAGCTTCAATATGTTAAAGTGTACAACAGCGCCTGTTAATCTGCTTTTAATGTCCTTTTTATTTCTCAATCTTGCCCTCTGCTGCCCTTTTGACAGTGCAACAGAGAAACATTTTTAAATGATTTACAGGAGTATGCTGTCTGTATATTTCCCTCCATAAAGTCATACTAATTGGCTCATCCTAATAACTGCTGTATCTTTCACTTTTCTTGTTGCAAGCTTTTTATAGTGAGCGTACTTTACACACCTATTAAATACTGACGCATTTTTTTAATGTACGCTTGCTTTGCTTTTCCCATATCTTTTCTTAATCTTCCATGTGCAAGCAGTGTTCATATTGCTCTGAATAATTTTGCAATAAAACATGTAAATCAAATTAGGCTAACTTAATCTGAGTATTCTGCCAGTATAAAATTAATGCATTTAACCTGCACATGTGATATGTAATTGGGCACACCAGTCTAATTGACTGGTCTCCCAGACTTGCAAATTTTTTTCACAAGCGCAGTTCTGTACTGCCATCTAGGAATGATAATAGGGGTCCATTTGTTTTATTGTCATAATTCAAAGATTGCAATACTAGCAGTAATGTTGGCTGATAGGACTTTGCTCCAGGACTGCCAAGTTACCCAGTTCCAGGAGGAAGGTTTTAGGCCAGTCTTGCATTTCTGGCCACACTGTCCTGCTGTATAATGGGAAGTGTAGCACAGATTTCAATAAGCGGAATCAGAATGAATTGGAGGATCTGTAGTTCCCAAGAGAAAAATTATGAAATACATGACATCTCTTTAAACAGAAAGCAAAGGGTACTTAGTTTTTCAAATTATGTGCATTAGAGATATTCTTGTCTATTAATCATCATGTCATATGAGTATCATAGTAACAAAGTAAATGACAGCAGATAAAGACCAGAATGGTCCATCCAGTCTGACCAATAATTATACGCATTATAGATTCATGATTATATTAAATCATCTTTTCTCTGTCTGGGACATAGAAGGGCAAATTCTATAAGAAGCGCCCAAAAGTTAGGCGCCTACTTAGGCACTGTTCAGCGCAATTCAAGTAAAATTGGGCGCTGTTTAGTGAACCACGCTGAGCGGCACCTATTTGGGCACCTCGTTTGGAGGCGCCCAATAAATAGGTCAACTCAAGGCACAATTAAAAGTTAGGCGCCCATGCGAGAGCTTAAGCACGCTTAAGAGCAGTGATTCTGTAAGAAGGCGCCTAACACATAGCCACGCCCACGCTCAACATGCATAGCGCCTATTTTTTTGAAGGCCGCCTACATTTTTAGAGGCGCCTTGTAACAGAATCGCGCTTTCTTGATAGGCGCTTATGTTTCAATCAGTGCTGATTTAAAAGCCTAATTGAGCTTGTTGTTCAGTTTAGCTAGGCGCTTCCGAAATAGGTGCCTAACTTTAGGCGCTGGTTACAGAATTCGGGCCAGACTGTAGAAGTCTACCTGGTTCTGCCCTTAGGTTCCAACTACTGGAGGTGCCGTCATAGCTCACTCTAGCCATTCCTAACCATCTTGTCATTTGAGGGATACAGACCTTAAGGGCAAGATTCTGTACAGGACGTCTAAATTTAGACATCCAGAAGGAAAATGCTGAGCGCGATTCTAAAATGCATAGTCACACTATAGAGAATCCCGCTCAGTGCCGCATCTAAATAGTTAGACGTTCTTTACAGACTTGCATTTTAGGTGTCACATAAACGTCTACACAACTTCTATAATGCTATCGCGTCTCATTATTATGACATCATTAGAATGGCAATTTTATGCTGTTTTTCATTAAAATTGTATGCAGTGAAATGTTGGCACCACTATTATATTTTATGTATCTTTTAATCTTTTTATTCTTTTTTAAATTTTGCTCCTGTCATTTCCTTCATGTTCTAAGTGTACGTTCTTGAATATTAATAATAATAACAGTTTATATAACGCAATACCATTAAGTTCTATGCGGTTTACAATAGATTAAGTGTGGTACAAATTGATTGAATTTAAGAGGGGGGAAGAGGAGAGTTAATAGGACCGGAAATGCGTTGAGGAGAAAGAGTTTAATAGGACAGAGGAATCACTATGGAGGAGAAAGAAGATGAGTGGGTCAGTTGTCTAGATACTTTAGGAACAGTTGAGTTTTTAGACGTTTTCTGAATTCCTCATAAGTAGTGGGCGAAAGCAGTTGATCTAGGTCTTTACCCCACAATGCTGCTTGATGTGAAAGAAGGTGTTCATGGTGTTTTTTCAGTTTACAACCTCTAACTGGGGGGGGAAACGAAATAGGAATGAGAGCTTCTCTTGTGTCTGTTGGCAGAGAAGGAGAAAAGGTCAATTATGTATTTAGGGACAAGTCCGTTTAGCGCTTTAAAGCAGAAGCAGGCGAATTTAAACTTTATGCATGCTTCCATCGGTAGTAGGGTGATACATGATCGAATTTCTTTAGTCCGAAGATTAATCTGACCGCTGTATTTTGCATTAGTTGTACACGTCGCATATTTTTTGGGGAAATGGCTAAGTAGGCAATGTTACAGTAGTCAAGTTGACTTAGTACAAGGGATTGGACCAGGGTTCTGAATGCCGACGTATCGAAATAAGCTTTAATGGATCTGAGTTTCCAGAGAGTGAAGAAACCCTTTCTGATTAAGGAGTCCACCTGGTCTTTCATGGTTAGGCATTGATCTAGAGTTACGCCTAGTATCTTTATGATGGGCTGGATGGGGTGATTAAATGCATTGATGCATAGAGGTGTTTTGGTGTCAAACGGATGTGGTGAAGCAATGAAGAATTTTGTTTTTTCTGAATTAAGTTTGAGCTTGAAGTTTGTCATCCATTGCTCCATCATGTTTATGGCTTCTGAAGCCTTGGGAATAGTTTCCGAGATAGAGTCAGCAAATGGGATTATAATTGTGAAGTCATCTGCATAACTGAATAGTTTTATCCCCAGCTGAGTTAATTGCAAGCTCAGTGAGGACATGTAGACGTTAAATAGCAATGGAGACAATGGTGACCCTTGTGGCACACCGGATGGATTGCTCCAGGTATCGGAAAGCTCATAATTGAAACGTACCTGATAGGTGTGGGATGTAAGGAAGCCACAAAACCAGTTCAGCACCTCGTCTTTGATACCAATGGCATCTAGCATTTTCCTTTGGTCTACCAGGTCAAAAGCTGAACTCATATCGAATTGCATAACCAATGCATTGAGGCCCCTGCTAAACAGTAGGCGCAGGTTGTCTAAAATAGCTGCAATTATTGTCTCCGGATTGGGTTTCTTGTAGATGAGAGAACTGATTAAGATAGTCCATCAGTTGGGTATGTACTAGTCCCTCCATGATTTTTACAATAAACGGAATGGATGCTACCGGTCTGTAGTTGGTTATTAGGGCTGAGGGTTCTTTGCGATTTTTTAGAATTGGGGTTATTATTATGTGACCGTTATTAGAGAGGAACTTCCAATTTTTGAAGTTGTGGGCCAGGTATTGCAGCAGCGATAGTTTGAATTGTAATGGTGCCGCTTTCATAATTTCTGGGGGGCATGAGTCCAGAACGCAATAATATTACACAGAGCTAAGTTATAAACAAGTAGTGCTATTCCTCAAATTAACATATCTATCTATCTAATTCCTCTTCTTCTTGTTATAATTCAACTGCTTCCTCTAACTCTAAGGGCTTCCTTCTACCATGTCCTGCCCTCATGATATCACTTTCTGTTTCTGTTGGTGAGAACCAGATAAGTGCCTTTGAAAATTTTCACCTAAGAAAATATGAAGGGCATTTCTCTAAGTTACTACTGCTATTTATTATTTCTATAGCGCTACCAGATGCATGCAAGATAAGGAAATTGGGTCATTAGGGCATAGACAGGGGGTGGGTAAGCAGAGTGGCAGACTTGATGGGCTGTAGCCCTTTTCTGCCGTCATCTTCTATGTTTCTATACATTGAACACACAAAAGTTTACAATCTAATTATGACAGGCACACAGGACACAAGACAAAGGGTGAATCAATACAGTGTTCCCCCGGTCGTTCACGGTCGGCGGTTTGCGGTCCCGGTCATTCGTGGTATTTTCCGACCACGAACCGCCGACAAGGAGAGGGCAGCAGGAGAGGCAGGAGAGAGCAGCCAGAGCACTGCGAGTATAGGAAATCATTCGAGGTACGCTCCGACCGCCTCTTCCTGTACTAAGTCGGGCCTTATCCAATCAGGAGCCGCTTTGACACTCCTAATGTGATTCTCATGTGATGCCCAAGATATATGGGCCAATGTATTAAGTCAAAATATGCATGAAAATTGTTAAAAATATATATATATATCCTTATCTTGCACGGCAGTGATAAAATAGCTGCTGGACTCAGTTTCCTGGTGATTCTGAAACTCAGTCTGAGCTGAAAATCAGACAAAGCTGGAATTCTACTCAGAAGACACTGCTCTCTCTAAAACAAAATAAAAAGTGACTGCTGAGGTTGTACTAGCCCCCAGAAAATCTGATTCTGCCCCATGTTGCTTTCCTTTAAGTGTCAGGAATGAACCTGACTCATTTCTTCTGCATGGCGGCCATCTTGAAATCTGACAGCTCTTGATTCCTAGCAGTATGTTGGAAGAGGGGTTGTCTGCCATGGCAGTTGATGCAGTGTTGGCATCAGCCTTGGTAGCTGAAGCTTTCCCCAACCCCGGTGGGGATAGGGTTCAATTCCCTGATGGCCTTAGTAACCAGGATGATGTCCTGTGCTCTTTCATTACCCTTGGATTTGACCCTTGTTCAAAATGTAATATTATGGATTCTCTGATACTCATTTCTAATGGCTGATTTTTAATACTGGAAGTTCAAAAGAACATGCAAGAATTCACTAGAAATATGTTAAAGGCAATAATTGCTGTTCAGTTTTATGCCAATACTGGGTACTAATGCTGTCCGATTCAGGAAAAAAAAATTTGATTCGATTCAGCCTATTGAATCGATTTTTCGATTCGATTCAATTTTCCTGCCCAATTGGGTGTTTTTTTCCAAACATCCTGGTGGGTTTATTTTATAGCCTCTTCACCCCCTTTGCCCTCTTCTACCCACACTGGTCCTGTGGTGTAAACAAAATAAACAAACAGAAAATACTTTTCCTCTCTCTATTAAATCCTAGCTCACCTTTGCGGTCCAACACCAGCTCTGGAAGGATACACATTTCAAATCTGACATATTGTAATCACAAAACAGAAAATAAAATTATTTTTCCTACCTTTTGTTGTCTGGTCATTTTTCAAATCTTGGTCCCATGTTGGTTTGGCTGTCTTCTGATCAGGCTCTCCTTCTTTCTTCTTTCTCCGTTCTAACCATCCATCTTTCATCTCTATCCTCCCCTTCTATTTCCCTTTCCTCCCCCAGAGGTCTGGCATCTTTTCTTTTTTTCATTTCCATCCCCCTGCAGCTGCAGTGATGGACCCCACCATCCACAGATCCACCATCTCTCCTTTTCTCATCTACCCTTTCATCCAGCATCTCTCTTCTGTGTCCCTATTCTCCTCTCCAGTACTGTCCCCATTGTGTCCCTGTTCCTATGCTCCCTCCATGCCCAGCATCTTATCTCTCCCCATATCCAGCTTCTTCTTTCTCCCTTCCTTACCTCCTATATCCCCTTCCCCAGGTACAGGCTTTCTCCTACTATCTCTCCTGCCATCCTGCACCCCGCCCACCTACTTTGGAGCAGTATCTGTCCCTCTTGTACCCTTCCCCTTGTGGTCTTGCATTTCTCTCTCCCTCTACCCCTCTCCCCATTAGTCTAGCACCTCTCCTCTGCTTTCCTCCCCCTCTTTTTGGTTTGGTCTCTTTCTTCCCTTCACTTCACCCCAGGTCTGGCATCTCACCTCCCCTCTCTTACTCCTTCCTCCTCCTCCCTCTGCACAGCCTTGCCTCCCCACCGCCAAAAGAACTCTTCTTCCTCCTCCCTCTGCACAGACTTGCCTCCCTGCCCTGAAGGCCTGCTCTCCGCTGCGAAGACCTGTTCCCCCCACGAAGGCCTGCTCCCCCCATGAAGGCACTGTCTCTCTTCCTCCCCGCCACAAAGGCCTGCTCCCTCCACGAAGGCCTGCTCCCCCCGCTGTGAAGGCACTCTTTTCCTCCTCTCTGCCGTGAATGCCAGCTCCCCCCACGAAGGCCTGCTCCCCCTGCCGCGAAGGCACTCTTTTCCTCCTCTCCGCCGTGAACGAACACCTGCTCCCCCCGCAGCCTGCATCTTCCCCGCTCTTACCTTCTTAATGCTAATAGGGCAGCCTGCAGGCTCACTGGTGTTATAGTGATCCCTACAGCTGCCCGTGGTCCTCAGTGGCACGCTCTCTCTGCCGCGATCCTGCCCCTGCTCTGACGTCAGGGGCAGAATCACGGCAGAGAGAATGTGCCGCTGAGGACCACGGGCAGCTGTAGGGATCACTATAACACCAGCAAGCCTGCAGGCTGCCCTATTAGCCTAAAGGAGGTAAGAGCGGGGAAGCTGGCGGAGGCCTTTCTGACCGACCCTCCCCCTCAAGCAAGAGCAGCAGTGGATGGCCAGCAAGAGGCAGCGCTGCAGCTCCTGCTTTAGGAAGGCACGGGGAAAGGGTCGGCCATTGAATTGGGAGGACGATTTTTTTTAAGTTGAATCGATTCAAATCGATTCACCTGATTCAAATCGGTGAATCGATTCGAATTGTGAATCGGGCAGCACTACAGGGTACCTTCTTGATCCGAAAGGTAGATTCACCCCATTGTTAGTTCCTTTGGCATGTAATAGAGTTAGAAATGCAAATCATTTCATGTACTATGAGACTGAAGTTCCTTTTGTTTTAAAGCAAGTCCTGCATTCCAACCTAAGTAATTAAGAAACATTTGGAAAGTAGCATAGGAATTGCTTTTTCAAATTAGGAACAACTGGTAGCTATGCAGCTGTGACCAATATATTTCATTTTTACATTTCATGAACCCACAAGACTGTGTATTGCTTGATGATTTAATGTACATGTGGCTGTGGAAGGTTTCATTTTAAGTTACTCTCCATTGTTTTTGGCTGCTTCCCAAACCTCACATCTTGGGGCTGCAAGATTCCTTTCTGCAAACTCCATTGTGCTAGAGACTCAGTGTAACTTGAGATCACCCTTATTTCCTGGCAGACAACACATTAAAGATCAGCCTCTCCACCAGCTGCAGAGACAGGTGTTATTCTCCTTTTCTTTACTTCCCCCTTCCCCAGCTTGCATTAATAACTTCCATAATTATGCTGTCAACTATGTTATTCAATGAAACAGGCAGAGTTTATAGCCTCGGAAAATATGGAGTCTAAAAACTAGCATTCATTGTTTATGGTCACTAGGTGGCAGCAAATTGCATAGTAAAGCAGAGGTCATGCCCCTGTATCGCTTCTTGGTATGACCTCATCTGGAGTATTGTGTTCAACTCTGGTCTCCTTATCTCCAGAAGGATATAGTGGTGCTAGAAAAGGTTCAAAGAAGATCGACCAAGATGATAGAGGGGATGGAATGCCTCTCATATGAGGAAAGACTAAAATGGTTAAGGCTCTTCAGCTTGGAAAAGAGACAGCTGAGGGGAGATATGATTGAAGTCTACAAAATCCTGAGTGGAGTAGAACAGGTACAAGTGGATCATTTTTTCACTCCATCAAAAATTACAAAAACTAGGAGACATTCGAAGTTACAGGGAAATACTTTTAAAACCAATAGGAGGAATTTTTTTTTCACTCACTCACCATTTTTGAGCCAATCAGGGCCTTAGGCCCCTTCCACTGCATCCCAGGATGCATTGGGAGGGGGAAGGCCCATCATTCTCATCATGCGGCCATATAGGCAGGACAGAGTGGGCTTCCCTCCTGCCGATTTTGCAGCGGAAAGTAAAGGGTGTCGGGTGATGTGTGTGGGGGGGTATTCCATGATGTCGAGTGGTGTCGGGTGATGTGTGTGTGGGGTGTTCCATGATGTTAGGTGGTGTTGGATTATATGGGGGGGGGTCCCAGAAATGTTGGGAGATGTCAGGGTGAGGGGTGTAGGGCTTCCCAGCTCAGTTGATCTTGGCAGGGGGAATCCCCATCAGCTGAGCCAGCAGGAATCTCCGAAACCAGCTCAGCTGATGGAGAGTCCTTTGCCACGATCAGACAAGGTAGTTGGACACATCTACAAAACTTGCTTTTGTGCGTTTTTCATGGGGACGTTTTTATTTTTGAAAATGGCCAAAAAAGATCTACGTTCTAAGGACCAAAACTTATACCTAGGTCATTTTCAAAAATAAAAGATAGCTTTGAAAATGGACATTTTTTTTTCCTGGGTTTGTGGACGTCCTGCCCAAAATGTCCAACCTTAGATTTATATGTCCTATTGAAAATGCCCCTCATTATCTGAACTTTAAACACACATAGAGCCCCTTATATCAAGTTGTGGTAGAACATTTTAGCATGGGCCGATGAGGTAAATGTTCTAGCCCACGCTAAATGCTCTACTGCTGTTTGACAAAAGGAGCCCAATGTGTGTTAAATTTCAGATAATATGTACAGAAATCTATGACAACAGACATACTTCTACACTTCTCCCTCCGTATTCGCGGTGTCGATTATTCACGGTATTTAGCTTGCTGGTTCCTGCCCCCAAAATTACATCAGCTTGTATAAAGAAATCGCTGATTCCAAGCACTTTCTTTACCGTGTTTTGCCTCTCCTTCAGGAACAGACCAGGTCTTCCACCATGTTATTCGCAGTTTCACTATATTCACGATGGTTTTTAATAGAAAACAGCGAATAATATATGAAAAAGTTTTTTGCGTTTTTTCTGTATTTGCGGTTCTGTTAATCCCCTATCTCAGCGAATACGGAGGGAGAAGTGTACAAGTAAAAAAAAAAAACCCCAGGAAAGAAATACTGTCTCATTCCCACTGGATTATGGATACACATTCATTAGTGCAAATTATGGTTTCTTAAGGCACTTAAAAAATTTTAGGACTCCTTTTACTTAGCAGTTTAAGAGCATTTTAATATGAGCCAGTGAGGTAAGTGCTGTGACGCTCATTGAATTTCTATGAGCGTCGGAGCATTTACTTCACTGGCCTGCGGTAAAATGCTCTGACACTGCTTAGTAAAACCCAGCATTAATGTGCAAAAATTCAATTTAATATGTTAAACTTTTTTTTTTTTTAGTTAAAAATTTTTTTTTTTAGTTCAATATTTTTTATTAGTATTTGCACAAAATACAGAACAATACATTATAACATGAGTCATATGTATATGTAAAAGAGAGAAAGAAGAAACATTATAAACAACAATTAACATTTACTCATTAATACCATCATAAATACAACAAGACCGTATGGATGTACACCTCGTTCAAACAAATCATGGTTTAACAGGCGCATGACTGTAATGTTCTAATGGCTGCCATATTTTATTAAATTTATTTAACGCATTTGGGGATCCTTTTACTAAGGCGCTCTAGTGTGTCTTAGAGCATGCTAAATAGCGCAAGCACCTTAGTTTCAAGTTTATTAGGTGTTTATATACCGCCTATCAAGGTTATCTAAGCAGTTTTACAATCAGGTTCTCAAGTATTTTCCCTCTCTGTCCCGGTGGGCTCACAATCTATCTAACGTACCTGGGGCTATGGAAGACTGAGTGACTTGCCCAGGACTCCTTAATCTTTCTGCAGCAACACGTTCAAATTTAGCATTTACACAAAGAGTGTTCCACCAGGTTATATATTCTACCATTGATGCATCCTTCCAATGCTTTAAGATGATTTTAAAGGCCAAATTTAGCAAAATTCTTAATAATTTAGAACAGGGGTCTCAAAGTCCCTCCTTGAGGGCCGCAATTCAGTCGGGTTTTCAGGATTTCCCCAACGAATATGCATGAGATCTATGTGCATGCACTGCTTTCAATGCATATTCATTGGGGAAATCCTGAAAACCCGACTGGATTGCGGCCCTCAAGGAGGGACTTTGAGATCCCTGATTTAGAATGACCATCAGATATTGGCTGCCGAAGCCCCAAATGACCCAATACAATAATATTCAGCGTTAGTGGTTCTTTAATTCCCAGCAAGTTACAGATAGTGTCCCAAACTTTTGCCCACTGAGGCACTGGGCCAAAAATAGCAATATGTGCAATCAAAACAGGCCAAGGTTTGTACCTTGAGGGTATTACAAGAATGTAGATAGCAAATATAGAAGGAAGAGACATGGACGGAGGAAGGGAGGATCACACATGTGAGGACTGGCAAACTACAGGCAGAAACAAACTGGGATCAAGATTCAGACAAGTGAGGATCCAGCAGTGAGGGTGCCACAGGGTAGAAGATTGAGAACCAGACAGGAAAAGTCCAGCTGTCCTGTTTTAGAAGCAGTAATCAGAGGTAGACTATGGAGTTTTCTACTGAATTGAAGGAAGATGCAGACTAGCATACATTACCAGAAAATTAATTTAAACATAGAAACAGAAAATGTTTGGAAAAAGAGCTGTTTTTGGCCCACCCTAGTCTGTCCATTTGTACCTGCCTGTTGTTTTATCACAGGTCTTACTAGTTTTGCTGTCATTCCCTTTGCTTTATAGCTAAGGTCTCTATGGGGGTAGTTTTATAAAGTAATGCTTGTGCATATTTATTTATTCATTCAGTTTTCTATACCATTCTCCCAGGGGAGCTCAGAATAGTTTACGTGAATTTATTCAGGTACTAAAGCATTTTTCCCTGTCTATCCAAGTGGGCTCACAATTTATCTAATGTACCTGGGGCAATTGGGGTGGGGGGGGGTGGGATTAAGTGACTTGCCCAAGGTCACAAGGAGCAGCATGGGTATGAACCCACAACCTCAGGGTGCTGAGGCTGTAGCTTTAACCACTCTAGAAATCAAAATGTGGTAAAAGTGAGTCAGGTATAGGACAATCAAGCCATTGTGACATCACTGATGAGGTTGGCTCTTAGGCATTGGTGGAATGAGGCATTATGATGTCACAATACCATCTCTGGTTATCAGAGGCTGAAGCTTTTCACACTTAACATTGCCCATTTTTCAGCTGGATGCCTGCATCAGGGGGCCGCATCTTTCTGGGTTCAATTCTGTGATACATTCAAAATAATCGCACAGGATTTGAAAACAAACTAGTCATGACAACAAATAGGTTACAGTAGACAATAACAGAGCTTATTCTAAAGACCAGACTGGTCATAGCGAAGAGTACTAGGAGAAGAATATTGAGGAGGCAGTTTTTAATGACCCGATTGGCGGAAGAGGAATGTCTTTACTGCTCTGCGGAAGGTCATTAGTGAGTCTAGCGACCTGATCTGTGTGGGTAACCGGTTCCATAGCTGAGGTAGGAAATGGCTGTAGGATCTTTTGTATGCCTTACTTATTTGGAGGGATCTCTCTGCGGGAATGCTGAGTCTTTGTTCTGCTTTGGAGCAGAGGGGGCAGTTAGGGGTGTCTAGGTGCTGCTTGGTTACTATGTAGGCTGGGTTTTTTTTGGTAGAAACTCTTGTGTGTCATGACTAGGGCTTTGAAGATGCATCGCTTTTTGACTAGTAACCAGTGAGCTGCATAGAGCCCTGGAGTAATGGGGTCATGGTAGCTGAGGTTGTAAAGGAGTCGAATTGCTGAGTTCTGGACTTTTAGGAGGCGTTTTAGTGCACATTGAACTTTACTTGGAGCATTCCTTTGGAATATTTTGGGATGTTTCACAAAATTTAGCAGCTAAATAGAAGTCCTTAAAGACATGGCTCCTGACACAGGCATCCAGCCAAAACAAGGGCCATGTCAGGTCCAACCAATACATTTTTGCTTCCTCTGATCTGAGGCTCCATCTCTTTGTTCCCATCTGGGCCCACCACACTCCATCTTTGTTTCTGATTGTTTTGTGTTGCTGTTTCCCTCTGATCTATTTTTCATACAGTTAGGAGCAAGCATTTATGCAAGCCATTGGGCTAGCAAAAGCGCCATTATAGAATTCATGATTAGGACTAGATTCGGTTAATAGCACCCAAATGCTAGGGTTACCAGACATCCGGATTTCCCCGGATATGTCCTCCTTCTGAGGACATGTCTGGGAGTCCGGACGGCTTTTCAAAACCCGGCACTTCCTCCGGGTTTTGAAAAGCCTCCTCAAATCACGTCATACAGGGAAGAAGTCTGCACATGAGCGGAGGCCACGCGATGATGTCACACGCGTGGACTTCCTCCCCACCCAACAAGAGCAGGCAGCAGGGGGTATGGCTAGGGCAGGACTGGGGGGGCGGGATTGGGGTATTACAGGGTGGGGTTGAGCAGAACTGGGCGGGCCTGAGGGTGGGGCTAGGGGGGGTCCAGATTTTCCGGTCAGAGTTGGATGTCATTTATAGCGTGCATAGCGCCGGTAGCCACACCCAACTTTGGACACAAGGATTTACCCCAACCAAAATCTGTATAAATCCTTGCATGTAAATTAGATATGGATCCCCTGAATTCTCTAATACTGTGTACATCTGTAGTGAACACCCCTGACCTGCCCATGTTCCTCCTCTAGTCTGGCCTCCTTTACGATTGCTCATTTAAATATTTAAATGCACATTTTTATAGAATAGCGCTTGGCATGACCATGTAATTGTTGCCAATTAATGCCAATAATAGATTGCTTGTGCTCAATTATTGGCAGTAATTGGCTTATGAATTTAATTGCCTGCACAAATAGGATGCACACCAAAATTTGTGTGCGTAATTTGGAGCACCATAGATAGGGTTACAAGATGCCCGGTGGACAAACCTGGACATGTCATCTTTTTAGAGGACTGTCTGGGTTCCTGGAGAGATTTCCAAAGCCTGGGAGTTTGTCTGGGTTTTAGAACTCCCCGAGCTCGGGGCCACATCTGGAAGTCCTCTGCACATGCACGGATGTCGACACAATGACATCATATGCACGCATATGCGCATGTCAACGTCTGCGCATGCGCAGAGGGCCTCCAGACCTGTCCCAGAGAAGGAGACAGGAGGTTTGGCTGGGGCAGGGCTGGGGGAGGAAGAGGGCGGTGCCAGGTGTCCTCTTTTTTTTTTAAGAGGAAATCTTGCAACCATAAACTTATAGAGTCCAGGGATTAACGAGCATCATCCTGGTGCCTAACTTTAGGTAATATATAGAGCATTACCCCCCTCTATATGTGTTCCTGACAATTACAACTGCTGTTCCAACACTGAGATGAAATATATGTGTTTATCATTAAACCCCCTCCCCCCCTTCTATGAAGCTGCATTAGGGTTTTTATCGCCGTCCGTTTTGGTAAAAGCTCTGGTGCTCATAGAATTCCTATGAGCATTGGACCTTTTACCACCTCGGCCTGCATATAAGGGGGGGGGAGTAATTTTGCCATTATGATTGTACCTTTTACAGCCTGACTTTCTTAGCTTAGCCAGTAGGTTCATGTCGCCAATCAGCTGGGCAAATTTGCACTATAAACAAGTTTCAAGTGATTCAAGTTGATTAGGTATTTATATACCATCTATCAAGGTTTATCTAAGCGGTTTTACAATCAGGTACTCAAGTATTTTCCCTATCTGTCCCGGTGGACTCACAATCTATCTAACATACCTGGGGATATGGAGGACTAAGTGACTTGCCCAGGGTCACAAGGAGTAGTTCGGGGTTTGAACCCACAACCCCAGGGTGCTGAGGCTATAGATCCAACCACTGCACCACACACTCCTCCGACAGTCATGACTTCTGTGGGTTGTTTACCTTGATGGGCAACAGTTACTCCATCTACTATTATCCTGAATCTACTTAAGAAGGCAGCGTAAGGAGAAATGTTTTTTTCAGATCCAGACTTCGACCAGTGATATGGCTGCACTTTCTTTGGGAAAGAAACATTACAGTGTATGTTGATACATTTTCAATGGAAAGACTTCATGCTTATATTTTTTATGGTCCCCAGACTGTATAACATGAAGTGCAGCAGAGAATCTCTGGAAACACATTTGATTGCAATACCAGAAAGAAGGACAGTGGCTGCATGCTGTTGCCTCTTGTTTTGGGTGGGAGGGGTGGGCTGTGGGCATGGGAAGAGCTGGGTGGAGGGAGATTTTCTTTTAACCTTTGCAAATAGTTGTAGATATATGTATACATTGGTTTTTAAGAGGAATGTGAATATTTCAGGAATTCAAGAATAAAATGATTTACTTTCAAGTTCTATGTTGACATATTTCATATTGAAGCCTGTGCTTACAGCTATTCATTGCCCGATAGACATCTATTCTGACATCTAAATACACAATGCAGAAAATACTATAAAGTTCCTGCTGCACAGTGCTCTTTCTTTTGAATGGATAATTGTACATTATGAGCCGGATTCTGTATAGGACACCCAGTCTCAGAAGCTACCTAAGTGGCTTTTGAAAATCGCAAACAGGCATCCTATATAGAATCGCGTCCTCATACAGATGCCTAAGCCCACCTAACACCATGATTCTCTAACCAGGGTCTATGTTACAGGTGCTGGTTAAGAAATCAGATTGCTGTTGAGCTGATTGTGGTAAGGGAATCTCTTTGCCGCGATCAGTGTATCGGCAGGGCACCCCCCTCCAGCAAAGACTACAGGCAGGAGGGATGCCCAGTTCTTCCTGCCAGACCCCCAGAAGCCACCCCCCCCAATCTGAATGTCCACAGTAGGAAGAGTGCCCAATTTCTCCTGCCGCCACCACCCCAAGACATCTCCCAGCAGGAGGGATGCCCAGTCCCTCCTGCCAAACCCCTACCCCCTGAAACATCGAAATACCCCCCCACTGAGACATCCCCTAGCAGGAGGGATGCCCAGTCCCTCCTGCTGGAAACCCCCCACCCACCCTGAGACATTTTCTGGCACCTCAACTCCCCCCCCAGCTCCCCACCCACCTCCTTGAGTACCTTGAGTTCGCCGACCAGAGGGATATTTACTCCCTCCGGTCGGCAGGCCTGCCTCCACCAAATGGTGGGTTTTCCCCTTCCTGATTGGCTCAGGCACTTAAGACCCCTCCCTATAGGAGGGGCCTTAGGCACCTGGGTTAACTGGAATCTTAGGCCTCTCTCGCAATGCATTCAGGGATGCACTGAGAGTGGCCTAGGATTCCGATTGGCCACTCCAGATGCGACCCTACAACTTTCCTCTCCAACCGCATCTGGGGGGCCTCTGAGCATGCATGGATAACATCACACGCATCCACGCATGCTCCAGGCCCTCCAGACACGGTCGAAGCTCCTCGCAAAGACAGGAGACTTTCTTGGGGTGGGGCTGGAGGCAGAACTGGGCATTGGTGGAGGTGGAACCAGGCGGGCTGGGGCAGAATGGGGCAGGGCTGGAGGTGGGATGGGGCGGGGTCATGTGCCCAGGGTTTTCTTTTTTTAACTATGGTAACTCTACATATGCTAATGAAAAAATTAGCATGGGACCTGCAAAAAAACCCAAATTGTTAAAATACATAATATACAGTACCGCCACGGTAAATCTGGGCTCAGCATGTGGGAGTCTCACGTTAGCAAGCAATAAGCTTAGATTTTACTGCAGCATATTAAAATGGCCTTTTAATGAAGTTTTGAGCATGAGCAAAAGGCAAGTTTTCAATATACCTATGTTCTGAAGGCTGCAATAGAGATCACACAGTAGCTAATTCATGATGAGGAGATAGGGAGTTCTTTATTTTATTTTGAACATACTCTCTCTTTTGAAAATGTTACTGGTATGTGGTAATCTTTCATAAAAGACAAATAAGCCCAAGGGTTCTGATTGGCTTTATGCTTTCTCCAAACTCTCTCTAACCATTACAATTGTTTTTTCATCTCTGCCCACACTTTAGTGTACCATAGAGCATAATTGTTTCCATTTCTTCATTTATGTTCTGCATTAATGGCGTTCACGTATTTATTCATTTCCTGTTCCCAGAACTCATATAAAGATTCAGTTTTGAAACCGGCAAGAGCTCCTTCCTCATAATACCACTCATCATTTAATAATATAGAATGTAAAATGTTCCTCTATTCAAAAATCACTTCCTCTAATACATTTTTCTGCTTTACTATATATATATATATATAGTATATATATATATATATATATATATATATATACTATAAAATATATATATATATTTTTTTTTTTTTTTTTTTACAGCAGCCAAACTAAAAAAAATAAGCTTAGGATCAGACTAAGGTACAAATGAAATACACATATTTTTAAAGGTAACTTCTAAAGCATTCACACTGGATTAAATGGAAGATCTAACATGTCCCTTTTCATGCACTGAAGAGTTTGTATTGGATAAAATCTACTAGAGACACAGACCAGATAAAAGCAACTGCAGAGAATAACAAATCTAAGAGTCTCTTTTACCAAACAGCGGTAAAACGTGGCCTTTGCGAGCCTTTCATGAGCCTTTCCCATGCATTAAGGCCATTTTTTCTGCTGGGGTAAAATGGCTGAATTTCATATTAATGGCCATGCACTAATTTCAAAAAGCAAAAAACTGGAAATATAGTCCCCACAATAACAGGGCAAAATCCACAAGTTGGAGCAAGTCCACTCAGCAACTGATAATGTGCACCTGTGCTTTATTTACATGATATTGGGTTTATGACCCCCTGATGCAGGCTCTTGCACAATATCAATGAAAACTTTCCTTAAGAATATTTCTTTGGACTCAGTTTTCCTTGCACCTTACCCTGGTTGCATCTTGGGGTTTTTTTTCCCTACATGCACCAATTTCACCATTAGCACCTGGCCATTAAAACAGATTTAGCACATGAGCCCTTACTGCTACACAGTATGCAGGCATTAAGGTGTCACACACTAAACATGTACTATTTGGTTAGCACACAGAAATGTAGTTGTTCTATCCAATTAGTGTAAAACATGCCTACTCTCTATCTCCAGACACACCCTTAGTGCCCAAAAATAAATTTTATTTTTTTAGCACACACGTGGCAAATTTAATGCAGGATGCCTCAGTGTGCCTTGAACTACACAATTTTTTGTTGTGGTAAGCATGTATTAGTGCTTACCATAGCTTTGTATAAGGGCCTCTAAGCACTATTCTCTTTAAGCTGAGTGGGAGTCCTCCTCCTACAGTCCTGCCAGTAGGTGGCTCTGTTTCGCTATCACATTTTCAATAGTGAGGGACAGGCAAGCTCTACGGGACTCCAGAGAATCTGCTTGCCCCTAGCAATTGAAAACACAATATTGAAGTACTACAGCCCACTGGCAGCAATGCAGTTGGAGGACAACTGCTCAGCTTAGAGAATACAGTGCCCTTAAGTCATCAAAATGGATGTTAAAATCACCCATTATAATAATATTTGAAAGGTCTTTAAACCCATTCAAAAATGGTGAAATATCATACTGTACCCAATGAAGAGGACATAAATTATAAAAAAATTCCCCATATGGAAATAATATTTGTGAATGTTCCAGTGCTATATAGGAGTGAACAACAATGACAATTTGTTATTTCTATAGCGCTACCAGGTGCACGCAGTGCTATGCATTGTATATGCAAGAGATGGTCTCTGCTCAGAAGAGCTCACAATCTAATTATGACAGATGCACAGAGGGGGCTAAAAGGTACTAGGGGACTATTAAGGGAATGACAGACAGATATATTGGTTGGGTCAGTGTTTAAATAAGAAGGTTTTAAGACGGAGCCTGATGTTGTGAGCCAGGCACATTGTTCCAAGAATGCGGTGAGCAAGGTAGAATGTGTGGAGATGGGAGTTGGTGGTAGAGGAGAAGGGTACAGAGAAGAGGGACTTGTCTGACAAGCGGAGTTCCTGGAGGGGAGCATAGGGGATAACAAGAGAGTGAATCTACAAATTTATTTATTAATTATAAAAATTTCTATACCGTCTTAAACCTAGACGGTTTACAAAATATTTCATACATAAAATTTAAGACAGATCAAAAGACAAATCAACCTCAATGATGAAATCATCAGAAAATCTACAATCAGAAGAAGTCAGACCCTATAAAAAGGCATTCACAAACAGTTGTGTTTTAAGTGGTTTCCTAAAAGTGCCTCTGTCAACACATTTCCATATCTTAAGGGAATCGTGCAAAATCAGCATCATGCCTTCTCTTCTAACAATTAATGGCAGCGCATGATGTGCAATTTACCAGGAAGAGCTCATTCATTTATGTTTATGGCTATTATTTGAATTTATTCTACCCCCTTTTGGGGCCCACAGATCAAAGTGGTTCACATTTTCATAAAAAAAAAAAAATACAATGGTTTAGGAATGAACACCATCAATCAAAATGACCGTAATAGACAGTCAACCAGAGATAAAAGAAGAAAAACTGCAAATGTGGCCAGGCACTCCATGGCTGTACTCTATCACCTGGGAGGGGGCAACTATATGAAAATTCAAAAAAGTACGTTTTGAGGAAGGATTGATTTTTCACTCTGTCAAAAATTGCAAAGATTAGGTGACACTCGATGAAGTTACACGGAAATACTTTCAAAACCAATAGGAGGAAATTTTTTTTCACTCAGAGAATTGTTAAGCTCTGGAACGCGTTGTCAGAGGTTGTGGCTTGAGCAGATAGCATAGCTGGTTTTAAAGAAAGGTTTGGACAAGTTCCTGGAGGAAAAGTCCATAGTCTGTTATTGAGAAAGACATGGGGGAAGCCACTCCTTACTAGTGACCTGGATTGACCACCGTGAGAACGGGCTACTGGGCTTGATGGACCATTGGTCTGACCCAGTAAGGCTATTCTTATGTTCTTAATGACCTGGATTTTGTAAAGGATAATTCAGAGCAGAGGGAAGGCAGGAGATCGTTCCAAAAATTTTGGTGCTTGGAAGAAAAAAAGTAATAGAGTTCCTGGTAATTTCATAGTGGGCTTTTTGAGGGGTAGAATGGTAAGATGGTGGGTATCTAGAGGCTGGAGTGAATGACTAGGGGTAAAGGGACTTGTCAAAGAGGATAAATAAGAAAGGACACAAAGGTGATAAGCCTAATGAGCAAGGCAATGGATCTTGAGCCAGATGCAATAATGAATTGGTAACCAATGTAATTTGAGTAGGAGTGGAGTAGCATGGTCATATCTATGAGCACCACACAAAAATCAGGCAAATTTATTTCTTTATGATGACTCCATTCTTTATACAGTTTTCTTACCTTTTCTAACTTGCCTATACTTACCAATGCATTTCCAATCTTCAGGATTGATTACTGTAATTCCATTTGTGTCATCAAATGCTGCAAAATGTGGTTGCTTGCTTTCTGTGTGGTGCCCACAGATATGACCATGCCACTCCACTCCAGGATTGGAGTGGTTGATGGTTGGGTAGATGGGGGACACGTCATCAGCAGTAGCCTCTGGTATCTGGTCAGTCGGAGTCTTAGGCCATTCACAGTGCATCCCAGAATGTACTTGAAAGGAAGCCTAAGACTCTGGTTGACCTAGGTGCCTAAGGCCCCTCCTAGGGGACATCCCAGAATGCATCGGGAAGGGGAAGGCCTGCCATTGTGAAGAGGCGGGCCTGCCGACCAGAGGGATTAGGCTGTCAAGTTGGGTTTTGGGAGGTTCGGATCTGGAGGATGATGTTATGGGTTCATGGGGAGCTGCTGGCAGAAGAGAGCGAGCATCCCTCCTGCCTCTCGCACAAGGGGGGGGGGGTTGTCTCAGGGGTTATGGCAGGAGGAAGTGGGAACCCCTTCTGCCAGGTAACTTTGAGGGGGGTTTGAGGGTGGCAGCGAGAGGGATTGGGCATTCCTCCTGCTGCAGACAGTGTTGAGTGAGGTTCAGGGGTGGCAGTGGGAGGAATTGGACAACCTTTATGCTGGCCAAGTTCACAGGGGGTTTGGGGGTTCCCTGCCACAGCCACTCAGTTGATCATGGCAGGGGGATTCCCATCGCAATCAGCTGATGGGAAGGAATCAGGTGTGATTCTCTAACTGGCGCCTGTGAAATGGGTGCCAGTTAGAGAATAGGTCCAGTTAGGCAGGGTTTGGCATCTGTCCCTTAGGGCAGAGGTGATTCTGTATACGACACTGGTATGATTCTCAGCTGCTTCTTTGGTGGCTGCAGAAATCGGTGTCCTATACAGAATTTCCCCCTTAGGGCCTGATTCTAAAAACAGTGTCCCAACTGTAGCTGGCAGTAGGTGTCCTACCACCATCTAACAATCTGGATGCATGTTTGTTTCTTTTTAAATATATCAATGCAGCAAACAACACCTACAATGTAGGCATCATTCATGAGTGTACGGATGCCTCTTGGCATGCCTACAGATGTCTAAGGCTGACATAGGCATGTCTTATGCCAGAAGTGTCCTTATGCTTCCATAAGCATGAATCAGACAGCTTAAATGGCCTACATTTAAGGCATCTAACTGGTAACTCTAGTTTAGCTAAAAATAGGCTCAATTCTGGATGCAGTGCCTACTGGTGATTGACACACAGTAGGTGCCTACTGTGGCAGAAGCCTTAGTCCAGTGATTTTCCACTTTTTCATTCCATTTTTTCTGAGAGAATGAAAAAAAGTGGAAAATCACTGGACTCAGTGTATAGCCCTCGATGGAGACTTCTTCAACTTTGGGCTAGATTCACGAACCTGCTCAATCGGGACTGAACCGTGTCCAATCCAGGCAGGTCTGATGAATTCACAAAACTTTAATATGCAGATGGGGTCGATCGAAGGAATGCCCCAATCTGCCGGCAAGGAACGCTGTTGTCCAATCCTGACACATGTGCAGACCCTGACAGTAGTGACAAGAGAAGCAGCCTCCTGTCACTGCTGTCAGGGTTTGTAATTTTTTTTAAAAAATCAGGTAGATATTTGCGTGTTTTACACATTCAAAATATCTACTCGATTAAAAAAAAAAAATAATAAAATAAAAACCCCTCTCCCCCGGAAGTGGTTCCTCTCTCCCCAAACTCCTAAAAAATGCATATACTCCAAATGCAGCCCCGCAGACGAAAAGGCAGGAGGAATGCCAACAACTTCCTCCTGCCATGTGAAACCCCTCCTTGCCTTGCTGGGCCAGGCCCACCTTCCTCCCTCCCTCCCTGTACCTTAACCTAGGCCGGCCAGGCCCAGCCCAACCGTCCCTGTACCTTGTAATATCATTGGGAGCAGGAGGGGTGCTCAGTCCCTCCTGCTCCAGGCCTCCTCCGCCACAAGTGTGACCTTAGGCTATGCCCTGCTGCATCATCAGATGCATGGGGAGGGGCCTAAGGCCATGATTGGCTGAGGTGCCTCAGGCTCCTCCCTTGGGAGGGGCCTGGGGTGCCTCAGCCAATCAGGGACTTCCTTAGGGAGGAGTCTAGGGAAGTGCCTGAATGGCCAAAACAATGCCTGCCTCTCAGCTGTTTGGTTTTCCCCTGCCAGTTCTGTGCATGCGTGAGAGTCACTCTCACAGCGATGAATCAGACAGGAGAGATGGGGATTATGACAAACTTCCGCATGAATCATTGCATACAAAATTTTTAGTGCATCAATAGCTCTTTTAGAATTGGCCAAAAATCAGATTGGAGCGGACCCACGCAGTCTTACTGATCCTGTTTAGTTCTCGAACACTGATCTTTAAAAAGAAAACATTCTAATCTATCAAGGCACTTAAACCCAAAGGTTCTAAAGTACACAGTTTGAAAACCACCAGCCAAGTTTATCCATGGATATATGAATGTGAGAAAGGTGGACAAGAAAGTTGTGGTGGATAATGCATCTTCAAGTGAAAGTTTAGGTAACAGTAGTGACTCACAACAAAATCTTTTAGGCAGCAGACAATGGAGCAAGAGAGGAAGCAGAAGAGGATCTCAAAGGTCCAACAGTCAGCAGCAATTAATCTGTCTGCTTGTGTGCTTATGACAACAGAAGAACCTGTTTTGAGTTTGGGTCTGTCTTTTGTTCCCACTTGTCTGTTTGATAAATTTCAATTTTACAATGATATTAGAAAAAATTGTGCAGAAATTGCAACTTCGTTCATTTTTTCATGGTAAAGAAAATGATTTTGATAGAACTATTTGAAACCTACATCTGTTTGCTGACCTCCTGGACAACTTAATGCAATCATTGCTATATTTGAACAACTCATAGTTACAGATGTAGAGCCGCTTTGTGATTCAGAACTCATCATAATTTATCATTGCTGGAGAAGATGGCTCTTTAGAGTTCGTAGAATGACAGAAATATTATTATTAAAAAGGCAGACAAAGGAGGTGCTATAGTACTACAAGATAAAAATCAGAATTTGAAGGTGTCAATTACAAGACAATCATGTGTATATGAAATTGTCTTTGGATCCAACAAAACATTTACAATCTATAATTAAGAGAATAATGAAGTCAGGTTTCAGAGAAGGCTTTTTTTTTAACATTTAAGAATGTGAAATTTTTGAACACAAGCCATCCCATTACACCTGTATTATATCTTTTGCCAAAAATCCACAAAAGATTACAGAATCCACCAGGAAGACCCATAGTTTCTTCATGACAATCTCTATTGGAACCTATAAGCAATTTTGTTTTGAAATTTGAAGTACCAAAATCTAATTCGTATTTTCAAGATTCCAGTCATCTTCTGAAATTATTGGATGCTGTGGGTTCTATTGATGACTCTTTATTAATGGTTACCCATGATGTAACATCTTTATATACATCCATTTCTCAAGATGAGGCACTCACATTCATCCTTAAAGTATTAGATGATCGCACACATCCTCATCTTTTTCCAACAGAATTTTTGATCAAATTAGCACAAATTGCTATGAAGGAGAATTATTTTCTATTTGGTAATCAATTGTTTTTACAAATTAGCAGTATTGCCATGGGGGTAGGTTTTGCTCCTTCTGAGGCAAATTTATATATGATCATATTTGAAGAATAGTGGATTTCAGTAGCTCCTTTTTCTCAATATATTTTCATGTGGTGGAGGTATATTGATGACGTGCTTATGCTGTGGTCTGGCATAGTGGAAGCTTTATTGACATTTTCAAATTGGTTAAACAGTTGTGATGTCCATATTCAGTTTGAACACAATTTTTCACTTTGTTCCATTCATTTATGGGATATTGAAGTTACATAAACAGCAGGTCCATTTTCAACCAGAACCTTTATGAAACCAACAGACAGAAATACGTTCCTTTTATATAAAAGTTATCATTCAAGCCATTTGAAAAAAACAGCTTGCATTTTTTCACAGATGATACATTTACGAAGAAATTGCTCTAAATTACAAGACTTCACATGCCATTCAAAAGTATTAATGAAGAAATTGGAAGCCAGAGGTTATCCAAAATCTGTTTTGAAGAGAGCTTATATAAGAGCGAGATTTAACAAAAGAACATTATTAATTCAAACACCAATTCAAAGAAATGCAGAAGTTTGCATAGAGATTTGTGTTTTAAAATATTCTGCACATCCATCTGCTATAGCTAAAATCATTCGAGACTGGTGGGACGTTTTGAAGTTGAATCCTGTTTTCAATTACTCTAATTTGCGAATAGCTTATGCATGTGACAGAAATTTCAAGGACATTCTGACTCAGTCCAGCAATAATTCCAGAAGTTAATCAGGAGAATAAAATCAATGGGCATTATAAATGTGGATCATGTATTATTTGCAATATTACAATACATCTTAAGCAATTTGAGAATTCCCACAATGGTAGGAAATATACATAAAAATGTTTACCAATTGCAAGTCTGAGCACATCATGTGTCCTTGTTGTAAATTGTACATTGGAATGATCACTAGGTCTTTCGAAGTTAGAATGTTGGAAAACAAATTAAATATAAAAAGGAATTAATAATGTTCTTTAGTTTAACATTATAACACGTTTGGTCATAAATCTGAAAACTTATGATGTTTCGTTATAGACAGAGAGTTAACACACAAGTGTAAGAAATAGAATGAGTGTAAGAAATAGTATAAGAAATAACAATATGATTATTAATAAGAGTATAAATGATGTTAATTGTTGCAGAGTGTAATAACCCATAACGTCCAGTAGAGGGAATTTGTCTAATATTGTGTGCATATAGCAGTAGGGATTATTGCTGAATCAAGAGAAGGGAGGGGGGCATTCCTGGGATAGTTTTTGTAACTATATGAACACAATGCCTGCAGTCAGTAAACATGGAATCTGATGTAAGACTTTGGTGAGACCTCATTTAGAATATTGTGTACGATTCTGGAGGCCACACCTTCAAAACGATATAAAAAGGATAAAGTTGGTCCAGAGGAAGGCTACTAAAATGGTATGTGGTCTTCATCATAAGGCGTATGGGGACAGACTTAAAGATCTCAATCTGTAAACTGTGGAGGAAAGGCGGGAGAGGGGAGATGTGATATGATAGAAACATTTAAATACCTACGTAATGTAAATGCGCATGAGTCGAGTCACTTTCATTTGAACGCAAATAGAGAATGACACGGTGGCGGTTTACCTATGGCTACAGCGTTTAGCCGTGGGTAACCCGCCAAAAACGGGGAATGAAAATTAGCAGCCTCTGCGGGGACGGGGACAAGGCCATCACCGCCCCGTGGAGCGGTGAATGGTCTTGTCACTGCAGTGAGGCATAAAGGATCGTGTGGTCGCCGCAGCCCCCACTCGCCCACCCGCATGCCGGCTCGATCGTTTAACCAGCTTCCTCTCTCCACCTCACCTTAGTTTGCCGGCTTTCTTTTTCGGCGACCAGAACGCTTTCAAAAGAGCCGCGCACATGCGGCTGCTCAGTATTCAATGTTCTGCTCTGACCCAACCGGAAACAGGAAGTTGCAGCAGAGCAGAAGATTGAACTTTGAACAGCCGCGCGTGCGCGACTCTTTGAAAGCGTGCTGGTCGCCGAAAAAGAAAACCGGCAAACTAAGGAGAGCTGGAGAGCAGTAGCGTACCAAGGGGGGGGGGGGGCGGAAAAGGTAATGGCACCAAGCCTTGGAGCACTGAGGCAGACCGCTTCTCCCCCCTCCCAGCCGAACCCCCGCTGACCCTCCTATCTCTCCCCCCAAGTGAACCTTTCCGACCCTCCCAACGAAAGCAGCAAACCTCCCTCCAGTAGCGTCGGCTTTCTCCTCCCTCTGCCGCATCACTGATGACGTCATCAGTGACGCGGCAGAGGGAGGAGAAAGCCGCAAAGGAGGTTTGCTGCTCTCGCTGGGAAGGTCGGAAAGGTTCACGGGGGGGGGAGATAGGAGGGTCAGCGGGGGTTTGGCTGGGAGGGGGGAGAAGCGGTCTGCCTCGGTGCTCCATTACCTTCTTCTGGGCAGCAGCAGCGTTTACAATTCGCTGCTGTTGCCGGCTTCAGGCCTTGTTCTCTGCCGGGTCCTGCCTACTTCCTGTTTTCATGAAGACAGGACCCGACAGAGAGGAAGGCCTGAAGCGGGCAACAGCAGTGAATTGTGAATGCTGCTGCTGCCCGATGAAGTTCAGGACATCAGGACATCGGGGAAGGAGCAGAGAGAAATCGGCTGCTGGCTTGGGGGTGAGGGTAGGGAAAGAATCGTGGGAGTGAAGAAATTGGCACGATGGCTTTGTGGGGGCTAGGGGGAGAGAGAAAGAAAGGAAAAAATAAAGAGGGGGGGCCAGGGGGAGAGAGAAAGAAAGGCAGAAATAAAGAGGGGTCAGGGGGAGAGAGAAAGAAAGGCAGAAAGAAAGAGGGGGTCAAGGGGGAGAGAAAGAAAGGCAGAAAGAAAGAGGAGGGCCAGGGGGGAGAGAGAAAGAAAGGCAGAAATAAAGAGGGGAGCCAGGGGGAGAGAGAAAGAAAGAGGGGGGGGGGGGAAGGAGAAGAAAGAAGAAGGACCAGAGACTCATGAAATCACCAGACAAAAAGGTAGGAAAAATGATTTTATTTTCAACTTAGTGATCAAAACGTGTCCGTTTTGAGAATTTATATCTGCTGTCTATATTTTGCACTATGGCCTCCTTTTACTAAAACGCAATAGCGGTTTTTAGTGCAGGGAGCCTATGAGCGTCAAGAGCAGCGTGGGGCATTCAGCGCAGCTCCCTGCACTAAAAACCGCTATCGCAGTTTAGTAAAACGGGAGGGGGAATATTTGTCTATTTTTGTATAGTTGTTATTGAGGTGACATTGCATAAAGTCATCTGCCTTGACCTCTTTGAAAACCCGCAGAATATAAATGATAATTAACATTTTCTCTGCGTACAGCGTGCTTTGTGTTTTTAAAATTTTATTGTTGGTAGATCATTTTGACTTGGCCACAAAGGTAAGGGGGAGGGAGGGAGGGGAGCTGTTGAAAGACATCTAGTAATCCTTCCAGGCTTGACTGTGCAGGGAATTATTTTTGTAAAATCATGTTTTGTTATGTGACTGGTATTATCTAGACTTTAATTTCTATGAATGAATAGAATGAAAATGATATAAAATTACTTGCTTGCGGGGACCGCGTGTTCTATCTCACACAAGGAAGGAGGGGGTGAAAGGGAAAAAGTTTCTCTTCCTTGGAAATAGATTCTGAAGTGACCTCATCAAAGAAGACTAGCACCAAATGTACAAGAAATCCCTTAAACAATGTCAAAAGAGCCCAAAATAGAAAACTACTATTGCCTTGAGACTCCATTATTGAAGGAATCAACTTGAAATCACAGAAGAGACAGGAAAAGGTTAAATGCCTCATGGAATCCTCAGGTACAAAACACAAACCAAATTGTGAATGAAATCAGAGCAGACAGTAAGAATTATAAAATTGATGTCATTATCCATCTGGAAAAAAAGGCGTACTAGAAATAATGCCTCAGCAATACAATTTTCAGAAGTTCTATTTGCTCATGGTAAGGGAGAAGAGAGACTGCTAGTGATGGTGGGGGGACTGATAGAAGATATGAAAAAAGGGTGGTAGAAATGAACACATGGTAAAGGAGGGAGGGAAGGGTGGTGGTGGAAAGGAATAGAACAGGCATTGAAAGAGGGTAGAGAGGAACAGACCCTGAAAGGAAATGTGGAAGGCAGAGTGGGGAGAAGACTCTGGAAGGGAAGAAGACAGATGCCAGACTATGGGGGAGCGGAGGGAAGAAGATGGGTGCTAGACGGGGAAGGTGACGGGGCGGTGAATGGGATGGCAGTGGTGGTGATGGGGCGGTGAAAGGGATGGCGGTGACGGTGACGGGGCGGTGAAGGGAACGGCGGTGACGGGACGGTGCAGGGGATGGTGGGCCGTGGACGGTGCAGTGATGGGGACAGATTTTTTCCCCGTGTCATTCTCTAAACGGAAACTCTGAAATGAGAGGGCATAATAGATGAAGTTAAGAGGTGATAAGCTCCGGAGTAATCTAAGGAAATACTTTTTTACAGAAAGGGTGGTAGATGCGTGGAACAGACTCCCAGAAGACATGGGTGAGACAGAGACTGTGTCTGAATTCAAAAGGGCTTGGGATAGGCACGTGGGATCTCTCGGAGAGAGAAAGAGATAATGGTTACTGCGGATGGGAGACTAGATGGGCCATTTGGCCTTTATCTGCCATCATGTTTCTATGTTTCTATGAGAGGTGACATGTTAGGGGAGGAGCAAGTGCCCAAATATGGGCAATTGTAAATAAGGTTAGAGGTATGGGGAATAAGAGTAATGGGAGAAGTAATTAGGGAGACAGGAAGTAGTCAAGAAAGTATCTGATAGGTGGTGAACTGCCATTGCTCAATCCAATGAGCAGGAAGGCAGGAGGGACTAAGAAATATCTGAACTAACTATAAAACCAAAGAAGGTACTGAACTCTGTGTGCCTACTTTGTCATTCTTTCGATGCAAATTGGACACCCTTTCTGGTCAGGAAGAAAATAAAAGAATTTCTGCTTTACCAAAGACTTTCTGGAGTTTCTTTGTAAGCTGTGTCTCCGTTTCATACATAAGCAAGATCAAAATCAGGAGAAAAGATTGCAACAGCGGGAACCTAAAGCTCCAGCCTTAGCACCCTGAGGTTGTGGGTTCAAACCCATGCAGCTCCTTGTGACCCTGGGCAAGTTTCAAGTTTCAAGTTTTTATTAATATTTGATGAATCGCTTATTCAGTTTGCTAAGCGATGTACAACTTCAAAAAACAGAGATGCGAAGACTAACAAAGTATCTTCATACTTACGAATCTAAAACAGACATGAGTCGGGCGGGTAGGAGGGAAAAGTTACAATTCTTTGTTAAGGGGAAACAACAAAAAGGGGAAAAATGAAAGGGAGGGTAAAAAATTTTCGGGACCTAAAGCAACTAAATATAGGTCGAAAGAGGAAAGATTAAAAACGTCGTTAAAAAGATAACTTTTTGGAAGTTTTTTAAATGAGGTAAGATCTTTTTCTTCTCTAATGTACAATGGTAATGAGTTCCACAGTTGAGGGGCCATAACTGAGAACATATCATGTCTTCTGGTGCCTATAATTTTTAAAGAAGGAATGGTTAGGAGGTTTTGAGATGTCGAACGAAGAGACCGAGAGGCGTTATAAGGGATTAACATTCTGGTGATAAATTGAGGTTCATTAAAGATTAAGGATTTATAAGCTAAAAATAATATTTTGAAGGTGATGCGGTGGCTGATAGGGAGCCAATGGGAGTCTATCATTAGGGGCGTGACATGATCAAATTTTTTGGCATTATAGATAAGTTTAACAGCCGTATTTTGTATTATTTGGAGCCTTCTTTTTTCTTTTTATGTAATGTTATATAGAATAGAATTGCAATAATCAATTTTGGCTATGATCAGAGAATGAATTAATATTTTAATGGATTTTGGCTCGAGAAATTTAAAGATCGATCGAATCAATCGTAATTTCAAAAAGCAAGTTTTGACTATATCACTAATATGGTTGTGGAACAATAGTTTGTCGTTGATGATAATACCAAGGATTTTTTAAGGAACACACTAACTTTAAGGGAATAGCCCATTGTCTCAGGAACATTAGATTGTGAGCCTGCTGGAACAGACAGGAAAAAATGCTTAAGTACCTGAATAAATTAATGTAAATTTTTTTGAGCTCCCCTGGGAGAATAGTATAGAATATTGAATAAATATATGGATTTTCAAATTGCATACATTAGAACCTTTGGATTTAAATGCCTTAATAGATTGGAATGTTTTCCTTTAAAGATCAGTGATTGAGTCATCTTTAATCAGCACAATAAGCGTCAGCAGATTATTTAAATGTCTGTGTCTGACGTATGAGTCGTCATTGCGAATAAGAAAGAAAACTGGCTGATTTTGGTGGGTGTCTAAAGAAACTTGAACTTTATTGTATTTAACACTGCAGATAAGTTTAATGTGAATTTTTGTCACAGAGTAAAAAAGAAAAAAAAAAGGCAGTTTATGGGCAAATCGGACTAATCCCTGATGAAGCCAACAACAGCTGTGTGGAATGGTGGCAGTCCCTGTGTGCCCTTTTGTTTCATAACATGCTCTGGTCTGCCTTCTTAAGCATTTCAGCAGTGGGTTAAATAATAACCTGATTTATAAAATGTAGAGAAAAATATACATTTTGGGCCAAATTCTACAAAGTGTGCCTAAATTTGGGCGCAGTGTGGACGTCCTTGCCATGCCTATGCCACGCCCATGCCTATATGGATAGGTGCAGTTTTTCCCAAAGGACGCCTACAGAATTGTGGGTGTGTCTTGGAACTTGCGTCCACATCCTTAGGACGTCCAAGAGCCAATTAACGCTTGTTAAGACCCTTAAATCGCTTATTGACCACTTAAGGCTCCTTTTACAAAGGTGCGTTAGGGCCTTAACATGCGGAATAGCGCATGCTAAAATGCTGCATGCGCTAGCTGCTACTGCCTCCTCTTGAACAGGCGGTAGTTTTTCGGAGAGTGCGCGCTAATCCAGTGCGTGCGCTAAAATCGCTAGCGCACCTTTGTAAAAGGAGCCCTTAGTTTGGACGCCTAAATTCTGCCTAATTTTAGGTGGAACATAGGCGCCTTTATAGAATTTGGCCCTTTGTTTACACATTAATAGAGTTTTTTAAAGTGAGACCAATGAAAGAAAATGTGACTGATAATTGATTCTTCTAAGGTCTTCAACTGTGTTACTGAGGTCTCCTTTTTCTCTCTATTATTTGACAGCCTTGTGCCTGTAAGTTGTTTGGGATCTAGAGAAGGCCTAGGAGGATTTTTTTCAGATTGGGGCCTGACCCACTATTTTAGAAAATGTTGTTTATGCTTTCCATTACTTTTTTTTTATTATTTCTTTTAAGTTAATTTTGAATAAATAAAACAACAAAATGAACAGGAAAAAGGAAAAAGTTGAATGAGTCCCGAAACAAAAATTCAGAGCACACCCCTAGAGAACACTCAACAAGAAGTAACTTAAGTCCATAAATCTGCCATTTTCTTACCTGTTTTGTATTACAATCTGAGTACATTTTATATTTCATTTATTTCTTCCCTTTAAGTAAAATACTTTTATGTTTTCAGTTACTCCCAAATAACTTTGGACTCAAGCAATAATATCTAAAAGTGTAGGTTGGCCAAGGGCCATATGTTCTCCTTTAACAATTTCACTATAACAAGTAGTACATCATGTTGTTACTTGTCAAAGTACAGTAAATATATCTCACAATTTATTGCCAAAAAAACTTTTGACTAGGACTGTTCTTGGACTCTGAGCGCAAAATATATTTTTCACTGTTGGCTTACAGATGAACTGATTTTTTAAGTTTGCACACAGTCTTCTAATTATATGAGGCAATTCAGTCAGAAAGAGAAGTATAGGAGCTTGTTTGAAAATTAACTATGTGTAATTTCTGGCACATGGTTAACTGGCCAGATAAATTGCATATTACTAGAATCAGTTTTGATTTTCTTACAAAAAAAACACACCTACAACTCAAAGGTGATGCATTTGTCAACAGGCATATTGGGCAGTGGCGTACCTAGGGTATGTGGCACCCGGGGCCCATCATTTTTTGACACCCCCCCCCCCCCCTCATGTAAAATTTTTTTTTTTTTTTTTTTTTTTGCAATAACCATGAAATGGAATAAATGGTCAGAATAGAAACAGGCAGTGAAAATTTTTTTTTTTTTTTTTTTTCCAAAGTATTTTTATTGAGAATGGCAAAAGGTCCAGACAAGCAACCATGGTCTGTACAGAAACTTATACATTATCAAAAAGAACACAGAATGAGAGTAACAGCAACAACAAGCATGAACAAGCCTCTCCCAAGAGAAAATTGCCAATGAGAGGCATAGCAATACACAACAAAAGGCCAAAACTTGGGGCAAGCAAACAAATCCCACCCCAGAACCCACAAGAATAATAAGCCGGATTAGACCCTCAGCCATATTTTATAATGAAAAAAACCCCCACAAGCAACAACACCCAGACCGCTCACCAGACACACCAATCCGCACAACAAGCACCCAAGAAACACCCAGCCACCACCCAGACAAAACTACCAGACACACCTACCCCACCAAGCCCAGACCCAACCCCCCCTCCCCAGAGAGTGCAAGCGCAAAGTGGACCGTGAAAAGGGCAGCTGCAGAAGTGGAAAGCCCCAGATAAGTAGGTTAGCTAAAGAAAGCCCACAGATAGAAGAAATCAGGATAACAGAAGTTCCAACAAATGCTCCCACAGAAAATTTTCTTTTATTGAACCTCATTTATGTAACCATTATTCCAAACATAACATAACATAAATTATGTCTGAATTGTCATGACATCAGAAGTACATATGGAGTAGTTGCAGGTGATGCTTGGGACAGTTCTGATTATGTTAGTTTGGTTTTATGTGTTTTTTTAATAGAAGGGTTTTTATTTCTTTTTTTAAGGTTTTGTAGTTTGTGGTCGAGGTCAATAGGTTGTAGAGTTGGGGGTCAAGTGTTGCAGCTCGAATGGCTAGGAGGTTGTCGAACAGTTTTTTTCTTTTGACGTTTTTGGTTGGAGGGTGTGTGAATGGTGCGTGAGTTCTCCTATGTCTGTTTGAAGTGGATTGAATTATTTAGCTGAAGAAATTAGTTACCCCCCCCATTCCACACACATTAATTCTCTTCCATTTTTGTTCCCATTATAAAAAAACACTGATAAGTTCCCAGGAAAAAAATACATTAAAATAAGAAGTGAAAACAAAGGCCCCTACAGATGAGAACATAACATAAGAATAGCCTAACTGGGTCACACCAATGGTCCATCATGCCCAGTAGCCCATTCTCATGGTAGCCAATAGTGCTGCCCGATTCAGAGAAAAATATTTCATTCGATCCGATTCACCCTGTTGAATCGATTTTTCGATTAGATTCACTGTTAATGACACCGCTTTTTAAGTTTAAACAAAGTATAACAATAAATTTCACAACAACAATAAATTTCACAAAGTACTTAAAAAAAAAAAAAATCACATTTTTCCATTAAAGCAGTTCTGGAGACATTTGCTTGAACAGTCTTTTTTCCCAGTCCATAAGCAAGCAATATGAAAAAGATTTCCTTAATTATCTACTCAAACATTTTTGCTATTTACTTTCATTGTACCTATACTATTATTCAGTAGAAAAAATGGACTTAACTGTGCAGGAAATGAATCTCCTCATACACCCACCATATAGTGCAAAAATGTGCAAAGGTCTGTTTTTTTCTTTCGATCACTACATAGCCTAATGCCACACAAGCAGCGCTGTTACAAACATATTCTGAAGGTCAATGCTAAGGTTGACAAAGTTTCCTTCCTTGGACCAGAAGGAGATACTGACAAACCATTGGAAGAGATTCTAAAACAACTACCCAGAAATAACACCCAAAGACCCACTCAGTGTGTGAACCAGTTGAGTGGAGTGGACTAACTGGGGGTGGAAATGGGCCCAGAGTTTGCTCAGCAGAATTTCCCAGACTACCTCTTCCTCTCAACACACTGACATGCTACCACCACCACCAACACTAGGAACACCTCACCGAGTATGCCAGCAATGCTTATAAACTTTATAAAACACATTATTATATTTTCTTATAAAGCATATATTTTAACTGAACTCAGCCTTGCCATTCACAAAAATAGAAAAGTTCCCATTTCAAGCTGTCTCATGTACACTTTTCAAATCTAACATATTGTAATCACAAAACAGAAAATAAAATTATTTTTTCTACCTTTTGTTCTCTGATCAATATTCAAATCTTGTTGGTCCCAGGCTCTTGTTGTCTTGCTTGCCAGGGTCTCCTTTCTCCGTGCTAACCATCCGTCTGCCATCTCTGTTCTCCCCTTCCGTTTCCCTTCCCTCTCCCGGAGATCTGGCATCTTTCCTTTTTTTTGTCTCCATCCACAGATTCACCTTTTCTCAACTCCCCACCACCCCAGGATCCACCATCTCTCCCTTTCTGTTCCCAACTATCCTCCTATCCAGTATCTCTATCCCCCCTCCACACCATCCCCTGTTTCCAAGTTCTCTCCCTTTCTGTTCCTTCCCTCCCTAAATCCCATTATGCACCATCTCTCTCCCACTCCTCTGTTTTTAGACCCATTATTTCTAACCCCCAAAGTCTGGCATATGCATGTATCTTTGAACCCCCCCTTCCCTCTCTCCCTCTGTGTACTTTTACACCAGGACCCCCCTCCCCCCGAAGGTCTGTCCCCCCTCCGAAGGGCTACACCCCACCCCTGAAGACCTGCACCCCCCGAAGGACTTTACCTCCCACCCGAAGGTCTGTCCCCCTCTGAAGGCCTAAACCCCACCCCTGAAGGACCGCACCCCCCCCCCCGAAGGCCTGCACTCCCTTGAAGGTCTGCACCCCCCCGAAGGCCTGTCCCCCCCTTGAAGGCCTGTCCCCCCCCCTTGTAGGCCTGTCCCCCCTTTAAGGCCTGCCTGCCTGCCTTTCCCCCCCTTGAAGGCCTGTCCCCCCCTTGAAGGCCTGCACCCCCCTTGAAGGCCTGCACCCCCCCTTGAAGGCCTGCACCCCCCCTTGAAGGCCTGTCCCCCCCCTTGTAGGCCTGTCCCCCCCCCTTGTAGGCCTGTCCCCCCCCTTGTAGGCCTGTCCCCCCCTTGAAGGCCTGCCTGCCTTTCCCCCCTTGAAGGCCTGCACCCCCCTTGAAGGCCTGCACCCCCCCTTGAAGGCCTGCACCCCCCCTTGAAGGCCTGTCCCCCCCCCTTGTAGGCCTGTCCCCCCCCCTTGTAGGCCTGTCCCCCCCCCCTTGTAGGCCTGTCCCCCCCTTGAAGGCCTGCCTGCCTTTCCCCCCTTGAAGGCCTGCACCCCCTTGAAGGTCTGCACCCCCCCAAAGGCCTACACCCCCCCCCGAAGGTCTGCACCCCCCTGAAGGCCTGCCTGCCCCCCTTGAAGGCCTGCACCCCTTGAATGTCTGCACCCCCCCCCCCGAAGGCCTGTCCCCCCTTG
Organism: Geotrypetes seraphini; assembly: GCF_902459505.1. NCBI lineage: Eukaryota > Metazoa > Chordata > Amphibia > Gymnophiona > Dermophiidae > Geotrypetes > Geotrypetes seraphini. The sequence goes on along the minus strand of NC_047092.1, from coordinate 147,341,815 downwards.
AAGGCCTGCCTGCCTGCCTGTCACCCCCTCCCCCTTGAAAGCCTGCTTGCCTGCCCGCCCGCCCCACCCTGAAGGCCTGATGCCCCGACCCACCCCGAAGGACCGCTCGCCCCCCTGGCCTCCCCGCACCACCTATGAACAGCCGCAGCAGGATCGCGAAGTCAGCGTCGGGTACCAGCCCTAAGGGGGTGTTCCCGGCCTTGCCGTTCAGTCCCCCGCCACCCCCGAAGGACCGCTCGCCCCCCTGGCCTCCCCGCACCACCTATGAACAGCCGCAGCAGGATCGCGAAGTCAGCGTCAGCGATCCCTGCTGCTTCCTGCGCCACGGTCCCGCCCCTCCTCTGACGTCAGAGGAGGGGCGGGATCGCGTCGTAGGAAGCAGCGCAGGGATGCTGACGCTGACTTCGCGATCCTGCTGCGGCTGTTCATAGGTGGTGCGGGGAGGCCAGGGGGGCGAGCGGTCCTTCGGGGGTGGCGGGGGACTGAACGGCAAGGCCGGGAACACCCCCTTAGGGCTGGTACCCGGGGCGGCCCGCCCCCCCCCGCCCCCCCTAGGTACGCCACTGATATTGGGGTCCCTTTCCTAAGCTGCGGTAGTGGCCTTCCAATGTCCTTGCATGAGTTCTCCCCATGCGCTAAGGCCATTTTTACAGCAGCAACAAAATGATCACTTTTCCCGTTTTTCAGTTAATGGCCATGTGCTTATGTTCTTATCACTGGCCAATTGTTAATATACTCTCTGCATTTATAAAAGGCTTTATTGTTGGCTCAATGTCATTACTTTGCATGTTTTATAGACTTCTCCATATTGGTCCATTATTGAATCAGTCTTCCAAGTTTATAGTGACAACACAATCTGGGCTCTTTTTACTAAGGTGCGCTAGCGTTTTTAGCGGACGCAGCAGATTAGCGCACGCTAACCCCGCGCTACGCAGCTAGAACTAACGCCAGCTCAATGCTAGCATTAGCGTCTAGCACACGCGGCATTGTAGTGTGTGCTATTCCACGTGTTAAAGCCCTAACGCAGCGTAGTAAAAGGAGCCCTGTATGGTACGGTAGGTCCTGTCATTTTTTTTCCCCCTTTGTCACCACTCACTGATGATTAATCACTGGCATGTTGTTGTCTTTTTGTAGATTACTTGCTCTCCATTTTATTATTATTCTTTTACTTCACAAGCACTTCTCCTCACTGCTGAACCATATCCAATCATTCCTAGCGACGCATGTGTTTTTATTTTTGTCTATTTTGGGGCCTCTTCTACTAAACCGCGCTAGCGGTTTTAGCACGGGGAACCACGCTGAATGGCTCGCGCTGCTCCCAACACTCATAGAGTTCTTATGAGCACTGGGAGCAGAGCAGGTCATTCAGCATGGCTCCCGGCGCTAAAACCACTAGCGTGATTTAGTAGAAGAGGGGGTTTATATGTCTATACATAGGTGGTCTCCAGTCATGGTACATACTGTAGGCTTGTTGTGCCACTGGGGCTTGCAAGCATCTGTGAAGCTGAAAGCTATGCCGTTGGGAGTTTCAGCGGACGGGTTTCAGCGGAGATGCCAGACTAATGATGTACCACCCATATGGGCAGCAGCAGATGGGCAGTGTTGGAAGCGGAGGATCGCATTTGGTGCGACAACAGTGACTTCAAATTTATACTGCGCAGAAAGGCCCGGCAATCTACTTCTTTATTCTGCCATGAAAGCTTAATGATATAGAAACATAGAAACATGACGGCAGATAAAGGCCTAATGGCCCATCTAGTTTGCCCATCCATAGTAACCATTATCTCTTTCTCTCTCTGAGAGATCCCAAGTGCCTATCCCAGGCCATCAAGTTGCTAGGACTCAAACACGAGTTGAAGGCACCTAACGTACATAGGTGGTACATTTTCATTTTACTTTACTAAGGGCTTCTTTTAATAAAGAAGCAGTAGAGAGTTTTACTAAGGGCCAACGAGATAAATGCTCTAATGCTCATAGGAAATGAATGAACGTTGGAGCGTTTACCTTGCCGGACCAGGGTAAAACTCTTTACCACTGCTTGATAAAAGCTTGCATAAATTATTTGTTTAAAGTATATTGATCCTTTTATTTATTTAATTCATTTCCTATCCTGTTTTCCATGACAAGCTCAGAATGGGTTTCAGGTTAACATATATAATATATAATTAACGGGTTACATTTTGCCATAGCTACAAAACAAGTTTTTTATCCTAACTCAACAGAAACTAGGGATCTAATACCAATATACCTAATATACAGTTTACAGGATACAGTTTGCCATGGTTACAGTGCAAGAATTTTCAATACAAGTTTTTATTTGAATACTGAGGATTACCAACAATTCTTTGTAATCCACTGCTTGTAGGCAGGGGAGCTAGGAGAAGAGGTATGATTTTATTGGTTTCCTAAAATTTAGGCGTCCTTCAAGGGATTTGATCTGTGGGGGCAGTTGATTCCAGTTGCTTCATATGAAGTGGGAGTAGGAATGTTGTTTGGCGGTTTGCATTGAACGGCACGACCAGGGGGCATTTTGAAGCATATTTCATCTTGGAAGCAGAGGGACCTGTTCGGCACATACAGAGGAAACTTGGTTATCATGTAGTCTGGTGCCATATCATGCAAGGATTTAAATGCTAGCATCAGGCCCTTGAAGATACAATGTTTGGCTACAGGCAGCCAGTGAGCCAACAATAGAGCCTGGGAGACAGGGTTGCGAGCATGGAGGTTTTTGAGAAGTCTGCTGCATTTTGTACACACTGGAGACATCATGACCTTGATTCTATACAGGGTGCCTAAAGGGCACTTAAGTCCCACCAAACGCTAAGCGGGACTTAAGCATCTTAATTTTTCAGCAAGTTTAGGAGGGAGGGGAGATGTACTATCAGGAGAGCTCAGCAAAGCTCCTGTTAATAACTCCAGTCTATTTACTTGAGGCAAAGACAAATCATATAGCGCCAGATGATGATTGATTGGTCCTGAGGTAACTGGGGTGTATATGCACGCCTTACTCTTGCATTTTCACATACTCAGTCATAAAGAATCATAGTAGAAGTCAAACATCTGCAAATTTGTATTAACTCGTGGCATGGCGTGGCGTGGCTCATCTCTGCACCTCAAGGCTCCAAGGGGCTCCCAAGAGGCCTATCATACCCAGGGCAGGATTAATTTGTTGAGGGCCCCTAGGCACATAAGTACACTGGGCCCCCTGCCCCATCCCACCCCACCATGCGCCCAGGCGGAAACAGGAAGCTGCGTCAGAGGGAAGCTTGGGCAAGCAGCACCGTTTGCACAATTACAGTTCTCGTTGCCTTGCTTGCTTGTCTTACTTTCCGTTGATGGGGGGGGAGGGGCGCGTTGCCGATTGGGGTGGGGCCCGCATTGCTGATCGATGCTGGAGGGGCCCATCGCCATTTGGAAAAAACAATGTTGATGCCCTCCTTCATTAGGCCCCCATGACCATTTTGGGCCCTAGGCACGTGCCTACTTGGCCTATTGGTTAATCCTGCCCTGATCATACCCCTTAGGACATGCCCCTTTGGCCATGTCCTGTGGCCATGCATCAGTGGCCACATGCCACAGGAGTGTCCATGCTTTTCACCAATGTCAGGTGGGTGTCCTTTCCGGTGCCCAATGGCTGAATTGGCACTTTTCTACTGAACCAGGCAGGAATCAATGCAAGAAAAACAAAAGAAGAACCACTGCTCTCCGTCACCGAGTACCCTCAGCTTATACTTCCTCTGACCTGCCACTGTTAAGCCTGGATTTGTACCATTTCCTTAGCTCTCTTTTCTTGGTTCTTAAGTCATTGGTAAACCAAGGGGAGGAGTATTTGCAGGGATAGTATTTGATCTCTTTGACTGGTGCTAGGCTTTCATATAGAGTTTTTACCTCCATGTGCCAGTCCACGGCATTCTTGTCAACAGATTCAGAATTGAGTTTTAATGTTCCCACTGGGATGGAAAGGCCTGTGGAAAGATCCTCTAAGTTGATAGCATTGTTTTTGTATATCTTTTTATGTTGGGTTTGCTTCCTGGTTGAAGGTTGATTTGTTGCACAGGTGTGGTTGAATGTAATCAAATGGTGATTGGACCAGGGTACTGGTTTGGTATATGCATATTTTTTTTACATAGTTTCCTTTTTTTTAATAGACCCCTGCTGCGGGCCTGTGCTGGGTCAATAAAGACTCAGTCTCAATTTGTTGAGGCTTTTGGTGCTTTTCTGTTTGGCATGCACTAATGTTAGTACATGAACTGGCAAGTCCTAGGTTTATTAACAACAGATATCAATAGAGCTGTAAGTGAATTCAGGAAAACTTGGATCACTAAGGGAGAGAAAGGGATAATAGATGGCATGGATAGACAGACTGGATAGGCTATTTGATTTTTATCTGCCCTCATTTTTAATGTTCGCCTTTAAAAAATTGACCATTTAGCCCTGCAGAGAAGAGTGACAAAAATGGTTAAGGGAATGGAAGAGTTGCCGTACAATGAGAGGCTAGAGAAACTGGGCCTCATCTCCCTTGAAAAGAGGACACTGAGAGGGGACAAGATTGAAACATTCAAGATATTGAAGGGAATTGACTTAGTAGAGAAAGAGAAATTGTTCACTCTCTCCAAGGTGGAGAGAATGAGAGGGCATTCTCTAAAGTTAAAAGGGGATAGATTCCGTACAAACGTAAGGAAGTTCTTCTTCACCCAGAGAGTGGTTGAAATCTGGAACGCTGTTCCGGAGGCTGTTAAAGGGGAAAGCACCCTTCAGGGATTCAAGAAAAGGTTAGATAATTCCTGCTGGACCAGAACATACGCAGGTAAGGCTAGACTCAAATAGGACACTGGTCTTTGACCTAAGGGCCGCCGCTTGAGCAGACTGCTGGGCATGATGGACCACTGGTCTGACCCAGCAGCGGCAAATCTTTTGTTCTTATGATAAAATTAACTGATTAGCACAGAAATACTTACTCTCCACCCCTGACATGCCCCTTCTGCAATAAAATAACATTTCTTAGCATACAGTTTGCATGCACAGAGCACAAAATGACCGCAGGATACCTAAGCATGTCCCACAGTAAGCCATGTAAAGCTACAGTTAAGTGTGCACTAGTGCTTACTGCAGCTTAGTGAAAGGACCCTATTGCGAGGCTTATCAAATCGATGTCTATAATGCTAGAAATCTACTTTTCCCTCTGCTGATTTTTGTTTGCAGAATCCCAAGTTTTCATAAATCTTTCAGTCATTGTAAGACCAACAGAAAATGTTATTAAAAAATCAAAAACAAGAATGAATTCACATCATAATTTGAAATAAATATGAGCATTTGAACTAAATAAAATGTACTATAATAATTCATTTTTATTTGTCTTATGGCTTACCCCCCAGAGGTGTATTTCACTTCTCTCAGCCTCAATTGCTTTTATCCTTCTTCTTAAATGGCAGTGAACTACTCGACTGGGATTTGAACTCTAGTCTTGTTGAACAAATCTTGCAAAGTTGCTGTCATATACAAGATGAAAATCAAACCCCAAATCTGTTGCTAGAGGTAGCAAACTATGGCTGACTTTAGTTTTGTGGCATGGTCAGCTAAATTTCTATGCCTTATACCAGGAGTGCCAAAGTCCCTCCTCGAGGGCCGCAGTCGGGTTTCACAGCTTTCATTGTATGCTAATAGATCTCATGCATATTCATTGGGGAAATCCTGAAAACCCAACTGGATTACGGTCCTCGAGGAGGGACTTTGACACCCCTGCCTTATACAGTCATTTTCCTTACAAGAATTATGTTGGAGTTAATTTGATAACTGAATTTCTGCAAACAGTACATGCATGCTTTTCCTTGTGTGGTTGTAATTAATTTTCAAAGCTAAAATAGGCATATACTTCTGTTTGAAAATTATCATAGGAAGTTGGTGCACTTGCTTTTTGACATGCACAAACTTTTGAGGTGAATTTATGTGTATTTTATAAACTTTGACATAAGTAGAAACCCCTCAAACTCTTCACAGGAAATATCTCTGCTCTGCTTGGGAAAAGTTGCATAGGCACATGCTGTGTGTTTGCATAAATTTATGACTACTTTCCAAACGAATAGACCCAGCTAGGCAAGAATATTCAGAGAAGTAATATACAGAAAAAAATTTCTTCCTTATTTAAAGAGTACACTCAGAGTTCCCACACCTCAGTACCGTATCAAACTAAATTTATAAAGTGTAAACCAGGTCCTCAGTTTTCACAACTTGTTTGACAGCTGTGTTCCCAAAGTTGTCAGCTGTGATAACCCAAACGAGTTTATAAGCGTGAAACATCCCTGGACTTGGTGTGCTCAGTGTATTTAAATAATAATGAAAACCACACTCAAAATAATTACGTATGTGAAATAAGGTTTCTCCAAGTGAACTCTGACTGCAATAAATAATTGCTAGTGCTCAATGTCAATCTAGAGTCCAACTTTCTGAAGCGTTCTCCCCTTGATGAAAAAATTCCTTAATGAAAAAATCTGATTGGATTTGTCCAATCTGAGTGCTGCAGTTCGTCATGACGTTTTCCCTTGATTTACAGAGTTTCCGATAGGCGTCTCCACTGCCAAAGTGCTATTTTAAACCCGAGATTCAGCTTCACTCCCTTGATTTTTTTGCTCCTCTTGCCTGCCAAGCCTGACAAGTTCAGAGCTCTCTGCTCCTGAGAAGCAGGCTTATACCTCTGAAATGGATTTCCGTAGAGCTATTGATCTTTCCAGCATGAAAGACGGACGATTGAAAATCATTCATTAACAGCATTTGGAGATAAGTACTACTATTTTGGTACTCTTTAACGTCTTATGCATATTTAGCGAAATGTTTTGTTATTTTTTCATCAAGGGGAGAACTCTTCAGAAAGGGGTATGCTCTGATCAGCTCCTCAGTTCCTCTTCATTAGTCTCTGGGAGTCTTCCCTCTCATCTCTACAGCATTTAGATGACTGACACTAGGCCTCTTCTGATCCCTTCCGTTTCAGTTAGAACATAAGAACATAAAAATTGCCGCTGCTGGGTCAGCCCAGTGGTCCATCGTGCCCAGTAGAGAATGACACGGTGACAAAATTCATCACCGTTCCTGTCCCCGCGGATAACTGCGGTAAACCATCTTCATGTCATTCTTTAAGAAGAGAGGGAAGAATCAGAGTATGAATGGCCACAACCACTGACCCTCAAGCTTTACTTTGAAGAATGCTGGTGTAAAAGGATTGAGGTTGAGCTAGACACTACAGAATGGCAGTCTCTGGTATCCAAAACAGATATTGTGATGTCATAATGCCTCATTCCACCAGTGCCTAAGAGCCAATCACATCAGTGATGTCACAATGGCTTCATTATCCTTGGCTCACATAAGAATCAGAGTATGAATGGCCACAGCCACTGACCCTCAAGCTTTGCTTTGAAATTACATGGGATTATTTCGCACGGTTATCCGCGAGGACGGGAACGGTTATGAATTTTGTCACCGTGTCATTCTCTAGTGCCCAGCAGTCCGCTCACATGGTGGCACTCTGGTCAATGACCAGTGCCCTAACTGATACCAGCCCTAGCTGCGTACGTTCCGGTTCAGCAGGAACTTGTCTAACTTTGTCTTGAATCCCTGGAGGGTGTTTTCCCCTATAACAACCTCTGGAAGAGCGTTCCAGTTTTCCACCACTCTCTGGGTGAAAAAGAACTTTCTTCCACAGGCTTCTGGTCTTTGGTACAAGGATTCTTGTATTTTTATTTTTTAGCAGCATGAGGGGACTTCTGGTTTCCTCACCCCCCCCCCCCCCCACACACACACACACACTTCAATTCCTGCCTTCTATCATCCTGGTGCTGCCCTAAGTTACCTCCCCACAGGGGAAACTTTTCTTCAGCCCTCTTCAATAGGCTATGGGTAAAGAATTTTTCCTCTTGCTCTTGTTTCTAGTGGGGGTTCTTTAGTACTGAACCTCCATTCATATAGCCTGGCTAGGTCGACTCCTTTGCTGTTATACAGTTACCCTTTAGCATTCTCCATTGATACTACAGCCTGGTTTCTTTCCTTCTGTTCTCTGAGCAGCATAGCCACTCTCTATGTCTCTGTTCTCAGCTGTGATTCATGCAGGCTGCAGGGATTTATTTAAACTGCTGCTGGTGGTTCTCTAGTAGTGGGTTTTGGGGTTTTTTTTTTTTCTATGTTGTACATGAAACAAATTTCAGACATAGTTTATTTATATGCTAATAGAAAATGAGGTCTTTCCCCTGATTTTTTATTGCTTCACCAATTGATTAAAATCAGGATTGGCCCAGAAATGTAGAGGTATGCAGGAGCATGTGCCAAGACTCATTGTAAATATGTCAGAAGGGCCTGAAATTTGGGGCCTAAAAGCGGGGGTCATGTGAGAAACACAATTACTCAAAGGTAGGTTTGGCCCTGAATAGGATAAAATTGTGCGTGTGGAAATCTAGGTGCAAAATTTTGCAATGAAAAAGTCAAAATGGTAAACCTGGAAAAAGTGTGCACTGTTATAAAAAAAAAAAAAACAATAACACACAGAGGCTCAAATTCTCTAAACTGCACCATAAGTTAGGCAGTGGTAGGTGCCGTACGGCCACCTAACTTAATTGTTTTAATTAGTGTTAATCAGTGTGGTAACTGACGGCATAATTTAAAACCAATTAAAAAAAAAAGGTTTAAAAAAGCCATAGGCACCGAGGGGTGCCTGCAAAAAAGGATGCTGTTATCGCTTCTACAGAGATGCCTAACAGGACATAAGGTTAAAGCAGGCACGGTTTGCACCAGAAAAAAACCTTAGGCACCATTAGGCATCTCTATAGAAGCGATTTTCATTAAAGGTAGGCGCCAGAACTGTAGGCATACATTTCCAGTGCCTACCTTTCACATTAGCTGTGGTTCTGCAAACAGCACTGCATCATGCTTGACATATGATCGGAGGTGTTTTTTAGGGGGCTGCCGATTACGGTGACGGGACAAAAGCGCACAAGACTTCGGCGTGCCGACATTGCAGGGCAGACAATTCGGCGCAAGACCCCAGCGCGCTGCCTAAAAAGTTAATTTTAAAGAGTTACGACAGGGGGGTATGAGGGGGAATCCCCCACTTTACTTCATACTCTTCGTGCTGCCGTTGGGGCGGAGTGCACATTATAGAGAAAAGCTTAATTTTTTCCTAAAAAATCGGGAAAAAGTTAAGTTTACTCTAAAATGGAGGGTTCCAACCCCTAACCCCCTCTACGGCAGCACAATGAGTATGAAGTAAACTGGGGGAGGGGGGTCCCCACTCACACCCCGCTTCGGAGCTCTTTAAAAGTCACTTTTTAGGCGGTGCTCTGGGGTCTTGCGCCAATTTGTCTGCGCTACAATGTCGACGTGCCAATGTCCCGCGCGTGAATGACTATGAACTGCCGATTATGGTGCAATTTGCGGAATCTGGCCCAGTGTCCAGTTTGTAATGCTTTTGTTAAGTATACTGACATCATTGTATGATGCATCTTTCACCTTCATGAAACTGGTATCCTTCAGTTTGTACTTGATAAAATTTGCAAAAATCATTATCGATTCAAATCCATTATTGATTGAAAAATATGATTCTATATTCAAAGAGTTTCTCCCTTTTTTCCCAAAATGACTGATATGGAAGCTGCTTCGGTGGAAAATAGAAACCTCCCAGAAGCTCTGACTTTAATGAAAGCCCTTAAAGGAAGAAATAAAAGGAATGGAAAATAAACTTCTCGTGGAACCTGATAGTAAAGCCTTTGGATTCTGGTGATTTTTCATTAGGTAAGACCTTTTGTGACATTTCAACTTCAACAAAGACATATTTAGTTTAGAAATATCTTGTAGGGGAGGCTCAGTAAATTGACTTTCATGAACAACCTTGCAATAGCTTCCACTGAATGGGTTGACTCTGAGCAGTAAAATTTTCTTGAAGGCCTCTGTTTTGAATTCCTTGAAGGCCTCTCTCATATGGATTGGGAATGTAGGAATTTAAGCACTATCATCTTGAATGGCGTCTGTGGCATTCTGTGCTTGTCTTTGTCTCAACTACAAGGCCAAGAATCTGTCAGATTTATTACTTTTCTCATAAAAATATTGCTTATTTTTCCTTAGGAAATTCTCATTTTCCTCTATCATTAAGAGACTGACTTGACCTCAGACTAAGGATAAACTATATTTGGGCTGCCGGAGGGTGGGGGGTTGGGGGAAGGTAGATATGTGTGCAGATTTCTTCTTCTCGGCTTACTTTGACTGAACCATCTTTGCTAGAAGTGATTCATGGATGTGTTGTGTTTTCATTCAGACCAAGGCAAAAGCAATCAGTTTGTCTTGTAAAATCATTGTGAAAGCACCCTGGAAAGTAAAGACTGACTACAGTATCATATAATAGCCACTAGCCAGTATTCTTAGGAAAGGGTTCAGAAAGAAGCAGTGACTTGTTAATCCTCAGGAAAAGAAAGGGATAAAGATATATAATCTGATCAAATAATGCTACAAATTTCATAAACTAGTGGTTTCTCAATTTAGTCCTGGAGTAACCCCTTACCAGTCAGGATATTAAGAATAATAATTTTATTTTTATATACCGCCATAACACGTAGTTCTAGGCGGTTCACATCTAGAAGAACTGTACAATCAGTGAATAAAATACAATTGACTTAAAAATACATTAAGATCAAATTACAATAAACATTAAAAATATAAATTTGCAGTTTACCAATCAAGATTGAAACATTAATTTACAAATTTACCAAACAGATCAGTTGTCAACAGCTTCTTAAAAGACACATAAGAATAAGCCTGAGAAATAATAGTACATAACCATGAATTCATTCTGCCTGCCTGAAATGCAAATAATTTGCCAAGAAATCTCTTATATCGGCAAGATTTTATGGTTGGATAAACAGATAGTTTCCTCGAGTAATCCTGTTTGGTTTCTATTGTTCAAAACATGAAGACAGGTAAGTGGGAGCCAGACCAAATAAGGCCTTAAAACAAATGCAACCGAACTAAGCATGAAATAAATTTGCATCTAATGAAGGTAGTATATGCAAATGAAATGTATGTATATTTATTGTGGATATCCTGAAAACCTGACTGGCAAGGGGATACTCCAGGACCGAGTTGAGAAACACTGAACTAGTGCATTCGTTTTGCATGGCCTTAGCCTATAAATGTATTCTGGAATAAGTATGATGCACCTGTAAGGAAAAATAACGACTGAATAAAACATGTTAAAATCTGGGCTTTGTAATGTAGGAGTTTCCCAGATGCTAAGGCCAGATTTTACCTAGCAGTATTTAGGGCTTTTTAAAATATATTTTCACCGAATCTCTTGTTAATTTTTCCATTAACTCTAGGGACAACAAGAAAATAGAAATTACCACTTTCTATTTCCTAATTTTAAGTTTATATTATCTAGTTAGCGTGAGCTAATTCAGATGTGCTAATTGGATAATGCTTCCATGCCCATTCTCCAACCATGAATTTATAGAACATTATGCAGCTCATAATCAAACAGAAATACGTCTAAAAACCTGCCCAAGTCAGCACTTGGACAATCTAAAAGACAGGTCGTCCGATCAAATTGTTTTTTTAGACCTATCCAAGGATATTTTAGGCCTCTGAATCCCACTGTGCGCCCATTGCTGAAAGGGGCATTATTGAAGGAGTGGTTAAGGCGGATGTGGGCCAACCTAGATTTAGTCATAATCAAAAATAATCAAAAATTTTACGAGGCTGCCTGGACATCTGGCGATCTAAAAACAGGTATAAGACCCCATCCCACGGGGGTTCCATTACCAATTTTATTGGGGATGTCAGGCAAAAAATTAACAGGTTTAACAAAGGAAGAATAGGAGTTTTGCTGGGAGGCATGGATATCTTTAATTAGAAAGAGCCAATTTACCTAGATAACGTTATCTGGTTAACCTTTTAAACCAGTGATTTAGATCTCTACAGACATAAGTGGTTATGTCGTTCGAACATCCCAATAAAGAGAACTTGGAGATATACTATTGAAAAACTTTTAGCCAGATGTTCTATACAGGATCTCCCTACTTCTAGAAGACCCTGCAATAGGGATACCCCAATCAACAACCAGTATGTTAAAAATCCCCTATTAGTAATACTTCTCCTTTTTTAGATATATTCTGAATGTCTGTTATTAAATCTCTGTCCACTTCTTCCATCTGTGAAGGAGGCCTGTATGTCACACCAATGTAAATATATTTAAAATTCTCTCTTTCCAAATTGATTCACAGTGCCTCTTCCTTGCCTTGCAGATCCTGCATTTGTGTGGCTTTAATATGATCTTTAACATATAATGCTACTCTCTCTCCTTTTCTTCCTACCCTGTCTCTCCTGAACAGATTATAGCCCAGTATAACTACATCCCAGTCATGGTTCTCCATGAATCACGTCTCTAGGATTGCCACTATATCCAACCCTTTCCATCACAGCTTCTAAAACCAGAATCTTGTTTCCCATACTTCAACCATTGCCCCCTTAAGAACATAAGAACATAAGAAGTTGCCTCCGCTAGGTCAGATCAGAGGTCCATCGCGCCCAGCAGTCCGCTCCCGCGGAGGCCCATCAGGTCCATGACCTGTAAGGTGACCGGCGTCTAAGTCCTTTTAATCCCCTTAGCCTTCTTTGTAAGCCCTTACATAACCCTTACATCCCTCAACCCCCATGTCCTTCAGGAAATTATCCAGTCCTTCCTTGAAGCCAGGTAGGGTACTTTGTCCTAGTACAACCTCTGGAAGTGCATTCCAGGTGTCCACCACCCTTTGAGTGAAAAAGAATTTCCTGGCATTGGTTCTAAACCTGTCCCCTTTCAATTTCTCTGTGTGCCCCCTTGTTCTTGTGGTTCCCAATAGGCTGAAGAATCTGTCCCTTTCTATCTTCTCTATACCTTTCATGATCTTGAAAGTCTTTATCATGTCTCCTCTGAGTCTTCGCTTTTCCAGAGAAAAGAGCCCCAGCCTTTCCAACCTGTCTGCGTAAGAAAAGTTCTCCATCCCTTTTACCATTTTCATCACTCTCCTCTGAACCCTCTCAAGCATTGCCATGTCCTTCTTGAGGTACGGTGACCAAAATTGGACACAGTACTCCAGATGCGGGCGCACCATCCCATCAGTGTAGAAATATTCAGTGATTTACTTACCCGAGGGCTTACACTCACCTGGGGGCTTTGATCACCCTGCCCCATCACTTCTAGCTTAAAGCCCTCTTCAGTAGATTAGCCAGCCTGCTGCTGAAGACACTTCTTCCCTTTGATAGATGAACACCATCCCTGCTCAGCAGTTCTTGGAAAATCATCCCATGGTCCAGGTAGTCAAAACACTCTTGATGATACCATCCAAATAGCCACACATTCATCTCCAGGATGCGAGCTTCTCTGCCCTGGCCTTTACCCTTGATAGGGAGGATGGACGAGAATACCACCTGCGCACCTGACTGCTTCACCTTCTCTCCCAGAGCCACAAAGTCACATTTGACAATTTCGCAGGGGTACCTGGCAGTATCATTAGTGCCAATGTGGATGAGCAGCATCGGATAATAGTTATCAGGCTTGATGAGTCTCGGCAAGCTCTCCGTAACATCATGGATTTTGACATCATGTCTGGTCTGCAGATGGATGCTTCTGTACCCCACAGAAGGGAATCTCCAATTACCACTACCTTAAGCCACCTAGTGGTCATGGATCCAACATTCCTGGGGCCCCCCTCCCACATCCCCAGATCCCCCTGTACCATCGGATGAGAAACGGCAGAAGGGAAGCTCACATCCTACTGCCTACAGGGCCAAGTACTGCAAATGAGGAGACTTCACCCTCCCAATGCAACTTGGGGGAGTAAGGGGAGGGGGTGTTATCTCTTTAATCCTCCAATGGTCTTCTTGTCAGTTTGAGCACCTTTGTGGAACTTCGATGCATCTAAGTTCCCTCTAGGAAAGCTTTGATTATGGCTGGGGTATGTCCAAATTGAAGCCTGCCTGATTCCCACCCATAACACACCTTCCAACACGCCCCTTTGATCTTTGGACGCATAGCAGCTTAGAAGTGCTGCTGCATGTCCAGAAAGTTGGTTTTGATTATCGGCACTTGGGCGTCCCTGTGCAGACTTAGGTTGGTTTTTAGACATTTTAAAATTTTGATTATGAGTCGCTTAGTATCCAGCATAGGTATGTATAAACATAAAACAGAAATTAAATGCTGCCAATTTCCGTGCTGTGAGAGCTAAAGACTTCAGATTTGGATGAAGAAGATGGCCCTCATGTTCCCGGATTAATATTGGAAATTCTTGGAGTTTGCATGATGGTAGAACTCCTAGTCTTTTTAGAATAGTAAACCAGTTCTGCTAAGACCAATATGAGAACCATGGCATTTGGCTGTTGTTGGAATCTATGCAGAGTTGTTTTTTGTTTTTTTTTCTATGAAAGGAATGTGGTGTACACTGATATTACATCTTATGAACTATAGAACACCATCCAGCATCAGCAGTAAATTTGAGAGAGTGAGATTACAGTTCATTTACCCTGGCTTGGGGGTGAGGTTTATTATTATCCAAATCAAAGTGATCGCTAGTGCATCTGGAGCTAAATGTTCAGGGATGGAAGAATAGAGCAGTGAAGAGGAAGCTACACTTCTCCCTCCGTATTCGCAGGGGATGTGAGCAGAACATAGCCGTGAATACCGAAAAACCGCAAATAACTTTTGCATGTTATTCGCATTTTGGGGGGGAAAAATAGACCTGAAAAAGATAATAAATCGTGAATAACCCGACCTGCGATTTGCTCTGTACAATGCCGGGAGCAATGATTTCCTTCAGGAACCACTGGGAGCAGTGATTTCCAATGTGAAACGTTGGGTTCAGTGATGAAAATTAGGGGGCGGAGTCAGCAGCCGAAAAATCGCGAATAAGCGAATCCACAGATACAGAAACCGCTAATATGGAGGGAGAAGTGTATGTGTGCCTGTTGTTGCTGAAGAGGTTGATCTGAATGATACCCCTTCCTGAAAGATGGTCTGTAAGGTTATTGCTTCTAGGGAGGTTGAAGAATTTGCTGAGTGTTGGCTATATGGTCCTGATCCCCAGTAATATAAGTAGTTTGTATTTTGATGTGGCTAGTTATGACAAAATCCCAAATATCTGATGCTTGTAGCAAAGACATAGGAATTTCATTCTTCATTCTTCCTTGTTTCTTGACCTACAACATTTCCTTGTGGTTGTCAGTTTGAATTAAAACTAAAATACTCTGGAGCATATTAAGATAGACTCCAAGGGCATAGTGCAATTGGCTGATATGGAGAAGCTTCTTGAACTTTTACCATATTCCCAACCATATTGAACTTTTACCATATTCCCAACCTATGTTTGATGCATTTGTGGTTAGGATTAGTTGGTAGCAAAAGCAATACCAGTTGGAAGTTGTCTCTTACTGTAGACTAGTTCAAAGTTGAGTCAAGGAATTAAGGATGGCAGAAAGAGGAAGGGAGCATTGGTTCCACTAGAATTTGAGATCTCAGTGAGGTCACCTCATTTTCAGTCAGGCTAAAGATAGTATACAGGCAGCTGCCACCACGTAGCCCAGCTCTGCCCATGACCACTGGCACTGTTTGAATGCTTTGGATGTGCAAATGAGAGCCTGTATTCTATCATGTGATAGAAAGGCTTTTGCCTGAACAATATCTAGAACAGTGTCTATAAAAGTAACAGGGTTTGTAGGGTACAGTGAACACAAGGCAAAAGTTACCAATTCATTTTCAGTTTATTTGGCTTTTTATCCCTGATTTTTGGCCATTTTTTCAGGTTGTTTCACTGATTTGTTTTTTGTTTTAAATTTTATTTATTTATAAGATTTTCAATTTTTAATACAAGCATTGCATTTGCAAATTGCTACAGATCCAGAAATTATATTCAATAAAACATATAAAGGAAACATTAACTATCTCTTATTTAGTCCATAAAAATGAGGATCAAGAAAAGAAATAAACGTCCATTAGAAATAACAAAAATTAGCTTAAGGTCACAGCATTAGATTCCTGAATTACAACCAGATGGTAGGTCATACATCACTAAACATGATTACCAACCTTTCTTTTGATTCAATAAATTCTAAAAGTTGTTTAGGCTCAAGAAAAAGAAAATTCTTATCTTGGTAAGATACATAACACTTTGCAGGAAATTTAACAAGAAATGAAGCCCCCAAAGCAAGAGTTCTTGGCCTCAAGGACAAGAACTCTTTCCTACGTCTCTGGGTTTTCTGAGCCAAATCTGGAAACATCTGAACATTAGAGCCTAAAAACTTATCATTTATATGACGAAATACAAGCGAAGAATAAATTCCCTATCACTCTTCAAGGCTAGAGTTAACAGCATGGTAGTTCTTTGGGTGACAACCTCAAGGGAGTTTTCCAGAAATGAAGACAAATTCATGTCCACTGCTTTATCTACCGGAATTTCTTTAGGAGTAGATTCCCCTTGTGGCATCTTTATATTCAAATAATAAGCTCTAACAATTGGAGATAAATTTTCTGATTGAATGGCTAAAGTTTCACGGAAATATTTTCTAGCCATCTCAACTGGTGATATAATAGGGCACTTTGGAAAATTCAAAAATCTTAAATTATTTTTCCTCAATTGATTTTCAAAATCCTCCATCTTACGAGAAACATAAGATCTCTCTTTAACCAATTCCATTTGCACCTTCTTTACTTCACTCAAATTATTTCCTTGTTCCTCCAACTTTTCACTCAAATTAGTTAGAAGTATCCCCTGTTGTTCCACCTTGGAGAAGACAGTTCCATAGTCTGTTTTAATAGTAGAGAGACTCAATTTAAGGTTGGAGTCCATGACTGATATGGCCTGCCACAACGCCTCCATATCTATTTTCTCTGGTTTCTTCATCTCCCCAAAGTTGATAACATTCCCTCTCAAAGCACCTCTCACCTCCTCCTCTCTGCTGCAGGGAGACTTCTGATGATTCCCATCTCCACCTTCTTCCGAAGAGTTCAGTAGAGATGTTCCTCCTGTGCTGGGGTCGAGCTCTCCCTCTCGGGGCTGCCAGACTCCAGACATTCCCTGCACTGGAGTACTTCCGGGTTGGGGAGGAACCAGCCTTAGCTCAGAGCTTAACGAAGCCCGGCTCACTGTGCTGAGGTCGCCTGAGGATTCTGGGTTTCCCCCCGAAGTAGTTCGGGTTACTTTACCCGAATGAGCAAAGACGCTTGTAAGCGTCGTCTGGACCAACCGTTGAGGGGACTCCACTGCTGGAGGGACAAGGTTGAAAACTCCCTTTCTCTTCCCCTTATCGCTGCCGGGAAAGCGAATCACAATGCGGCTCCAGATGAGACGAGCAGCACAGCTCGTTCAGGCGTCCGCTCCCGACGCCATCTTGATCCTATTCTTCTCCTTCACTGATTTGTTTTAACATAAATATGTTTAATGAATGTAAAAATTTGTAATTTGCACTAAGAGAGTAATGCTATAAGGAGCTGCCTAGCTTTAGGTGTAAGAGGCTGAATCGATAAACAGCACCTAAATTAGCAGGCGCCTAAAAAAAAGGGCACCGGCCATGTGTCAGTCACACTTAGGCGTTGTTTACAAATTTGTGGCTAGCGGTGCCTATGTGAAAACTTAGGCACCTGAAACACAGGTGAGGGTTTTAAAGGCCTACATTTCAGAAGCCTAAGTATTTGGACATTCATGCCTAACTCCCGCTCCACCCACAGAAATGCCCACTTAGGCGTGAGGTGTCGCTAAGCACATTGTGATAGGCACCTATCTTTTGTAGAATTGGAAAGGCAACTATCACCCAATTCAATTTTTTTGTAAAATTATTGAGGCTAAGGATATTTTGCCAATTAAGTTAGATACCCTTTATAGAATCAGCCCCTAAATGTCAGCATTCTGGTCATTTATACTTATAAGTAGCTACTTAAGGGATCTTTTACTAAGGGGCATTTAACCCTTAACTACTACTACTTATCATCTCTACAGCACTGCTAGATGTATGCAGCACTGTACATTAAAATATTCTCCGTAGAGCTTACAATCTAAACAGACAAACAGGACAAGTAAAGGGTTAGGGAGTTTCTCATGCATGGGTGCTTTACAGTGAGTGGGGGTTAGAAGTAGAACATAGCCTCGAAAAGGTGGGTTTCTAGTTTGGATTTGAATAATGCCAGGGATGGAGCATGATGTATTGATTTGGACAGTCTGCTCATTATGCGGCAAGGGTAAAGGAATGTAGTTTGGAGTTGGCAGTGGAGGAGAAGGGTACAAATAAGAGAGACTTTCCCGATGAACGGAGTTCCTAGGGAGGAGTATAGGGAGAGCTAAGAGAGGAGAGATATAGAGGAGCTGCAGAGTGAATGCATGTGTAAGTCAGTAGGAGTTGTTTGACTTGTATGCGGAAACAGTTAGGGAGCAAATGAAGTGACTTAAGGAGAAGCGTGATGTGAGCATGGCGACTCTGGTGAAATATAAGTTGGGCAGCAGAATTTTGAATGGATTGAAGGGGGGAGAGATGGTTACGTGGAAGACCTGTGAGAAGCATGTTGCAGTAATCTAGGTGAGAGGCGATAAGGGTGTATATAAGGGTTTTGGTAGTGTTGTCAGAGTGGTGATGCGAGCGACCTTCAAAAAGTTTCCCCATTTTAATTTTTTTAAACACTATTAAATATCTCAAATGCAAATTACATCACTTTTTTCGCTCCTCTTTGATGCAAATTGTAAGTTTAGCAACCATCTTTACCACAGCGCAACATCTCACCCACTACCTGCAAGATGAGCCATCCCCAACCATTTCCTGTGAAAATATGAAAGTGTGGAAACTTTTTGAAGGGTCCTCTTATAGAGAGATAAACATCAGGCTTTGGCGGCAAAGACCCTTCTAAGGACATGTTAAGGCCACATTTTACTGCAGTTGGTAAAAAGACCCATAAGTGATTTAATTCTTGTTAATTTGTAGGTAAGTTAGTGTAGTAAATCAATCAAGCACACATTATATTTTTTATGGCACACTAGAGAACCAGAAGCAAATTAACAAATGCACATCCCTTTTCTACTTTAGCTCAAATTTATTGACAACATTTTTCAGGTAAGACACATCCCTTCCAAAAAGAGCTCACAATGGGTTCCTTGTACAAGGCTGCAGTTTAAAAGGGCACCCTGTGGTAAAACCCCAATGTGCGTGCACTGTCTACATGCTCAAAAATACATTTCATTATTTGGCCAAGGAGGTGGGTCTGTGGTGGAGAGTGAGCATGTCTGCAGTAATCAACACAAATTGCCACATACGAATTGATTAGTACATAGCCCCTTATTAGCAAAATGACTGCTAATAAGCGGCTATGTACTAAATCAGTGTCCTACAACCACCGGTCCATTGACCCGTGCCGGTCCACAGAAATTTCCTGCCTGGCCAAAGGGCCGGCACGTGCATCAGGCCCAAAACAGTGTTCTTCAACCGCCGGTCCACAGTGCGATCGATGCGGTGCTATCTTCGAGCCAGCTCCCTCTTCCTCACTGATTCAGCGCACAAAGCCACAGGCAGTGTTCACAGCCTGTTCACAGCCACAGTGCGTTCTGCGCTTGAACCGGAAGCCTTCTTTCTGACATTGCAGCATCAGAGGGAAGGCTTCCAGATGAGGTGCGGGATGCGCAAGGAGCTGCTGCCCGCAGCTTTGTGCACTTCATCAGTGAGGAAGAAGGAGCCGGCCTGAAGATAACACCGGGGGCGGCATAAAATGGCCAGGCAGGAGCAGGCCAGAAGGTAAGGCATAGCATGGAGTGAGGGAAACAACAAAGGTAGGGGGGAATTTTTGAATTTAGTGATTGAATTATGTCAAGTTTGAGAATTTACATCTGCTGTCAGTGTGCTTTTTGTAGTTTAATTTTGTGGTTAACCATTATGTGTTGTTAATAAGATTATATTGTGTGTATCTATGAAAAATGAATGGAAAAAATAGTGTTTCAATTAGTATTATTATGGGGGCGGGGTCTGGGATGGAGATTGGGTAGAGATGGGCGGGGTCTGGCCTACAACTTAGCCTAGTGTTCTTCAACCGCTGGTCTGCAGACCGATGCCGGTCCATAAAATAATCAGTAAATAATTACACTGCACTAAATAGCAAAAGTGGCCATTTGCTGGCTCTGGAAAAAAAGTGACCTTATTGCGCTGGAAAGACCCTTGTAAGAGCGTACTAAGGCTACTTTTTGTTGTAACTTTATAAAAAGACCGTCTTCATTGAGGGCTATACACTTAATTCAGTGATTTTTCATGCTTTTCATTCCATTGGAAAAATACGAGATGAAACAAGTGGAAAATCCTGGACTAAGTGTATAGCCCTCGATGGAAACTGCCCCAACTTTGTTGGTTGGGCTGAGAACCTTTCAGCAGCCCCTCATAAGTGTAGTAGACTGACTTGGACTGATGAAGAGGGGTAGAGGAAGGGAAGGGAGGAATCTGGAATAGAGAAAAGGGAACCACCAGTGTGCATCAATGCAAGAGAAACTCCCAGAAAAATAAAGCATAATTCAGTTTGACATATCTAAGGGTGATAGTTGAGGAATGTTATTATACTCTTTTGCCTTTGTCACATTGCTCATGGAAAAACTGCACTATATGGTACACTTATAGTATAAATTTTAATATGATGTTACTTTTCTAATGATGTGAGCATTTGAAAAAAATAAGAACATAATATTTTACTGGATCAGACTAATGGTCCATCTAGCCCAGCAGCTCGTCCTCACAGTGGCCAATCCAGGTCACTAGTACCTGGCAAAAGTCCAAATTCCATTCTACTGGTCCAGGGCAAGCAGTGGCTTCCCCTAGGTTTATTTCAATAACAAACTATGGATTTTACCTCCAGGAAATTGTCCAAACCTTTCTTAAAACCCGCTACGTTAATAACATAAGAATTGCTGTACTGGGACATAACATAACATAACAACATGCTTATAAACCACGTAACCAGAAGTTCAACGTGGTAAACAAAAGATTAACAATAAAATAACATAAGAAACGCCTAAAACTAGTTAGCTGGATACTTTGAAAAAAGATAGGGTTTCAGCAAAGTTCTAAAGTGTTTGTAGGAACAGGCTTTACGTAACAGGGGTCAAAATTCTGTATCGTAGTAGGCTGCCTGAAATTCTAATATATGATCCAAGTATTTCTTACCTTGAAATGATGGAAAAATAAACAGGGCATAAGATTTTCTACTGTTTTTATGAGATGCTATGAGAAATCTATCAATCATATAGATAGGAGAAGGACCACTCACGACCTTATAACAAAGACAACCCAACTTAAACAATACCTGAGCCTCCATCGGGAGCCAGTGCAACTCACGATAGAATGGAGTCACATGATCAAACTTCTTCAGACCATAAATCAATCTTACTGTCGTATTCTGAATTATCTAAGTCTAGCCATGTCTTTTTTAGTACGTCAAATAAACTATATTACAATAATCGAGAAGACTCAATAGTAATGATTGAACTAGAAGTTTGAAAGCAGAAAACTCGAAATATGGTTTTATGGTCCGGAGCTTCCATAAGTATAGTAACCCTTTTGTACCACGGAATCCACCTGTTTTTTCATAGTCAAATGTTGGTCAATAACGACTCCCAATATTTTAATCGTCGGGTGGATTGTATATAAAGTTGAGTCTATAGTAATTGCTGGTTCATGGAGTTTATTTGTGTGGTGATGCCACAAAAAACTTGGTCTTATTGTGGGAGATACTGAAAGTCCAGCAAACTCAGTATCCTGTTTCATACAATGGCCAACCTATGTCTCTAGTACCTAGCTAGATTCTGAGTTTG
The DNA here is from genome assembly GCF_902459505.1 of Geotrypetes seraphini. NCBI lineage: Eukaryota > Metazoa > Chordata > Amphibia > Gymnophiona > Dermophiidae > Geotrypetes > Geotrypetes seraphini. The sequence continues at coordinate 147,319,988 of NC_047092.1, read as the reverse complement.
CCTGTGCAGTAACAAAATATGTGGCTACAATTGTTAAGTCCTTAACATTGATATGAAATTCTGCAGAGACACACAGAGATAACCCAAAGATCTCATATTTACAGAATGATCTACATCCTTATTTATGTGATCTTGAATCCAGGATTGCTTTAATTTGAGCAGAGAGCAGATTTTCTTTGATGCACTTTTTTTTTTTTTTTTAAATAACAGCTTTTATTGAGATACACCTCAAACATAATATAAACATATAGAATACAACAGCAAGAAAATAAAGTGCGAGCAACCACACTCCAAACAACACCCAAAGTGTAGTCAAGAACAAATACAAATGTAATCCCCCCAATCTAACAATAACAAACTGCAAAACCCACCTAGACGCTGTCCAATCCCCCCCACCCCCCCAGGGACAAAACACAATTCCCACAACACCCAATTAGGTCGAGAAGCATCCAAAACCAGAAAAGAAAAAAAACCCAAAAATGGAATAGGGATTTAAATAGAGGTTCCCCCTAGTCACCGCCATCCCAGTCCAGCCCCGTGATCAACTCAGTGCCCCAATCCACCCCTGCCACTGATCCCCACAGAAGCCCGAAATCTGTGCCAAATATGAGCATAGTCATGGAGTTTACCATGGCGTAGGGCTGTTAAGTGGTAAAGAAGTTGCCAAGTAAGCAAGCGATGCTCCACCATGGCCCACGTGGGAGGGAGCACCTGGTTCCAAAGGGAAGCAATAGCTAATCTAGCAGCAGTGAAGGCCAACTTACAAAACATAGAATCACCCCAAGCTAAATCCAATTGATGCCAGAACAACAAGGCATGTCGCCAATCCACCGGAATGGGGATATCCAGGATCCGAGACACCCGAGAAAAAATCCCAATCCAGAACCCAGACACCCGCCCACACTGCCACCACATATGGAAATAGGTACCCACCTCCCCACATCCCCTCCAGCAAAGAGCACTTGCACCTCCCTGCCAACGAGCCACCACCTGAGGGGTATAGTACCAATGAAAGAGAACCTTATATCCATTTTCAATCAACAAAGCCGCTATACCCGCCGAAGAAATCTCTGACCAGATATCCCCCCAGGTGTCCCAGGATATATCAGAGCCCCAATCACCCTCCCATGCCCTCATGTAGGAATGTGGGGTCCCCCGACAATTGAGGCATCTATATATAGCAGAGAGAGCTCCCTTCCTAAGCACCAGTCCTAACAACAGCTCAAAGGGAGTCTTACCCCCCTCAGATCCCTCAAAAGACCCGAGGCCCTGATATAATGAACCACTTGCAAGTAGGGAAACAAATCTCTGACCCCAAAGCCAAACCTGCGCCGGAGCTCTGTAAAGGGTCGAATACGGCCCAAAACCGGATCCTACAATTGACCCACACACACTAAGCCCCTAGTTTCCCAATCAGCAAATACTCCACCACCTCGTCCCGGTGGAAAATCTGGATTATATCTTAACGGGGTTTACAGGAATGGCGCCTACCCAGCAATAAACTACCCTGGGTCTGATTCCAAACCCTCAAAGAAGTTCCCACTGAGGACAAGCCACCCTCCAGCCGCACCCTGCCAGGTAACCAAGGCCGATGTAACAAAGGCACCCCATCACTTAAACTTTGTTCTATCTCCACCCACAGTTTCGGCTTCTGCGTCTGCCACTCTAAAAGGGCGCGCAGCTGAGCAGCCTGATAGTATTTTACCACGTTGGGGACCCCCAACCCGCCATCACCCCTACCCATACATAAGACCGTCCTACTCACCCGAGGTCTCCTTCCAGCCCAAATAAAGTGAGAGATATGCCGTTGAACTCCCTCCAACGTGTTCCTACCCACCCAGAGCGGCAGTACTTGAAATAAAAACAAGAGACGAGGCAAAATCATCATTTTCACAACTGCCACCCTACCCAACCAAGAGAAATACTGATCTTTCCAACTAAGCAAATCCTGACGAATACGTCGGAAGAGCGGGGGGAAATTAAGATCATAGAGATCCACTCCCGGAGGTCCGAAATAAACCCTGAGGTAACGGAGAGAATGCTGAACCCACCGGAACGAAAACCGGTCTCGGAGGTAAGTCACTCGATCATCAGACAAGTTAATGTTAAGGAGCTCAGATTTTCCAACATTGACCCGAAATCCCGACACCTTACCATAAGCATCCAACTCCCGTAAGATAGCCTGCAGGGAACCCTCAGGGTCCTCCACCGTAAACAGGAGATCATCCGCAAACAAAGCTAACTTATAATCCCCACCCGGCACCGTAACCCCCTTGATATCCCGATTCAGACGCACCCTCTGCGCCAGGGGTTCTATCATCAAGGCGAAGAGAAGAGGTGAAAGAGGACACCCCTGACACGTTCCCCTTGCGAGCGAAAAAGTCTCCGAGTAGCCCCCATTTACCTTTATACATCCAATAGGGCAAGTATAAAGGATCTGGATCCAATCCCGCATGCGCGGACCCAAACCTACAGATTCTAAAACCCTGAACAAGAAAGGCCAGGAGACTCTATCGAACGCCTTCTCAGCGTCGACCGACAGAAACACCATTTCCCTCACTCCCCCCTTGCCCTTTCAAACAAATTGTAAACCCGACGAGTATTGTCACCCACCTGTCTACCCATTACAAAACCCGACTGATCCGGATGGATCAGCCGAGGAATCCAACTCATCAATCTGTCGGCCAAGATCCGCGTAAAAAGCTTAGTGTCAACCCCCAACAACGAGATCGGCCTATAAGAAGCACACTGCAGGGGATCCTTCCCCTCCTTGGCCAACACCGTCACACCCGCTAATCTCATAAAGTAGGGGAGGGCACTATTCTCTTGCAGGGAGTTAAGAAAACGCAACAAGGGAGGCAGCAAAAGATCCTGAAAGCGTTTATAATATTGAACAGTAAAACCATCCAACCCTGGCGACTTGCCAAGGGGCATAGAACGCAGCGCTCCACGAGCCTCAACCAACGTGAGAGGACGGTCCAACCGTGCCACATCATCAGGCGCAATCCGGGGCAACTCCGCTGAAGCCAAATAAGTGTCTAGGTCTGGTAAGGACCCAGAAGTTTCCGGTGCATAGAGATGGGAGTAATACTTCACAAAACGTGCCCGAATAGCATCCTCTTTCCGCAACAACTCACCAGAGGCTGCACGTAGCGAGAGAATCTGATTGCGCGTCTGCCGCACTTTCAGACGATGGGCAACCAGTCGACTAGCTTTATTAGAAAATTCAAAATAGCGCTGTTTGAGAAGCTGTAAATTATGGTGTAAACGCTCCAGGTCTAAAGCCTGAAGATCCCGGCGTGCTTGAAACAAGCGTTCCCGTAATGCAACATCCCAAGGGCTACGCTTGTGCAAGCCCTCCAGCCGACCAATCAAAATCAGCAAAGCCGCCGCCTCTTCCCGTCGTTTACGTTGCCGGGCTGAGGCCAGGGCTATCACTCTGCCCCTAAGGGTAGCCTTTAACCCCTCCCAAACTGCTTCCAACGAAGCACCACATTCTACATTCACATCTAAATATTCCTGTATCCACCCTTCAATCTGCACTCCCACCTCCGGATCATCCAGGAGACTATCATTAAAACGCCAGAATTTGCGTCCCGAGCCACCACCCTCTCCCAGGAACCGCAACCAAACTGGGGCATGATCCGACCATGTTAGGGACTCAATCCCCGCTGATTCCACCCTCCGAAGCAGTCCCCGCTCCACAAAAACATAATCAATTCTAGAATAAGAGGAATGAATACCCGAAAAGTAAGTATAATCTTTAACCGATGGATGGAGCCACCGCCAACAATCCACCACGTTCAGAGTAGCTAAGGCCTCCCTCAGCAGTTTACGATCCCGCCTCCCATATTGATCCGCCCTCCCTGAGTTATCCAAATGAAGGGTGACTGTGAGATTAAAATCCCCACCTAAAACCAGGGCACCCCCCTTAAACCTGAGAATTCTAGGCACTAACTCTCGAAAGAAGACCCCCTGACCCTCATTGGGAGCATAAACATTAACCAGGGAGTACAAGACCCCCTCAATCAAAGCCTCCAACATTATATATCTACCCTGAGGATCCCGCACCACCCTCTGCACTTCACAACGAATCCCCTTACGAACAAGAATACCCACCCCACCCCTCTTAGAAGTGCCTACCCTAGAAGCCCAGAAGGCCTGAGGAAACCTAGAATCCCTAACTAGAGATTCATGGGACTGGAGTAGATGTGTCTCCTGGACAAAACATACATCAGCCCGCAAGCGAAGCAGCTCCCTATAGAAAGCTCGTCTCTTATTGGGGGAATTTAGACCCCTGATATTATAAGAGACCAACCGGAATCCCTCCATAATCCCAAGATAAGAATGGCAATGCAACCCCAACCCCTGCCATCTTGTCCCCACATCTCCCGCAACCCCCCCCAACCCACTCCCCCACCCCCCCTCCCCCAAAGTGAGAGTCCACAGATCTCCCACCAGCATACAAGGAAGTGATCCATCTCCATGGCCCCTTACACAAACCCCACAACACAACACTAACTGTCAAGTACAGTTCCCACAACAATCCCCAGAATTCAATCCGCCAACCCCCAAACCTCCCCGCACAACATTTCTCACCCCCCCTCCCCCACAGTACAACATTCCCCCACAGAACACCAATACATCACTCCAACTTCCCCCTTCCCACCCTCCCCCAGAACCAGTCCATGGGCAACCCCCTCACAGTTCCTTTCCAAAACTCAAACCCAGGTACCCAGCTCCAAGGAGGGGTCCATACACACACCTCCTGCAGATAGGGAAGTATTGAAAAAACTGGAACAATACAAGCACAGTCAGTCAACCCTCAGGGAGGGGCATTAGATGTAGAAGCAGTAGCTGGAAGAGGGTGTCCCCCCCCCACGGCCGCCCCTTCCGCTCCGGGATCCTCTCTCCACTCGCTGCCATCGGGAGGGGGCGGGAGGCGCCACTCCGTTCAGCACCGCTCCCCCTGCAGGAACAGCTTCCTCCAGGATCTCAATACCCGCTTGCTGCAATAGACCACGAGCCTCCCGCACTGTGGTGACTTTTGTATGAACTCCATTGATGGTAATCACCACCCCAAAAGGGTAAGTCCAGCGGTAGCGCAAATTACTACGCTGCAATGCTTTGGTCACATCTCTGAACGCCCGACGTTTCTGGAGCGTGCCCGCAGCCAGGTCTTGATAAAACTCCAACCGATGGCCTTCCCACGTAACTGTGCCCATCTCCCGGGCTCTGCGGAAGATCTGTTCTTTAAGGGTAAAGCTCAGGAGGCAGAGTACAATATCTTTAGGTTGATCGGATGTCCGAGGTCCCAGGGCTCGATGCGCCCGCTCAATTCCCGGCTCCAGGGTATCATCTTGTAAGAGCCACCTGATCAGCTTAATAGTAGTAGCACGCACATCTTTAAACTCTGGTAAGTCCGGTAGGCCCCGTACCCTCAAATTATTACGCCGGGTGCGGTTCTCCAGGTCCTCAACTTTGTCCAGGAGGATTTGATAATCAGCAGAGGCAGTTTCCAAGGATCTTTGCACCCCGGTCACATTCTCCTCGCAGCTATCCAGCTGCATCTCCACAACCTCCACCCTGGTGCCCACCTCCACCAAATCAGTTCGCAGCTCTTGCACCGCTTCCCGGACCTGCACAGCCACAGCCGAAATTTCAGATTTCACCTCGGTAATCCAACGCTGCATGTCCGCTTTAGTAAGCGGTTCCGGCGGGGCATCCACCTGCACGGGCTCAATCAGCATATCAGCGACCGCAGCGATAGCACCACTCAATCGCGCCGCTTCCCCGCTGCTGGTCTCCGGGCCCGCACCGCCACGTGCTACCCGGCCCAGCGCCTGCTCCATTGTGCGCTGGCCGGGTTTGTCACCGGGTAATTTTTTGCGCATTGCCATGGGGTTCCCCGATCCTTCACACACCTCACCACTTCTCGGGGAGTGGAAAAATACGCCGTTTTCACAGCTTTAATCAGTTAGATCGCCGGGCCCGAACGGAGCTTTCAGTTTAAGCTCCCATCCGTGGCGATGACGTCACTTCCTCATCAGTTAGATCGCCGGGCCCGAACGGAGCTTTCAGTTTAAGCTCCCATCCGCGGCGATGACGTCACTTCCTCCTTTGATGCACTTTTGATTAAATTTTGGATCATGCAATGTTACAGTATCTTGGGAAATATTTAAAACTGCCACATACCTTTGAAAAACTGTAATTATGAGCTTTCAAGTGGTGCATAATATTTAAGACAAAATGTCTCAGAGCTATCATTACAGACTGTGGGATTTTGCTATAAAAAGTTCTCTGAGGCAACAATAGATAAAATATATTTTTGTAGGTTTGTGCATGAAACTCTTTAAAGACTGAATGTAAAGTAACCAGACCACTAACATTGGCATCCTTGTTATTCTCCCTTCTCCCAATATTAATAATTGTTCTTGTAGCAATGGGGCCCTTTTAATAATATGTGCTAAAATATTGGCTTAGCACATTTTAATGTGGGATTTTCCTGTAGATTTATAGGGTAATTCTATAAATGGTGTCCAAATTTTCAAGTGCAAACTTGCACATGACCCTGAGATAGGCATGCAACTAATTTGGATAGTGGATAAATTAGGTCCTGATTCTATATATAGCACCTAGCTTCTAGGTGCCATTTGGCAAGGTTGTCAATCAAGTGCTAGATACTGTTTATAGAATCGTGTCTAGGAGCACCAGCAGGCATTAAGGCCCGGATTCTCAAAATGGTGGTGTTTGGAAGGGGCTGGTAGGCACCCAAATGATGCCTAAGTTAAGTGTTTTAATTGTCCATTAATGATGTGGTAATTGACCATGCTGTTAAAAACCAATTAAAAACTAATTAAGAAAAAAAAGTAGACACCATGAACCACCTACAAAAAAAAAAAATGCTTGAATCGCAGCTACGCAGATGCATACTGGCACTGAACATCAGAAGAGGCATGTTAAGGTTGGGGTTGACATTCAGCACCACAAAGCGTGATTTTACACAGAAGATAGGTGCCTGTAAAACCTTGGTCTACATTTCCAGCGCCTATCTTTGACACGGACCATGATTCTCAAAATGGCACCATAATTTGAGTGACGTGCGACCAGTGACGTTTTCTCAGGTGCCGGCTGATTCCAGCACTGTTTTGAGAAACTGGGCCTCAATCCATTGGTGAACTGCCATTTACGCCAGGTTTTCCTTGACCTAAATAACAGGTCTAACTTAAGAACAGCAAATACCAAACATTTTCAAAAAATCAGAATATATACTCCAACGACAATTCATCCTCAAGGGACAATACTCTTCCAATGAAAAATTTAATAAAAGTGCTTCCATTTAATCTGGGAATTTAAATCGGTAGGCTTGACTGACTATAGCTTATATAGCCAGTGTTCTTCTTCACGATTCTTGTATTAGCTTCTATGTGGGACCTTCTGATTGGCAGTGAATATGTATACTCTAGAGGAAAGGAGAGACAGGGGAGATATGATTCAGACGTTCAAATACTTGAAGGGTATTAACTTAGAACAAAATCTTTTTCAGAAAAAGGAAAATGGTAAAACCAGAGGACATAATTTGAGGTTGAGGGGTGGTAGATTCAAGAGCAATGTTAGGAAATTCTACTTTACGGAGAGGGTGGTGGATGCCTGGAATGCGCTCCCGAGAGAGGTGGTGGAGAGTAAAACTGTGACTGAGTTCAAAGAAGCGTGGGATGAACACAAAGGGTCTAGAATTAATATTAAATATTGAACTAAGGCCAGTACTGGGCAGACTTGCACGGTTTGTGTCTGTATATGGCCATTTGGTGGAGGATGGGCTGGGGAGGGCTTCAATGGCTGGGAGGGTGTAGATGGGCTGGAGTAAGTCTTAACAGAGATTTTGGCGGTTGGAACCCAAGCACAGTACAGGGTAAAGCTTTGGATTCTTGCCCAGAAATAGCTAAGAAGAAAAAATAAAAAAATTTAAATTGAATCAGGTTGGGCAGACTGGATGGACCATTCGGGTTTTTATCTGCCGTCATCTACTATGTTACTATGTGATCACCTTTGTTGGCATTTTTTTGGGAAATTAGTCTCCATATTATAAAACTTAAAAGTGTAGCGGTTGAATGGTAGGTAGCCTATGTGAGGAGTTAAAGAGAGTACAGTAGTTGAATGGCAGTTTATGCTATGAACTGAAAGACTTTGTACTGCAACAGTTCTACATTAAAGATTTTTTTCTCTGATGTAGCAGCCATAGTTGCCGTGAAATGCTGATAGCATCGGATGATTGGGTGGTTCCTGGATGATTTTTCTTTGCTACCTGTTTACAAAGTGTAACTATTTGTATTTGTGAGTGACTTTTCAGCCTTATATTGGAAAGAAGAATTATTTCTGCCTGGCTTGCAAGGATGATAAGATGAGTGAACTATTTATTTTTGTTTTCAAAGGTTGCAACCTCTAATGATTAAGAAGAGAGATACTATAGTTAAAAAAATGAGAACTTTTTTTAAAAAAATCTTTATTGATTTTCAAAGTACAAATGCGCAATAAATGATTCACATATTTGTACATTATATAATAAGCGCAAAAAAACCTTACAAATATTACTGCACAAAGAAATTTTCCCCTATCCTCCCATTCCCCCATTCCCTCCCAGTATGTGTATGTTTACATGTTCACAAAATGAAAAATTATTCCTCTTTATAATATTTAGCCAATGGCTCCCAAACATCCATAAAATTCTTAAAGCGTCCTTGTTGTATGGCCATGCAACATTCCATTTTATAATTATAACAGTTTCCCACCAAAATGAGTAATTCAACCTATCTCAGTTTTTCCAATTTCTTAAAATGAGGTCGTTCAAGTGCCAATAATCAAAAACGGTTTTTAGAAGTACATAGAGGCATCTTAGGCCACCTGACTGCCGTTGTGAGTCCAGAGCAAAACGGGGTGTTTTTCAAGGAGTGGTTAAGGCAGGAAGTGAGCTGACCAAACTTAGTTGTCCTATAGCGATAATCGAAAGTTTGACGAGACTGCCTTGATGGAACTTATACATTGTGACTTAGGTGATCCAAAAACAGGTATATCTGCCCAGAAGGTATCCAAAGTGACCAGATAACCACTGCAGACACAAAGTACAGACCCCCACACACTCCTCCAATGATCACTGACCCCTTCCCACCCCACTGCCATAAAAATCAGAATAAAAACGTACATACCTGCCTCTAGAACAACAGCATCTGGCATAGGAAAGCCTAGTAGAGCTGCACAGAGGTGGCTTAAGTAGTTGAGGGCTGGGGGGTGGGTGGGCTAGTGAACCTTAGAGAGGAGGACCCAGGCTCATAAGCCACTCTAACCACTACTGTACTGACATATAGGTGGCATCTGAAGCCATAAGGGCTATTGGGGTGGTAGACAAGTGGGTATAGTAGGTTTGGGGGGGCTCACCATGACCGTCAAGGGAGTTGTGGTGAGATGTTTATGTGGCACCCTTTTTCCAAAGTTCACAGCAGTGCCCTGTAAGGTGCCCTACTATGTTGCCATGTCTAGGTGGCCAGTCCAAAAGGTCTATTTCTAGGCGTTTGGGACTTGAACAAATTTTTAGATGAGAATGCGGTATAAAGATAGACAACTTGGCTGTCTGGATGATGAAATGGCTGGACATAGAAGTAGATGATTCTCAAAAACAAATATATTTTGGACGTATTTTTCAAGAATGGACTTTAGATGTTGCCGACTTTTGGTGACTAGCAATATAGGCCCAAAACGGACTTAAACTTTTTAAAAATTATGCCACTCTTATTTATTTAGGAAATTCTTGCTTGGGAATGTGTAGGTACTGATAAACATATTACTTGTATTTGCTGTTACGAATTTTAGAATATAAGAACATAAGAATAGCCATATTGTGTCAGACCAATGGTCCTTCTAGCCCAGTATCCTGTCTTCACGTAGGCCAATCCAGGTCACAAGTACCTGACAAAAATCCTGGTCAAATTTGTATCCAGTTTTTATTGTTTTCTGCGAAGAACTGAAAGGTGTACTGCAGAATATAAAAATAAGTTTTTCAATTGATTACTCATAATTGGAAAAACTATGATAGGATAAATTTTACTTTTTGGTGGGTAACTGTGTGTACCACGTATAAATATGAAAGGATGATGGTGGAACGTTGGGGGAATAATAAGTCCTTTAATGATGTATGGAGTCCATTGACTAATTTTATTGTATTATAATTAAAGCTATGTTTCTTTCCTTTTTTTTTTTATTAGGTTCCTTGCACATCCAGGGAGGGTGGATGGGTGGGGGTTGAAAATGTTATTTGAGGAGTTAAATTATTTCATTATAATATTGGAATTATATCATATGTATTATTGTTTTAAATATTAGGATAAGAAGGGGGAAGAATGATTGTTTAGTGTAATAATGGTATAGTTAATAGTGTATTTTCATGCAGTTTTTCAGATTTACATTTTGTATTGCACTATCAAAGTTTAAAAATCAATAAAGAATTTAAAAAAAAGTTGTTATACTATGTTATATTAAGGATCCATGACACAGCAGGCAGAGTACTATGAATGAATACTGACATTAAGAAAGAGCGATGTAATGTGGAGTTAAATATAAAATTGTTTAATTTTTTTGTATGTTTGTAAGCTGTTTATTGAAAATTAATTATGTATATTTTTTAAATAACACACCTAGGTGTTAGGCAGGTAAGAAGTCTTTAAAATAAATAATGAAAGAAATTCGGGTTTTTCCTCAGGTGTATTTTCACTATGATTCCATTTGATTTGGAAACTAGAATGTCTTTCAAACTCATTCAATGCACAATAAATACTATTCTAAAGTATTAAATTTATGCTCATTTAATTTTCATCACTTTAATGACAAGGTGAACCTGCCCACCATCACAAATGATGGTTAAATAAGATATGGTTTACAGAGCGGCACACTATATTTCACAATATTTGATTGCTGAGAAAGTTAATACCGGTCTGACGCGATAGCTTCCCTGACTCCAAAAGTAATTGATGCAAAATATTTTGCAGTGCCATCCCTCACCCATTTGTCAAACATATCTGATTGATTAGTCTACTGCAACATTTTTATTCTGTCCATGAGCTCCTTTCTCAGCTATCCTTTTCCTACCCAATGTGTTCACTTATCATGGATTACAAAATCAATGGCAGAGATGAGCTGGAGAATAGGCAATTAATAACTTCCTCTTTTGAAATGCATAATGTCTTCCAATTCAGTATGAGGAGGGAACAGAATGTTTGTGGCTGGTATTAGTTGATCTGGATTATTTGTTATAAACTTCCTGATAAGATTTATTACATGCTGTTGAATTGAATAGGATGTATGTACTCGTGATCCACTTTGGTGGAGAGACATCTTTTTTTTTCTGGGCAGAGTTTGGTTTTCTCTCTTATCTTTTTTAAACAAATCAGGAGAATCTTTATGTTGTAGGACAAAATAAGTCATTGAGAGCTAGATGCACTAAACAGGGGCCTTAGGTGTCTGAGCCAATCAGGGCCATGGGCTCCTCCATCTGTAATGGAATAGTGCCAATATTCATTCTGCTTTCTGGATAACTTATCTGCTAAGTTATCTACCGTAGATACTACTACCCATTCAGTTGTATCTGACCCTTGGATACTCTGTAGGCCAATCCTCGCCATGCTTCCCTGTTTTCTACATTCTTTCAATTGTTTGATGTTCATTCCCATGTCATTCTTGATGGCATCCAGCAAATGGGCCTTTGGTCTCCCCTGGTTACTTTACCACTGACCATTCCAAGTAGCACCTCCTTTTCTAGTGAATTTGCCCTCATCGCATGTCCAAAATAGGTCAGTTTCTGTCTGGTAATCTTGCCTTCCAGGGACAACTCTTGATTTATATGATCAAAAACATCTTTGTTGGTGATCCTAACTGTCCATGGGATTCGTAAAAGTCTCTCCAGCACCACTGCTTGAAGGGGGTCGATTTTTCTTCTATCTTATTTTGGGAGTGTCCATGTCTCGAAGTCATATATTGCAATTGGGAACACAGTGGCAGTGATCAGTCTTTGTTTGATGGTGACTGAGACAACCCTGCACGTCCATATTTGGGCCATGCTCACCATGGCTGCACGCCACAGTGTTAATCGACGCTTGATCTCTGCTGTCGAACTGCCACTGTGATCAATGAAGGACCTAAGGAAAATGAAGCTGTCAAACACTTCTATTTCTTCATATCACTGATATCTAGATAAATGTCAGTACTGCCCTGGCCTCACCCATGCTTCACCCTGACAGAGAGGGCAATTCTACAGTATAACCTACACATTAATATTTATGGGTTCATTGCATGCATACAAGTAAAAGTTTAAAATACAGTTATTTGCATAAAATACAGTTATTTGCATAGAACAGCTGGAACATCCATAAAAACAAAGGGGGGAGGGGCATGTTCTACCCTGGCCACTTTTCTGGGCAAATAAGGACCAGATGTCTACCTTCATTTACTATGAATTTCAGGCAATGGAAGACTAACTGATTTACCTAAAATCACAAAGAACAGGTATTTAAACCCTGACTTTCCTGGCTTTTAGCATGCTGCATCTTAACTACTCGGTTTGGAAAGTGTTTATTTGCTAGCACCTCTGCTAGATGAACTAATGTGAGGCCCCTTGAACAACATTTTACATAATATTTATATGCACTTTCGGCTTAGATACTGACCCTGTTAAAAGAGAACAGAAAGTGATCAAACTAAATCACTGGAATTCCCAGTAGCCTTGACATTTCCAATTCATAATTTTGTGCTGAGCGCAAGAAAACTGTCTAAGCCAGTGCTTTAATTTTGTATAGAGATAAACCAAAAGGAAGATAATATATTCATAAACACAGATGTATATCCCTCTGGGGCAATCAACATGTACATTAAAATCACACAATATTCAAACATTCACAAAATCTAAACAAACCCTTGAAATCAATTGTTCCACCTCAGGTAAACAGTACAGTCTTTGCGCTCTTGGATCTTTGGAATCAGACAGTCTCAGCATAGGATTTCTGTGCACAAAATAATGTTTAGAATAATGGCATTTATTTTTCTTGACATTTTTCATTTCAATAATATGAAACAAAATGAAAAGTGTCAAGAAAAGTGTGGAATAACTTATGTTTCATGGCTCCATACAATTCTTTTCTTGATTGGGCTGCACATAGGAAGTGATGTCAGAGGGAAAGCCAGAGGCTGTCAACGACGTGCTCCTCACAATCCCGTTGGCTCTCCCTCTGACATCACTTCCTATGCGGAGGGAGGGGTTCATGGGAGCATCCGGTGGCAGGAAGGAGCGAGCATTCCTCCTGTCTTTTTTTTGGGGGGGAGGAAGGGGGAGTGGAGGCGATGGTTGAGGGGGCAGTTGCATGGGGAGTCTAGGACCAGGTGGGGGCATGGGGTATTCGGCCAGGCAGAAGGGAGTATGATGACGGTTCATGGGAGAGATCATTTTGGAGGGCCATCAGTGTGTGGGGCTTTTTTCTTTTTTTTTTTTTTAATGGGTCATAACATCTGTACCATAAAAAAGAAGAAGCACTAACAGCAGTGACAGGAGGCTACTTCCCCTGTCACTGCTGTTAGGGCTCTGTGCGTATGTCAGTCGCTCATTCATGTAAACTTGATAGTGCATCAATCGCTCGGCCAGAGAATCAGCCAACGATCCAGTCGTTATCTTTAGTGCATCCAGACCTAAGTGACTGCTTTGTGCATGCATTTCAAGATCATGCTTAAAAATTGGCACACAAATTTTGGTGACTTTTATGGAATCGGGGAAATAATCCTAGTTAGATTAGCAGCTACAGTACATTCCTTTAGAGAACAGACTTCTACCAGGTGCCTAATTATGTCTAATTATAGGTGCCATGTTACGGAAATGTCCTCTGTATGAGGATAAGAAAAGGCAATATAGCCCATGAGGAATAACGTTCTCAAAGTGACCAAAATCATTTATATTCAGTAAACATTTTGTGATGCAGAACACAGAGCTACTGAATCCATAAATTGTGCTGATTTAGAGCACACTGCTCTAACATCAATCAGCTGAATAGTCATCCTGCTATTTAAATTGTCACCTGCTGGAGACTTTATAAAAGAAATCTGAACTGGGGAGGATGCAGAAATATTTTCATCCTCTATCTTCCATTGAAAACCCTCAGCATAACTTCCCTTCATGCCAAAATTGAACTGGAATTGGAACACTTTTACTCAAACCCATTCTTTACCCCTTCAACCACTTAGCATACTAAAAACACCTACAGTTTCATATCCCACAGAATAAAATTTCAGCCCACCATCTAATTATAAACAAGGCACAGTAAACTGGCATACATAAACTATGGACAGCCATACACCATGCAGAAGCAATAATAAAGACAAGTCATTCCTGCAGGAATTGGTGGCATAAAATACCTGAGAAATATCACTATGGGGCTTATAATCGAAATAAAAATGCATCTAAAACCCGCACAAGTCAGCATTTAGAAGATCTAACAGACAGGTCGTCCAAGTGCCGATAATTGAAACAGATTTTTAGATGTATCCAGAGACTTTTTAGGCCTCTGAATCCCACTGTTCGCCCAGAGCAGAAAGGGGCGTTTTTGGAAGAGTGTTTAGGGCGGGATGTAGGTGGGATGTGGGCCAACCTAGTCTTAGTCCTGCAGGAATAATCAAAGACAAGGTTAATCGAATGTTTGACAAGACTGCTTAGACGGAACTTATATGTTGTGATTTAGACGATCTAAAACAGGTATAAGTGCCCAAAAGATATCCAAAATGACCAGATAACTACTGCAGGGACAAAATAAAGACCCCCCCCCCCCCCACAATTCCCCCCTTGTTCACTGACTCCCCTCATACTGCCACAAAAATCAGAATAAAAGTATACATACTTGCCTCCGGAACATCAGCACAAGGCATAGGAAAGCCTAGTAGAGCTGCACAGAGGTGGCTTAAGTTGTCGGGATGGGGGAGGGGGGCTAGTGAACCATAGAGAGGAGGACCCAGGCTCATAAGCCACTCTAACCACTACATTCATGCTAGAAAATATGAGCCCACCAACCCCCCCCCAAAAAAAATCCCACTATACTTCCATATAGGTGGAACCTGCAGCCATAAGGGTGCACACCTGGCACTATTCTATAACTTGCACATTTATATTTGCACACTAGTCAGAAATCTGGCTGCCCAACTTTCTAGATTCTGGGGGTAAGTATTTCATACAGTTTAGTAAAAGGGCCACATGTATCTTTTAAAATACTAGTTGCAGATCAAGCACCAATAGCACCTGCTTTGACAGCATAGACCAGGGGTGCTCACATTTTTTTGACTTGTGAGCTACTTTTAAAGTGACCAAGTCAAAATGATCTATCAACAATAAAATTAAAAAAAAAAAAAACACAACGCACACTGTACGCATAGAATTGTTAATTATCATTCCTATTCCGGGGTTTTTTCAAAGAGGTCAAAGCAGATGTCTCTATGCACTGACACCTCAGTAACAACCATACAAAAATAGACAAATACCCACCCCCCTTCCCTTTTTACTAAACCACAATAGCAGTTTTTAGCGCAGGGAGCTGCGCTGAATGCTCAGCGCTGCTCTCGATGCTCATAGGCTCCCTATGCTAAAAACCACTATTGTGGTTTAGTAAAAGGGGACCATATTGTAAAATATAGACAGCAGATATAAATTCGGACACATTTTGATCACTAAATTTAAAATAAAATCATTTTTCCTACCTTGTCTGGTGATTTCATGAGTCTCTGGTTGCACTTTCTTCTTCTGACTGTGCATCCAATCTTTCTTTCAGCCTGTATGCTTCCTCTCCTCCACACCTCATTCCCTCCCCCAACTTTTTCTTCCTCTCTCCCTGACCTTTCTTTCTTTCTGTCTTCATGCCCCCTTTCTTTTTTTCTGTTTCTCTTCTTTCCTTCTGTCTCCCTGCCTACCCCCTTTCTTTCTTTCTCCCTGCCCTCCCCCAAGCCGCTGCCACTACCGCTGCCATCGGGGAACAGGACACAAACCGCCACCAATGGATATCAGGCCCCAAAGCCGATGCCGACGCCTGCCCCATGCTCTCCCTGCTTCGGGCCGACCAGCATTCCTCTCCCCGATGTCAATTCTGCCGTTGGAGAGGAAGTTCCACATAGCCAGGCAGCGATTGGCTGGCCCGAACTTCCTCTCTGACGGCAGAATTGACGTCGGGGAGAGGAAGACTGATCGCCCGATAGATTGCCAAGGCAAAGTGAGTCCTGGATGATCGACTCACTTTGCCTTGGCGAGCTACCGGTCGATCGCGATCGACCTATTGGGCACCCCTAGCATAGACCTATTTGAGTTTGCAAATAAAAGAGTAAATTTATTAATTTTATTATAATATATAATATTACTGTTAATAATTAGGATAAGAAGGGGATAAAAATTGTTGAATGTAATAATTCTGATGATAATAATGTATTTTCATACAGTTTTTCTGATTCTTCAATTGTATACATTATAAAGTTTGAAATATCAATAAAGATTTATTTAAAAAAAAAGAGTTTGCAAGTACATCTGTAAATTATCATATTTTATTAGTACTTTATTGCTCTGTCCACTCTCTGTCAGAATCCGCCCTTGACAATGTCTGCAATAAAAGTATACTGGGTCAACATTCAAAGTGATTTAACCAACCGGATATGGTTCCTGGCTGGGTAAATTGCCTGCCTATGTTTATTGAGAGCTTCTATACTGCTACTAATGACAGGGGAGTCAATTCAGAGTGGTTTACATGAGCTTCTGTAATGGTGTTTCAATACATGAAGTTCTGTAGAGGTGTTACAATACCGAGTTACAAACAGCTTCTGTGAGGTGTTACAATACATGGGCTCAATACAGAGTTACAAGGGGCTTCTGTAGAGGTGTTACAATACTAGCATATTTAATCAATCATCCTACTTAAGTGCACACTTTTATACCAAACCCATCATCCTATGTATACTATTTTCAGCTAAGTACACTATATTTACACACACCTTAAGAAGGTTGGCCATTTCAGCTAAATATAATCTATTCGTATACATCCTCAAAAGTTCTAACTTCCTCTCTCTGCCAACTTCATAATTTCAGTTGAAGTAGTCTGGAAAAAGGACAGTCTTTATCCCTTTCTTGAATTTTCCAGTGTCCTTTTCTAGCTGAGGCTAACTTCTAATTTTTATCAGCATTTAACTAATTAACTAGCTGAAAATAGCCAGTTAACACTGAACTGCAAATTGGCCTTTTGGGGGGCATTCCAGGGGTGGAATCGGCATTTAGCCGGTTATTCAACAATAACCGACCAGGTTAACGGCATAAATAGAACCCATAGCTGATTAAATGCTGACTATCAGACTTAACTGTCTATGTGTTAGCCGGCTCTGTAAAAACAGATAATGCCAAAGACTGGACAGAACCCAGCATTGAATATTTAGGAATAAGACTGGTGGCAGTCGCCAAATTACCTCCTCAAAGTCTGTTTTGCTAATGCGCAGTAGCATGCGGCCAGGGCCTTCAGGGGATTCGCCCCACCTCCTAAAAGCCCTGAATTTGATTGGTTGATCATGCAACAGGAAGATGCTGCTCAGCCAATCAAATTCAGATCAATACTGTCAGGATCTTCAGGGGGTTCAGAGAATCAACAGCCCAAGATCCCAATTTTTTTTTTTTTTTGGGGGGGGGGAGGGATTACTTTTTGTTTGATGCAGTTTGACTGATTGAGCAGGCTGACTACTCAAGTAAAAAGTAAACAAAAATAAAATTAAAAAGCAGGGCTGTAGAACTGGGGATTCACTGAATCATATATAGACAAATCCTCTTTCTCCAAACTATGAGTCGAAGGATTCCTTTTAAAAAAAAAATCTTTATTCATTTTAAAACCAGCATAAAGTGCAACATATTATCAATCAATTAACTCAATAGACAGCACTCAATTCCTTCTAATGATACAATAAATACATAACCCCATCCCCACCCATCCTTCCTAAAAGTGTAAAAACATTTAGGGCTCCTTTTACAAAGGTGCGTTAGGGCATTAATGCGTGGAATAGTGTGCACTAAAATGCCGCACGTGCTAGCCACCACCGCCTCTTCTTGAGCAGGCGGTAGTTTTTCAGGTAGCGTGCACTACAGCACACGCTAATCCGGTGCGTGCGCTAAAAACGCTAGCGCACCTTTGTAAAAGGAGACCTTAATATAATGCAAATGAACAAGATAAACAACTTTGCAATCCAATAATAAATTAATTGCATAGCCCCCTTCCACCCACCCATCCTGGATGCATATAATCAAAGGGCTAAATCCAATAATCAATCTATACAAAATTTTGTCAATGGATCCCAAACATCCTTAAATTTTTTATGATGTCCCATTCGTATTGCTCTCATATATTCAAATTTATAAGTTTGGCCCAAAGATTCCCACCAAAAAACTACACAGTTTTATCTATCCCAATTTTTCCAGTTTTTCAGAATAAGTTGTATAGCGACTCCCGTCATGATGAAAAGTAATTTGTTGTTATGGGTAGTTATTAGACTCTTGGCCCTCATCAACGTGCCAAACAGCACTGTATCATATGTCAATGACACTGGATTTTCCAGTATTCTATTGATTTGACTCCAAATGGATTGCCAAAATTTAAGTATCAAGGGACAAAAGAAGAGCAGATGATCCAGTGTCCCTATATTAAGATGACAATGCCAGCATCTATTTGACTTAGAACTATCTAATTTTTGTAATCTAACAGGGGTCCAAAATCTTCTATGCAACAAAAAAACAACCCAACATGTTTGTCTCATAGATGCTGACGCTGTATATCTCATCATCCAAGTCCAAATTCGTGGCCATTGAGACGCAGAAGTCTGCGGCTTAATCTCAATGCTCCAAATATCTTTTAAAGCCCATTTTTGGTTTCTTATTCAAATATTCTGGTATTAATTTGTACCACTTGGCGGGATTCCTATCAATCACCTGGAATTCGTAAAACAGGCTGAAACAACCTGGCAAGCATAAAGAAGTGGAGAAAAAAAACCTCAGTTAAACTTCATATGGTTAAAAAAAAAACCTCCGGTCCTTTATAGTCCATTCTTTTATCCCACAAGGGGAACTTAAATAAATTCAAATACTGAAAGCTAATAAATTCACTGAATTCCCTGAAAGCCCTCACCACACACCACTGCTAAATCGTCTACAGGAGCACA
Source organism: Geotrypetes seraphini (assembly GCF_902459505.1). Classification (NCBI taxonomy): domain Eukaryota; kingdom Metazoa; phylum Chordata; class Amphibia; order Gymnophiona; family Dermophiidae; genus Geotrypetes; species Geotrypetes seraphini. The sequence goes on along the minus strand of NC_047092.1, from coordinate 147,300,743 downwards.
AATATTCTGATAATCTGATGGGCGATAAAGAAATCTATAAGAATATGTAGAAGACTGGCCATAAAATACAGTGGAACAGTTGGTGGCTTTCACTACAAGTCTAAACTAGGTACAGAATGTTTTGCCACAAACAGCGTTAAAAATGAATGCTTCCATTCCTAGGAGATTTTTCTGCAGATATCTGTGAATAAAACATAAGCAACACAGATGGTCATGAATTTTATTGTTATCCTGTAAGCAAAATGATTTTTAAACACGTTATAATTTGTCTGCTACTATATATTTGGACAACATTGTCACATTTATATGCAGTACATACTATGGCTGGCAAAAATCTGTCATGCAGTAAACTCAATGCAAAAAATTGTTTATTCGCTGGAAAAGGTCAGGTCAGCCAACCAGGTTTACTAAATTTACATTCTATATCCACTTGATATATGATAATAAATCAGTGGTTTGCTCCCTTCTTACAGTATATAATGTATGCTAAAAATATTAAGGGGTTGATATTCAGCCAGCAGCAATGAGCAGAGTTTTAGCCACCATTACCAGTTAAGTCCTACTGAACATCATTGAATCGCTCCAAACCAGTTAACTGGCTAGGAACCATTTCTGGCTATTTAAATCACTTAGAATATTGACCCCCTAAACAGATATTTATATATAGATATGGATCTAGTTTATTACATAATCAAAGAAACCAATGCTGCTATACAAAAAAGTTTTCAAGTCACACAAAAAGCACAAAGGCCCAGATTATATATATAGTAACATAGTAACATAGTAGATGACGGCAGATAAAGACCCGAATGGTCCATCCAGTCTGCCCAACCTGATTCAATTTAAATTTTTTAATTTTTTCTTCTTAGCTATTTCTGGGCAAGAATCCAAAGCTTTACCCTGTACTGTGCTTGGGTTCCAACCGCCAAAATCTCTGTTAAGACTTACTCCAGCCCATCTACACCCTCCCAGCCATTGAAGCCCTCACCAGCCCATCCTCCACCAAATGGCCATATACAGACACAAACCATGCAAGTCTGCCCAGTACTGGCCTTAGTTCAATATTTAATATTATTTTCTGATTCTAGACCCTTTGTGTTCATCCCACGCTTCTTTGAACTCAGTCACAGTTTTACTCTCCACCACCTCTCTCGGGAGCGCATTCCAGGCATCCACCACCCTCTCCGTAAAGTAGAATTTCCTAACATTTCCCCTGAATCTACCACCCCTCAACCTCAAATTATGTCCTCTGGTTTTACCATTTTCCTTTCTCTGGAAAAGATTTTGTTCTACGTTAATACCCTTCAAGTATTTGAATGTCTGAATCATATCTCCCCTGTCTCTCCTTTCCTCTAGGGCAGTGTTTTTCAACCGCTGTTCCGCGGCACACTAGTGTGCCGCGAGATGTTGCCTGGTGTGCCGCAGGGCCGCCGGGCCCGGAGCTGACAGGGGGCCCGAGGCAGGGGCGCCAGTAGCTCGCCAAGGCAAAGTGAGTCGATCACCGCGGACTCACTATGTCCTGGGTGATCGACTCACTTTGCCTTGGCGAGCTACTGGCGCCGCTGCCATCGGGGAACAGGACCCACCAATGGATAACAGGCCCCAAAGCCGACGCCGACGCATGCTCTCCCTGACGTCAATTCTGCAGTCGGAGAGGAAGTTCGGGCCAGCCAATCGCTGCCTGGCTGGGCGGAACTTCCTCTCCGATTGCAGAATTGACGTCAGGGAGAGCATGCGTCGGCGTCGGCTTTGGGGCCTGTTATCCATTGGTGGGTCCTGTTCCCCGATGGCAGCGGCAGCGGCAGTGGCAGTGGCTTGGGGAACGGCAGGGAGAAAGAAAGAAAGGGGGCAGGCAGGGAAACAGAAGGAAAGAAGAGAAAAAGAAAGAAAGGTCAGGGAGGGAGGAAGAAAAAGTTGGGGGAGGGAATGAGGTGTGGAGGAGAGAAAGCATACAGGCTGATAGAAGGGAAGAAAGATTGGATGCACAGTCAGAAGAAGAAAGTGCAACCAGAAATCACCAGACAAGGTAGGAAAAATGATTTTATTTTAAATTTAGCAAAGTGGAGGCAGTATTACCACAGTTTTCAAAGGAATTTGCCCAAATAACTTAATAGTTAACTGGGTAAATTCCCAGAGATGAAAACTTCCCTTCACTTACTATGCACAGTTCTGAATTTATATCTGCTGTCTATATTTTACAATATGGTCACCTTTTACTAAACCGCAATAGTGGTTTTTAGCGCAGGGAGCCTATGAGCGTCAAGAGCAGCGCTGGACATTCAGCGCAGCTCCCTGCGCTAAAAACTGCTATTGTGGTTTAATAAAAAGGATGGAGGGTATATTTGTCTATTTTTGTATGCTATAAAAACCAAATACAGAGAGAGACTGAGAGCTGTTGACGAAGAGCTACGTGTGTGTCTTTCTTCGATTCCAGCCAGAATATCAGCTTTGTGTTCAGCCAAACAGGCCCAGGTTTCGCACTGAATAAAGTATTTTATAATTTTTCACTATTCTGATTACTTAATATTTCATAATAAAGTAATTATAAAATACTTTCTTTGTGTTTATTTGATTCCTATTCAAGAGAATTACTTTATATATAGTCAATATAGGCAGAGAGTTAAATTTTTTAACATTTTCTAATGGTGGTGTGCCTCGTGATTTTTTTCATGAAACAAGTGTGCCTTTGCCCAAAAAAGGTTGAAAAACACTGCTCTAGGGTATACATATTCAGGGCTTCCAGTCTCTCCTCATACGTCTTCTGGCACCATCGTCGACAGCCGACTACGAAACAATCGTCGATTGAATGTCAATCACGCAATAGTCCACTCAGAGGTATTTCAAAGTATTGTTTAAATTTATATCATGCCTTATGAAGCAGCTTATAATACTTTTAAAAGACACAAGGGGAATCTCAGAATGCCACTTGTCCGATGTTGATTCATGCAGTACAGTGTGGCAGCACTTGTCACTGGCTCACTCAAAAGTGTCCTCTATTCTATTCTAATCTCTTTTTTTCTTTTTTTTGTATTCTTCACGCTGTTTCTACTTCTAATTTTTCATACTGTTTCTGTGCTCTCTAATAAATAAATAAATATACTAATGACATCTTCAAAATCATTTCCAAAATCTCAATTCATTGGATGTTTTATCTCTTCCATATGTTTTCTTAGTCATTTCATTCATTTCAATAAATTATCATTCTTTCTAATTCATTCTCAAGTAGTATACTGAAAATTCCTTATCCCCTAGACAACTTAGCTTGGAAATGATTTTGAAGATGTCATTAGTATATTTATTTATTTATTAGAGAGCACAGAAACAGTATGAAAAATTAGAAGTAGAAACAGTATGAAGAATACAAAAACAAAGAAAAAAAGAGATTAGATTAGAAGAGAGGACACTTTTGCGTGAGCCAGTGACGAGTGCTGCCACACTGTACTGCAGGAATCAACAGTGAACAAGTGGCATTCTGAGATTCCCCTTGTGTCTTTTACGAGTATTATAAGCTGCTTCATAAGGCATGATATAAATTTAAACAATACTTTGAAATACCTTTGAGTGGATTGATATTACAGAGTGTCTAATAGGATTGTGAATCACGCAATAGTGCCATTTATAGAATTGTGGCTTTGTGAAAGGGAGGCGATGTAAATGTAGGCCAGGGATTTCGAGGCCTACATTTCCAGGGCCTACCTTTCACGTAAATCGTGGCTATAGAGGCGCTTTACAATGCCTAATGCAACTTCCAGTGTTAACCACACCTACAGTGGCATTAGACATCTTAAAGTGTCTCTGTAGCCGTGATGCAGGTTCCTACATTTTTGTTTTAATCTTTTTTTTAACTGTATTTTTCACTTATGTTAGGCACTGTTAGGGCACCTACTGGCACCTAAAAAGGCGCCTTTTATAGAATATGAACCAAAAGGGCCTAAGTGAAGTGGAACTAGACTCTTATTGACCCAACATGAGCTGTGTTTCAGTGTGCAAACCCACAAAAGGGATCTTGCTAAAGGTGCATGTTAGGGTCTAATGATGTGGCTCGAAGCTTTCCAAATGTCAAGTCCTCTGATATCGCTGAAGGTCTGACCCAATGCTCAAAGCAGCAAGGACACAGATTGTTCTCACAACCAACAGCAAACCGTTTTAAAATGTTGAACTACCCATTCAGATATTCCGGGGAGACCATATTTTTCAGTTACTTAAGATCAAACACATATAATGGAGGTCATTTTATAAATCTGCAGGTAAGTGAGTAAGTGCAAAGCATGTGTGGTAAATGCAGGGGGCATGCCCATCATCTGCCCTGATTTACTGCACACAGTATTTTACTTGTGCTATCCATCACTACATCTAACACAGTGAGGACCCAGAAAAAAAAAATAAATGAAAAAGTGCCATTGCCAAAAAAACTGTGGAGTCTGATGTTAATGATGCAGGCTTAATTAAAATAAGAAGATAATCCATAATTTTTGTAACAATAAAATTCTTCCAGCATTCGCTCAAGGAAAATTTTTACCCGTGCTCAGCGTAGGTCGCTACATCCATCAATTCTTTGGAGAGACCAATCGGGACCCCTGAGGAAGACATTAAAGGTCAAAACACGGACCTTGTTGGGTCCTCTTCATTGACTAAAGTTGTGGATGAACTTTATTGTTACAAAGATTTTGGATTATCTTCTCATTTTAATAAAGCCTGCATCAGTAACAACAGACTCCACAGTTTTTTTTGCTTTGGACGTTTATTCTTCTGTGGATTGAAGGGGTCAACCCTTTGGTTGCTCTTGACACCCATGTTAGCTGCTTAACGCTGCTTAATAAAAGGACCCGTTGGTTTGGAAGCTGGGCCGGAACTGTGCTGTGCTTGCTTCCTCTAAGCAGTGGTAAATGTCAGTGAGAACATTTCTGCACTATTAGGGGTACTTCTATTTTATAAAGGCACAAAGGCCCCAAATCTACAGTCGCCTAAAAATCAGTACAAACTACTGCAGCGCTAAGCACGATTCTATAAAGGTTAGACTCACAGTACAGAATTTCACTTCATGCCACCTAAGTGGCCTTAGGTGTCACTAGACATCCTAACTTTTAGGCCCACTGTATTTATGCCAGGGTTTTCTTGGCCTAAATGACTGCGCCTATGTAAAAAAATTGGAAAAACTGTGATCGTCTTAATTTTTCCTTTTGGTGGGCGAGCTTATGTTTAAGCTACAGGTATGAAAAGATGAATGCCAATATTTTAGGGCATTCTAAGATATTTAACTTAGTTTGGGGTCCATTAACATCTTTTATACAATTGTTATAGTTCGTTTAGCCTTGTTTTACTGATGTAATTCAGATATATCCGGGGGTGGGTGGTGGGTATGTATCTTTAGGGTGATCTTTAAGGTAATTGGGGGGGGGAGGGCATATATTGTACTAATACTGATTGTATTTAAGTGCTTATTTATTATTACTGATGTGAATATTGTGTTGCACTTTTTGTTAGTAATAAAAATTAATAAAGAATTTTAAAAAAGCAAACAAAAAACCAAAAATAGGTGCCTAACTGGAAAATACACCCACGATAACATAACATAACATAACATAAAATAACATAACTTTATTCTTCTATACCTCCATAATCAAATGACTTCTTGGCGGTTTCCAAGGAAGAAGCCTGGACAATCAGCAAATTACAAATAGTTACAATACAACTTTTAACTACACACTTTGGACTAGGCACCTACTTTTTATAGAATCATATTTTTTGAGGTCAGGGGCTTGTCTGAGGACAGAAGTTATGCAGTTTCTTCCTCCATGATTTCAGAAAAGGAAGAAAAATTGGTGGGAGTTGAAGGAGGTTCAAGAGGGTGGAACTGGGTGAGCGTAAGTGGGTATGAAGGGGCAGGATGTATGGGTTCCTCCTGAGTTGTTTAGGTGAAGAAAGAAGGGAGATGGGAGATGGAAGATCTTGAGTGTGGATGGAGAAAAAGGAAGAAGAATGTGACTTTGCAGTGAATTCATGGGTGATATTGTGAACCTTGTCATAGAAGTATTCAGCCATAGTCTGGGGCGAGAGGGAAGGAGAGGTCAGAGGAGATGGTGCTTTGAGGAGGGAGTTCAGCATGGCAAAGAGATCATGGGGGTTGGAAGAAAGAGAGTTAGTTAACTGGTTAGTACTGCTGAAAATAACCGATTAGTGCAGAACTGAAAACCAACAATTTTGAGGGCATTCCGGGGTAGAATCAGCACTTGTCTGGTTAAGAGTCGCTATTCAACACTTAATTGGCCAGGTTAACTGCATAAATAGGACCACATAAAAGTCAGTCCTAACTTTATGTGATAACCCATAGTCAGTTAAGGGCAGAATATCGCACTTAGACCCCCTTTTACAAAGCCATGCAGCCGAATGCCGTGCGGCAAATGCTCCAATGCCCATTCAATTCCTATGGGTGTTGGAGAATTTACCACACCAGCCTGCACTGCTGGTTTTTATAAAAGAGGGAGTTAATTGGCTATGCTTTAGCCAGCTCCATAAACCTATAAATTTAATGCCAGTGCCCAAATATGGCTTCTGGCATTGAATTTCTGAGTTAAACACCTGCAGTGGTTACAAAATGCTGATCACTGCTGACTATCAGACCCAAAATAGGCTATTTATCTGGAAATTTTACATAGTGAGAAGGGAGGGAGAGAGAGAGAGAGAAGTCCCGTACAGGTGACAGGTGAAGAGCCTCCCCTGAAATCCCCTAACATATTAGACCAATAAACACAACTAAAAGCTGATTTCAGCAAGCATAGATTGTGCAAAGGCTTGACAGTTGTAGTCAGAGCATTCTCAGCCATCTTAGGCCTTTAGTTGTGTTTATTGGCCTAATATGTTAGGGGATTTCAGGGGAGGCTCTTCACCTGTCACCTGTACAGGACTCTCTCTCTCTCCCTCCCTTCTCAATAGACAACCTGTTAGGAAGATCCTGATACTTTCCGGGCTGATTAGAATTCATTCATAGATATGCATCTCCAGAAAACCTCTGTTTATTTGAACTTCATACATTGACCACTACTAACACACAAATGCTCTCATACAAATTTAACCAGCTCCACAGAAGGGTAAATGACTATATGTGCACTCTAACAATGGATATGTATATTTTATAAAACAAATGCGTTTCTTACACTTTGTCCCCAGTGTTGCCAAACTATGTTCCAGAAACATCTACATGTAAATCGCATAAAGGTAGGTTCCAACTTTCCAAGCATCTATATTTTATATGTGTACTATGTATCACCGTGCAATTTGATAAGAGACATTTTCTGCATGCAAAACATGCCTTATGAATGAGAAATGCTTTATAAGAATGGTTGGAGCCACTGATGCTTGGAAATCTTCAAAGTAGCATGCTTGAAAGCTCCTGAAGCAGCAATTATTTTTGTAAAATGAAACCCTCCATTGGGCAGAAGGGAAAAAGGGCAGTAATCAAGAATGGACAATGTTTTAAGAATGGATACGTTTTGAGAGATTTCTTTTTTCTGTGATGAAGCTTTTGGAGTTTTTGGATCAGGGATTTAGATTGTAGTGAGTTTTATGCTAATGAAAGATTTTCTGAGGTCCTTTTCTACTTTTTGTTAAATAAGGTATTTTTTTCAGCAAATAGGGTTTTTTTTTAGCTGTCTTGTTATAGAATTACCCCTCCTGAATGCAGAGATGAAGAGAAGTTTCCTGAACATGAAAAGATAGTGCTCACACAGTGGTGTAGTAAGGGGGGTGGTCCGCCCTATGTGCCATGTTGGTGGGGGCACGGGCACCCCTCCTCCTCTCCGCCCCTCTTCTTCCCATTCCTCCCTTCCATACACGCATCCCCTTCCTTTCCCCCAGACCTCTAGTTGAAATTGTTCGCGGTGGTCAACAATGTGGTCTGACCGAGTAAGGCTATTCTTATGTTCTTATGGTACATGTGAATCAATTTTTCACTCTATCAAAAATTACAAAGACTAGGGGCTCCTTTTACTAAGCTGCGATAGCGATTTTAGCATACGCAGAATTTTAGTGCGCACTAAACCCATGCTATATGGTTAGAACTAACACCAGCTCAATGCTGGCATTAGTGTCTAGTATGTGGGGCAATTTAGCGCATGCTAAGCGCTTGCTAAAACCGCTATCGCAGCTTAGTAAAAGGAGCCCTAGGGGACACTCAATGAAGTTACAGGCAAATACTTTGAAAACTAATAGGAGGAATTTTTTTTTTTTTCACTCAGAGAATAGTTTAGCTCTGGAACGCATTGCCAGAGGTTGTGGTAAGAGCGGATAGTGTAACTTGTTTAAGAAAGGTTTGGACAAGTTCCTGGAAGAAAAGTTCCTAATCTGTTATTGAGAAAGACATGGGGGGGAGCCACTGCTTGTGCTGTATCGATAGCATGATGTTGCTACTCCTTGGGTTTTGGCCAGGTACAAGTGACCTGGATTGGCCACCGTGAGAACGGGCTACTGGGCTATTCTTATGCTCTTATGTGCTCTTTGTGACCCCATTGGCTCTCCAGCTGACATCACTTCTGGGTGCCATGCATAGGAAGTGATGTCAGAGGGAGAGCTGATGAGGTCACAAAGAGCATGCTGTTGACCACCGCAAGCAACAACTTCAACTAGAGGTAAGGAGGAAGGGAAGGGGACATGGGCGGGGAAGGAGCAGGGGGGGGCAGAAATGAGGACAGGAGAAGGGTGCTACTGCACCGGGTGCCTCTCACCCTCACTACGCCACTGTGATCACACATAATGATGAAACTATCCCCTCAAATAAAACCCAACTTTTTGTATAATGAAGTTTTTCATAGATCAAAAGACTGGCCATGATTTTCTTTATAGCACCTATGACCAAAATATATGCATCCCAATTTGAGATCCCTTTTCCTTTTTTCATTATCAAGGTCATTTACAGTTATTGCTAGCTAATGGTATTAGTACATTTGAGTAGCCTATGTAGCAGGTAGCATGCACTAATGCCATTAGCACATATTAACTGTAAATTATACCCTATGGCATTCATCTTTGAAGCAGGTGGATATCTTAAATAGTAAAAAATAGTTCTTCTGCCAAAAGGGGTAAATTCTGTAAAGGACGCCTAAGTACGACCTACAGTTTGGTGGGACTTAGGCATCCAAATAAAGTGGTTAACAAGCAATTTAAGGGACTTAACGAGCGATAATTGGAACTTGGACATCCAAAGGATGTGGATCTTAGTTCTGAGATGCATTCACAATTGCATGGACGTTCATAAGAAAACACTGCACCTAAGGAAATAGATATGGGCGTGGCATAGGCATGGCATGGGGCGGCTTTAATATGGATGTCTCTAGTGCAATTGGCATATTCCTGAGCGCCCAAGTGCGTCCACATAACGCCTACATTGTAGGCAAATGAAAAGCAGGTCTACTTTTGAGTGGGACTTGGGCAGCAAATAGATGTGCGTTATATTGACGGAACTTAAGCAAGCTTTGGATGTCTCCAATTTGTTAAGCTAAATAGGTTAATAGGGTTTTTATTTTTGCTTTATTAAGCTCAAAATACATGTAATAATGCACCACATAAACAGGGCATATGAATACAAAGATATTGCATGCAAAACCTTCTATTTTTGTGGGAAAATACTAATGATATTTGCTAATTATAGGAAAAGATCCATTAACTGAAGCACAGCACATGAAAAAGATAGCTTTATATTTCTTGCTAAAAAAGCTACCCTTTTTATCAGAATAAATAGTGCTGCAATGAGCTAATTCTTGAAAGAGCTGCATTAAGCAAGTAAGGCTTATGAAAAAAAAAAAAAAAAAATATATATATATATATATATATATATATATTTTGCATAGATAACTTCATTTCCAAAAGGTTAAATACAGAAAAAAGAGATGCAGACCTCAGCATGGCTTGTAGTTCATTGTAAATGTACGTCTCCAGCTGCACAATGGTGACCTCAATGTGAGATCATCATAGTGCACCTGGAAGGTAAATGCCACAATTAAAATAGGGATATGTGGTAGGGGGAGCTGACCATACTTGAGATTTGAACCCATGACCTTTGGAAAATAAAAACTGTTCCTTCTGACCTGAGCAGGAATCTTCCAACTTTAGTTCTGCCAGCGGGAGGCATGGTTTCACTATCACATTTTCAATAGTGAGAGACAGACAACCTCTGCAGGACTCCAGAAAACCTGCCTGTCCCTAGTGACAACCAATATTGAAGCACCACTCCCCACTGTCAGCAATGTAGATGGAGGACTTCTGTTCATCTTAGAGGGAACAGTGCTGCTTAGATGTGTAACCCCACCCTCTTTTAAAAAGGTGTGATAGCAGGTGCCACGCGGCAATCGCTCCGACACCCATTGAATCCCTATGGGCGTTGGAGCAATTACCATGGCCTGCCGTGATAATCGCCTTTGTAAAAGAGGGCTTAAGTTACATATCTAAGTGGCATTGCCCCCATATATCATCCCCTTTTCAAATAGGCCTTATAATAATTTATACACCCAAACCTATCCATTCAAGCAGCCTGGATTTTTTTTTCATGTGGTTGCCTCTGCCTCCAATTGCTTAAGTTGATTTTGAATTGAGTTTTATTATTGACACTGTGCTATTATCTCATCAGGGCCTTAATACTTATGACTAACTTCAAATTCTTGTTTTTTAGATTTTTTGAAATCTTCTTTAAAAATATTCTTATCACGAGGTATGGTCAAGAGATTACAAAATCCATTTATTTTAAGTTGACAGACCATAGCATGCTTTTACAAACTGGTAGTTTTGCCCACATTATCTAAAGAAGAATCTAGCCACAGGACAAGAAGACTTGGCATAAATATTATTAACTTTGAGATGAAACTGAGAGTATGGGGAAAGAGACTCATGCAACAAGATTATCCTTATGATGGTGCAAGGAATGCATTCAGACGGGTTTTCATCTCAAACAGCAGTTTTTTGCTTCAGTCTTACAAGACAGGAAGATCAGATTGTAAGTTTTCCATACTTCTTGCATCTAATACTGTTCATATCATTAAAATCATTAGCACAATTTTCAAACACACTGCATATTTATTAACCCTTTCAGGACCAAGGGACATATTTGTCCCATAACTTTAAAATCCTATAAATTTTGATTGGGATAGTCTACAGTTCTAAATTTGATATGTACGGATTCCATATGATACTGCCTTTATGTAAACAAACTGGTTCCGACATTCATTCATTAGCGTCGTTGCCAGATTGACGAGAAGATTCACTTGCCACACTGTCCATAAGCCAGAAGTGTGATTTTTTTTAAAAAAAAATAATGATATTTCACAAAAAAAATCAATTTTTTGGCATCTGCAAGCCCTTTTTACCATAAAAATGTCGTCAAAACCACAAAAATTGGCCTACGATCCTTATGGTCCTGAAAGGGTTAAATCTTCTCTTCTTATCTGTTCTTTTGCTCCTAAAATAGTTTAGACCAACATACTCTCTCTACATTGCTTCTTTATGCACTGGAAATAAGTCTCTTGAGGTGCTAAGATGTAGGTGTTACAGTGGAGCACATTTAGGGGCAAATTATATAAATGGTATCCCGATTGTAGGTGGCAGTAGGCATCCTACTGCTGTCTAACCAGCCAATCGGGATGCAAGTTAAAAAAAAAAACCACCCTGACGTAGGAAGCCTACATTATAGGCATTTTCGCGATCCTAGGGCGATGGGTAGGACCACCTAAGCTCGCCAAAGGCTAGGTGTGAGCATGGTTTTGCCCAGAAGTGGCCTTAGGCAAGCTTAGGTGGCCCTAGGTGTCTCCAAAGGGCCACGATATGCGCCTGAAATGTAGGCCAGCAAAATGCTGGTCTACATTTCAAATTGATGCAGCTGCTGAGCTGATCGTGGCAAGAGCATCTCCCTGCCACAATCAGTTTAGTGGCAGGGAACTCTTACCCTCCCGCAAAGTTTGCCTAAATGCTGGCACCTAAGTTGTGCATTCAACAGGCATCTAAATCAAAAACAGGCATCTAAATCAAAAACATGCCTATGATCCACCCTTAATCGTGCACACTTTTTTAAACTAAATGCTTTGGACTAGGCCTACCAAGGGCTGGATTCACTAACCTTCCCGATTGGGCCCGATCCAGGCAGTTCCAACGAATTCAGCAAATGCGAATGGAGTAACGCCCCCATCTGCCTGCACGGCTCGCGCATGCGCAATCAGTGCGCATGCGCAGACTGTGCAGACCTGTCCTAGCCGTGACTTTTTTTTAAAAACTTTAAACTTTTGCAGCCCATGGGTTTAACCCGCTTCGGGTTAAACCCATGGGCTTGCACAAACAGTCGGGGCAGACGTGTTCGGGGCAGGCAGACAGGCATGTTCGGGGACTAACTCTCCTGCTTCCATGCGGCGGTGGCAGCCTCTTCCCTCCTTCCCTTCAATGCGAGCCCGTGGGTTTAAAACAGAGCTGCACTGCAGCGTGCAGCCCCGCTTTAAACCCGCGGGCTTACACTGAAGGGAAGATGGCAGAGCCAGGAGGAGTAGCGAGGACATGTCAGGCAGGCATTCGGGGCAGGCAAGCCCAGTGGTGCAGGACAGCGAGAGCCAGGGCAGGCAGATCGAGGCAGGCAGATCAGGGCTGCAGGAGGCGTTCGGGGCTGCAGATCAGGGCTGACAGGGCAGAGAGCAGGGCTTCAATAGAACAGGAGAGTCGGAAAAATGTTTCCGACCGCTCCTCTGCAGTTGCTTCTTCCGTTGATCAGTCAGCCCTGGCGGATGTGAAATTTTGTGTAGTGAGTCACGTTGCTGTCCAATTTTCATGCCTTTCTCCTCATTTGCATGCACAGATTCGAAGCGGATCGCAGGAGAAGTAAGTGAATCAGTCCGGAGGGAAATTTGCTCGTTAAGGGGTCGCAAACCGATCGGTACACGATCGGTTTGCTTAGTGAATCTAGCCCAAAGTTAGGTACCTAACTTCCAGTTAAGTCCAATTAATACCAATTACAAGGTGTTAATTGCCAATTATTGACACCAATTTAGCCTATTAAGGTAGGCACCTACATTGGCTAGGTGCACCGATGTAGGTGCCTAACTTTAGGTGATTTCATAGAATTTGCGGGTTGGTGTCTAAGAGGAGGCATTAAGTTATAGAATGATGGGGATAGGAAGTAATTCTATAAAAAGCATGCACGTAAATGACCAGAATAGTAGCATATATGCGTGTGTGTGCTCATACATGCCAATAATCTCGCAACACACTTTTCTATAACAAGATGCCTAAATGTGATAGTGCGTTATTTGAAGATGGGCATATACACTGATGGAGTCTGGATGGAGCATGGCCATTTTTCTCAATGAAGGAAAGTAAATAGTGGAGTGCCACAGGGTTCTCTATAGGATTTAGTGTTTTTTAACATACTTATAAATGATCTGGAAATTGGAACGACAAGATAGGTAGTTAAATTTGTAGATGACACAAAACTATTCAAAGTTGTCAAATCACACGAGGACTGTGAAAAATTGAAGGAAGACCTTAGGAAATTGGAAGATTGGGCATCCAAGTGGCAGATGAAATTTAATGTGGACAAATGCAAAGTGATGCACATTTGGAAGAATAATCCCAAGGTCCATTTTAGGAGTCAGCCATCGTCCATCGTAGCAGTCAACACCCAAAAAAAAGATCTGGGGGTCATTGCAGACATTACACTGAAACATTCTGCCCAATGTGCAGCTGTGGCAAAAAAAGCAAACAGGATGCTAGGAATTATTAGGAAAGAGATGGTAAATAAGACCGAGAATATTATAATTCCTTTGTATCATTCTATGATGTGACCTCACCTTGAGTATTGCGCACAGTTCTGATCATTGTATCTCAAACAAGAGCAGAATTATAAAAGGTTTAAGGAAGAATAACCAAAATGATAAAGAGGATAGAGCTCCTCTTTTTAAAGTAACTGCTTAACAGCAATATCTCATCAGTTTCAGAGAAAAGAAAGACCACTAAGAAAGCCTGTGATGGGATGTTATTTTGGGAGAATTCCAGAAAAGCCGAGACATCCAAAATTGTCCACAGTCATGATAAAATCTAAATCTAATGCCTCCAAATCTTCTTCATGCCTTCCATGTGGGAGATAAAATTTTTTGGAGATGCCCATCTTCTTTAATGGGCATTTTAAATATATCTCACAGCTCACATTGCCCCTCTCCTCAAGTCACTTCATTGACTCCCCATCCACTTTCGAATATAGTTCAAACTCCTCTTACTCATCGGGTAAGCCCCTCTTATCCATACCCCTCTCCTCCATCACCAACTCCAGACTCCATCCCTTCTTTCTTGCCGTGCCGTATGCCTGGAACAGACTGACTGATTCATGCTCCGTCTCTAGCAGTATTCAAATCCAAACTAAAAGCCCACTTTTATGAATCTGCTTTCAAATCTTAACTCTCACTCACTGTAAGATACCTATACCCATTGTATCATTCCTTCTACTAGAAACGGGCCGCATCGAGGCGGAGGAAGATATCTTCTTTTTCAAGGGTCCCACGACAACAAGAGGGCATCCGTTGAAAATCAGAGGCGGGAAACTACGAGGTGACACCAGGAAATTCTTTTTCACTGAAAGAGTGGTTGATCGCTGGAATAGTCTTCCACTACAGGTGATTGAGGCCAGCAGCGTGCCTGATTTTAAGGCCAAATGGGATCGGCACATGGGATCTATTCACAGGGCAAAGGTAGGGGAGGGACATTAAGGTGGGCAGACTAGATGGGCCGTGGGCCCTTATCTGCCGTCTATTTCTATGTTTCTATGTTTCTAAACTCCCCAACCTTGCAATGTCCTGTGTCTGTCTGTCCAAATTAGATTGTAAGCTCTTCTGAGCAGGAGCCATCTATTAAATGTTAAATGTACAGCGCTGAGTATGCCTTTCAGTGCTATAGAAATGATAAATAGTAGTAGTAGGTACATTATCCAAAGGTCCTGATCAGACAAAAATTCAAGTGACAGTTCTGTTAGTAGGACACCTCCTTGTAGGTGTCCTGAGGCCATACAGTGAAAGCCTGTTCTATAATAACATCTGGGTCCCCAGATTTCATTATATAATCCAAGCATAACATGGTATCGGCATGCCTTATATTTAGGCATCCACAGTAACTGCAGACACCTAAATGCAGTAAAGAACTTACAGTATTCTTTATGCTGTGCATGTAAGTGGAAGCCCTGCCCATGTCCCACCTATGCTTTGCCCATGTGTAGGGCTCCTCACATTTATGCAGTATAACACTTGCATCACACCATTAGATGAGTAGAATAGTCCCTAGGGTACGTACCTATGTGCTTCAGTGCCAGTTTTCTCAATATGTGCACAAAACAGTACATTACTGTGCATACTTAGTTGTAGAATTGCCCTTCATGCTCTTAGAAAATTCTTGTGTATCTAATTTGAAGCTCAGCTCTCATTGCCCAACATCCCAAATTTATTATGGAAGACCAAATTATCCTACACACGAGCCTGACCTGAGCCTTGCAAAGCCGAGTCCCATATTATCATCTGCTGTTCCAAATCTCCTAGACTTTTATCCTTAGCAGCAGTTTCTGCCAAAAGGAATATGAACCAGACGCAGAATAGAAAGCCCCCTGTTTCAGGTACAATGCTCCAGGTGTCTTCCAGGAAACATTTTTTTGAGGTTCGTAGGGATTCTAACAGTCCCTCATGATAGAGAAACTGCAATTGGCAATGGGATTCAAACTGGTAATTGGAGAGAGAAGACCAACCTATTCCAGTTCAGCCGCATTCTCTGTAACGTCTTGTTTTGGGTTCAGTGCTCACTTTGAAGAGCTGTCTGATCAGTTCCTTTCAGGTGGTTCACCCAATCTCTTCTTCCAGTTATTTGTCCACATTGCTAACCTCTTCCTCTGCTAGTTGCTTTACTGTCATATAAATTAACTCATCTATGGCATCGGTTGGCAGCATCATTGACTGCAACGTGTGAGCCTATCTCTAGAGCTGACTAAGGCAAACAGCTAATCAGGAGATGATATCAGCAGCTGTATCTAGACATTGACCAAGTGTCACCACATGTGCATCCGTTCTTCACCAGGCTATTGGAAATCCCCTTCATCTTGACCATAACTAAATCAGGGAAAACAAATGAAATACAACCTCCAAAAATGAAGGGTAGATGCTTTAAAAGTCTGATTAGAGCAGCCAGCTTGTCCAACTCATCAAGTCTTTAATAAGAAAAATGCTTGTTGGTTTAGATTTAATCCAAACTCTAGCTAGTTTGAATTGTAAAGGTAAAGAATGCTGAATTGCACTGGGGCAGCTGTAAATCAACATGGCTGAATCTAGGGTATTTGTAGTTGACATCTGATTCACACTCTGACTCTATTTAGATCTCAAGACCCAGTTGTGATGTGATTGTTTCCATATCTGCAGAGGGAGCTGAGAGTGTGAATATTTCAGATATAGACATTCACATGTTTGAAGTGTTACACGATGAGTTAGTGGAGGAAAAAAAAAGAATGTATAAGATCCAGCAGGTGCTGATAAATGTGTACATCTCATTTTGACAAACAGCAATATCTCAGATAGGAACTGTAGAGTGATAACTGAAAGTCACTTCACATAGCGATGTACTGTGTATACAACTGGAAACTAGTTTAAAATGAAGCTGGTGTGATGTTATTAAAAATTAGGGGTGAACTTTTAGTGCACTCTAGAGTTTTTCCACTTGTCCACCAGTTACTTTAATGTTATCAAGTGCTATCAACTTTACCAATTTGTCACCATGAAGCTTCTGTATAAATTCAATTAAATTGTAATATTTTTATGCAGCATATTAAGGGGACAATTCTATAACTGGGTGCCTCCATGGAACCTTTGATATTAAGGATTTGGTTCCCTGACACAGGATCGAAACGGGCCACGTCGGAACCTGCAATTTAAGATAAGTTTATTATTTTGGAACTTCTAACTTTATGAGAACGTGATAGACTGTGGGTACACAGCATATTGAATACTTTTTAATATCAACTGAAATATATTGAATATGCGATGATTGGGTGGTGAGGTGGCATTTCTGGGGTTTGCCCCTTGTTTTTGCCTCCATGTGTCTGAGCACATGTTTCATTATAAGTTGATATGATTTCTAAAAGTAACATCTGAATACAGCAGAGTGATTTTGTATCAGATTTGCCATATCTCCTTTAATCACTCACACAATATAGAGTACCTATTTGTGGTTCTCCTTATCATTTCATGTGGGTGGGTGGTACATGGCAGAATTGTATTCTGTACTGGATCCTAGGCACCTTGGTTCTCTTATAAGAATACTAGTATAACCCAATATCGGTATGCCTAACACTTAGGAATCCATATTTGCACCTTAGGTGCTTCTCGGCGTCTCTCTAGATGCAATCATGGGACCCTTTTTGGATGTGCCTGCGGATGCTTACTTTTTAAACATTTTAATTGGTTTTTAATGATACGGTGATTTACCATGCCAATTAAGGCCAATTAAACTGATTAAGTTAGACAGTGGTAGGGCATTTACTGCCGTCTAACTCAAGACACCATTTATAGAATATGGTCCTCTGTGTCTAGTATAGGGCAAGATAGATTGGGACGATGACTTTAGCAGTGGAGCGGTGTACGGTCTGAATCTGTATGTGGTAAGACAGATCAGGAGCAAATATGTGTATCTTATACCACATTCATATTGTCTGAGTACAGGTCTTGCCTATCTCGGGGGGGGGGGGGAATGTTGAGGGGAAGTCATCTTATAGGTGAACTTAGCAAATGAACGTGACTATTAGGCAGACGGGATCGACTGGATGGTGTGCCTAAACGTTAGGACGCCTATGCAAGTCTTTATCTACCATCATGTACTATGTTATGATGTAATACTTGATTATAGCTTGAAATTAACAGCAAAGTCTATAAAGATGCCAGGTACAAAAGTGTAAAACTATGTAAGATTGAATAAAGCATTTGGAAGAAAGTGCCGTTGACATCCTTTGTTAATTCAATATAGTTGTCTTTGTTTAAAATTTAGTTTATTTTTATACGTATCCAGGACGGGGTGGGTGGATGGGGGGGGGATATTTTTCTGGTTCATTTCTTGATTAAATTGTTGGATGGGAGGGGAGGGATATTTATTTTCTGCATTGTTATTAATGAAATTTAAGTGCTTATTTTGTTATTAATGTATATATAATTCAACAAAAACCCCAAAAAACATTTTCACACTGTTAGTGGAATCCTACAGGAAACATATGTCTGTTGTCCTTAATTTCATTTTCCATTTAGGCTGTTGAAAATGGGAACCATATTTTTCCAGAGCCCCAGGAACTGTTAATGTAAAATGCATTAACAGTTCAGCACTGGGAGGTCTAAACAGTTACCAGAGGGCAAATGAATAGCTAGAAGATGTATGGGGAAGTATCAAGGTCACTATGAACCCTGTCCAAACTAAAAGCTCTCTAGTAAAGAAAGAATAAGAGTCCTAAAATGTTTTCTAACTGTATAACTTGTCAGGTTTTCATGACATTGTGATACATTGGATATCTTGTCATTAGTGATATAGCAGTTCACTGCCCAAGGGAGCTCTAGAGAGTTTATTTATTTAAAAAAATAAAATAAAATTACTTACTACATTGTATGATCCTAAGCAAAGTACAATAGCAGAGAAAACAATGAGGTAAAACTAATATTAAAACAATAATATTTCAACAACACGTCATTAGGGCCCTCTTACTAAGCCAAGACGGTAAAACGAGGAGACAAGACATTTTTTTTAGATATATTAGTGATAGGAAGAAGTGCAAAAGTGGCATTTTGTGAGACTCAAAGGTGAAGGGAAGGAATATGTAGAAGCTGATAACAAAAAGGCCGAATTGCTTAACAGATATTTCTGTTCTGTGTTCTCGGCTGAAGCGCCGGGAGCGGGACCGCAGAAGACAAATGCGAATAGGGATGGAGGAGTGGTAGACCCTGATTGATTTTCAGAGGGTTGTGTTCGTGAGGAGTTAGCTAAAATAAAGGTAGACAAAGCGATAGGGCCGGATGGTGTACATCCGAGGGTGCTGAAGGAACTTAGGGAAGTTCTGGTGGCTCCACTGACTGACCTTTTCAATGAATCTCTAGAGTTGGGAGTGATTCCAGAGGACTGGTGAAGGGTGGATGTGGTCCCTCTCCACAAAAGTGAAAGTAAGGAAGAAGTAGGGAATTACAGGCCCATAAGTCTGACTCCTGTGCTAAGCAAATTAATGGAAACATTTTTAAACAGAGAATGGTCAAGTTTTTGGAATCCTGTGGATTACAGGACTGGAGGCAACATGGATTCACTAAAGGTAGGTCTTGTCAGACAGCACAGTTACTTACCGTAACAGGTGTTATCCAGGGACAGCAGGCAGATATTCTTAACACATGGGTGACGTCACCGACGGAGCCCTCGGTACGGACCTTTTTAACTAGAAGTTTCTAGTTGGCCGCACCGCGCGTGCGCGAGTGCCTTCCCGCCCGACGGAGGAGTGCGTGGTCCCCAGTTAGTATAAGCCAGCTAAGAAGCCAACCCGGGGAGGAGGGTGGGACGTAAGAATATCTGCCTGCTGTCCCTGGATAACACCTGTTACGGTAAGTAACTGTGCTTTATCCCAGGACAAGCAGGCAGCATATTCTTAACACATGGGTGACCTCCAAGCTAACAAAGAGGGAGGTGGGATGGTTGGCCATTTAGGAAAATAAATTTTGTAACACAGATTGGCCGAAGTGTCCATCCCGTCTGGAGAATGCGTCCAGACAGTAGTGAGTAGTGAATGTGTGAACTGAGGACCAAGTGGCCGCCTTGCAGATTTCCTCGATGGGCGTGGAGCGGAGGAAAGCTACAGAAGCAGCCATAGCTCGGACCCTGTGGGCCGTGACAGTTACATCCAGTGAGAGACCGGCCCGAGCGTAGCAGAAAGCAATACAGGCAGCAAGCCAATTGGAAAGTGTCCGTTTGGAGACAGGACGACCCAAACGGTTGGGATCGAAAGACAAAAAGAGCTGAGGGGATGTCCGGTGAGCTCTGGTACGATCA